>NC_049226.1:6341666-6645092 GCF_011100685.1 Canis lupus familiaris
TTTTGTTTTTTTGTTTTTTTGTTTTTTTGTTTTTTTTTTTTGGTCACTTTCTCAGCATGAACTGTTACTGGCTGGTCAAGTAGGTTGAGTGAATGAATGGCTATTTGTAAAACCAATTAGCCCATTTCTTTCATAGGGAAGTTCCTAGTTCTTTCCATGATAAGCTATAAATGGGATCGATCATTTAAATTCTTTGAGCCTTAATTTTCTTTACTACATGGAGTTTGTCACTGAGGGTCTCTGAGATGCTATATTCATGGAAAGAAAAATTTTAGCTAAACTCACTTTTTTCCCTCCATCTTTGCCAAGCCATTATCTGTTGAGCATTGGAAGTTCATCTTCTATTCCAACATGTAGACTGTTGTAGGGAGACAGCACCTATTCTATCTGTTCAAGGAGCATGCATGATTTCATGAAACTCCAAGAAGTATAAAGGAAAGAAATTGTCATCAAATGGCATTTTCAATCTTCCTGTGTGTTTACAAATAATAGGGTGATTTCCAAGCACCAAAATAGTTGTGACATATGACTATACCTCAAGCAGTAATTGTAAATTCATCAGATTGAATGTTCTGTATATCTGCTAATATATTTTCCCACACTTCATTGTAAATATGATTAAAGATCTAATTCAGTAGCCAATTGTTTAATATCATTCCTTTCTCTAAATTGTAAGTGTTGCAAATGCACATGCTAGGTCTCTCCTGTTAATGTGGTTTTCCTGGTGCTCAACATAGTTCCTCTCGTGAAATTGGCTCTTAGCTCACATTTATTGAATAACTAAGGGAAAGAACACTTTCTTGCTGAGGGGTTCCTTTTCTATATACAGACTCTACAAGCAGCCTGCTGGAACCTGTGACCAGGGTCTTGCTTCTTGCAGGGGACTTCCCATAATCCTCTGGGTCTAGGGATGGCTTCAGCATGAGGATATCTTCAGGGTACCATCCAGAATGATAGCTGCAGCCTTGATGGCAGAGGAGCTACTCCTTATTATGGCAGTCATAATTAACTAAAGTTGTCTAAACTGGAGTGAAATAAAGTATGAAATTAACATGAGGATTAAGCCACTTCATATCTCTTTTAATAGTTATTGTTTATAATGTACATTTAAAAAACATAAATTTGTGGGCCAAGTGGGCTAGGTGTTGCATGTAAGCGATGGGTATTGTATGTAAGCAATGAATCACTGAATTCTACTCCTGAAACCAACATTACACTATATGTTAACTAACTAGAATTTAATAGAAATTTGAAAAAAAAACAAACAAAAACCTACATAGGCTTTGACTTTCAATGAGAAAAGATGAAACAAAACATAAACTTAGAACTTGCTAAGGGTAACCTAATTCTGACTTCTTTAACCTTCACATAACACTGGTGAAAGCATAAATTGGTATATACTTTCTGGCAAACAATTTTGTATTAAGTTATATCAAAGCCTTAAAATATTTATATTCTTCAACCCAACAATTTTGTTCGGGGAATCTTTCATGAATGCGGACAAAAATTTATAACCAAAGACGTTTTCCTATTTAAAAAGTAGGAAATAATTTATCTAATAATAGACGATATTTAATTAAATGGTTGATATGAAAATAATAGAATATGATAATGCCATTGAATTAAATTATTGAATTAAAGATATTAAAACTACTTTCATATATAGTTTGGATGAGTGACTATTATTTGACAAAATGGGAAAAGACAGGCTACAAAATATATGCAGAATATATTCTCAACTATGAAGAATAATATAAATCTAAAAAAGTCTGTAAGCATTTTTTAAAAAAGATTATTTATTTATTTGAAAGAGAGATAGAGAGAGAGAGAGCACAAGCAGAACAGAGGAGCAAGCTCCCCACTGACCAGGGACGCTGATACAGAGCTCAATCCCAGGACCCTGGGATCATGACCTGAGCCAAAGGCAGATGCTTAACTGACCGAGCCACCCAGGTGCCCCTGTAAGCATTGTTATAAAATATTAATAGTGAAGGTTTCAGGATGTTAGAATGATGGTTTTCTATTTTTCTTCTTGATACTTCTTTTTCTAGAATTGTTCATTGTAATTATAGACATATATTCTATAATAAGTTTTTAAAAACTTTTCTTTGGTTGGTTTATCTTTATAATTCCAGGTGTAATTAATGTACTTCTATCAATCTCTGGAAGGAATGAAAATGTAGGCAAGAGTCTCCTCAAAAAGAAAGAGGAGAAAGAGAGGCAGACAGAGGCTCAGTGTTGTTGGAGGAAATATTCTTTTGGTTTTGGAAACGAACATGAGGGAATCACAATGATAACATACAAAGACATTCTAAGTACCTGTATTCTTTTTATCTTCCCTTCTTAACAAGTCATTGAATGGAAGAGGAGATAATTTATAAAGGGTATTTTCAGCAGAAGCTACGAAAAGTGACAGCTGTATGTCAACTTGAGATGAAGCTCTCATAGTCATAAAAGTTAGATGTTGGAATGGTCTTTGACATTAGAAAGTTTTCAGGTAGAGGTCCGTTTTCATGAATGAATGAGCTAAACAAACTACAAACAAAGACGCCACAGGATGATAGTGGTAAACTATGGGTAGGTTAAGCAATGAGAGCTGACATTGATTGTGAGCTCACCAAGTGCCAGGCCCTGTTCTTAGTGTTTGGTTTGTGCTAATTCCTTTAATTTTTGTGGTAAACCCATGAGTGAGATGATATAACTATGTTCACTTTATAGATTAGTAAATTGAGGCATAAAATATTAAGTAACTTGTCTGCCGTCACAGAACTCCTGGAGAAATTGCTTAGAGCCTTTACTTTTTATCATGATATAACTCCTCATTGAAAAGAGTTCTGAACAATAGAAAGGCATTACATTATTCCCAGGTGTTTGTATTCCCATAGCCATGAGTCTCATTCAGTAGGACAAGAAATTGCACTTTAACAGAAAATAATATTGTAAAAGGAAATAGCTTTATTTCCCTTAAGACCTAACGTCCCATTCAATATTCATTCATTCAATAAATATTTATTGAGGGCAGGATGCCCTGGCAAGAGAGATAAAAGACTTACTCTAGAAAGACAGACAGATAGACAAGTAAGCAAATGATAGGCTGAAGGGCACTGCGAGCCTTTGATGGACTTACTCAGGATTGATGTAATTACATGGACATTTTTAAAAAGACACTCTGACAATCTGAACAATGGCAAAAAGACTATAGGGAGATAGCTTTGGAAGTAACAGCAATCAGCTCTGAAGGCTTAAAATACAGTCATCTGAACTGGATGAAAAAGCTAGAAATTGGTGACTATAATAGTTGCAGTCCCATCAGGAAAAAGATGGTATACACTAGCTTTAATAAGTTTAATATAGGGATTATTTACAGAGTGTGTCAGTGAGGCTTAAGAAATGAAGTGGGGATTGAGCAGTGCCCTGGGGTTGCTAGCATCAGGGAGCAGGAGCCTTTATCACCTCCAAGCCTGATGGGCAGTAGAAGGATTGCTGGAACCCCGGGAGGGCTTTGTGGAAAGGGATGTGCGATGGAGTCTGCCCTTATGTCTAGAAAACAGCCAGACCATGGAGACTCTGCAGGGTGGGTGGGAGGGAAGCATACTCACTCTCCTGCCTTATTCCAGTCTCCACCAGTGCTCACCAAATTCAGACCCAACTGGCAGCCAAAGAGCAAGGAAGCTCTACTGTTTATGTCCTGTAAGTCAGTCTCCTTGGGTTTGTGCTTGGGAAAGGAATATGGTTCTGGTGGGGCATGTGGAAGGGTCTAGCTCAGTAAACACATGCACGTGGTAATAAAAGAGGGGCTGGAATCTGCCATGAGTCCCAGGTTTGGGAATGGGGTCATTATTCCCAGGTTCTGAGATAGGCAACCAAGGAACATTGAGGAACACATTTTTGAAGTGCATGTGAAAAATTTATGTAAAACCTCTAAGATATAGTTATTATATGAAGAGATGGTGAGAGTTACAGAAGGCTGGTAGTTACAATGGATTTATATAGATGAGAGTCATAACCATGGTAGCAGAAGAGGTAAATCTGGAGAATATATAGGGCAATTTGAAAACATGAGTAAGGGCGGAAGGCGGGGGATCACTAGTCTTTAAAGATGTGATGAATATAATTAAGGCAGTCAGAAGAACCAGTGCAGGAATTTCAAAGCCATCTAAACCTGGTCTCTTCCTATGGACCAGGATTCTTGGGTTTGTATTTGCTTTATATGGACTCCCACGGATCCAAAGGGAAAATGCACATTGATTGGGATTTTAAGCTGAGAAGTTAAAGACCAGGCCTCAGAATAGAACCTCAAACGATGACCTTTCCTCTCAAAGCCTTCCTTACCTTTCTGGAATAGTATTCGTTGACCACATCCTACCTCACAGGGTGTTTTTAAGGATAAATGAGATAACGTCTGTAAAGCCCCAGGAGAGGAAGCCCCGATGTAGATAAGCACATGCTCGGGTATTTTTAGCTGAGTGTTGGGTGTTCAGGACGTGCCATTTAGCAATTCCTGGAGCCTTGAAAAGGAAAGAGAAAGGGGTGGGGAGACAGGGAATCAGCGGCATACAACAAATGTTGTTTTTCGAGAAATCCCTCCCACCCTGAGTGTAAGAATCCACGTCAAAGGAAGCAAACACCATGTGTAGATAAAACAGGAAAGTGACAGGTTTGCTTGCTTGCAACCAAGATGGGGTGATGCCAAAGGGTTAGTCCTGGCTGCTTGTTCTCTGTAGGGGGCAGAGGTCCAATCGCCGGCTACTCTACTGATAATGAAACCAGGGTTAACTAACTCTGTCCTGTGTAGAATGGCAGGAAACATCTTCATCACCCATGACTCCTGGAGAGAGTGGTGGCGGCTCAGGGGGGAGGTTGCATTTCCTGTCAAGATTCCAGAAAGGGTGCTCACTCTCTACGGAGGCATGAGCACTAGCATGCTGACCCAACACAAGCAAGGCTGCAGAGTGACCACAGGGCCTGGCCCATCCTCCTCAGCCCATATCTGCTTCATAAGCACAAAGCCTTTGAGAAAGTAATAACAGGAACCTTGGAAAGATAACTTACTTGGAGAAAGGTCTTGGAAGAGTTCATCCAACTGCACCACCAATGCTCTTTTTCCTTTTTCTCCCCCGTTCTGTCATAAAAAATGTTTATTTCTAAATCCCATAGTGCAGATCTGTGTCTTCTTATATATGAAAAGGCAATAAAGTTTGAGTGCCTCTCATGCCACATTTTGTATATATCATGTCATTTAACCCTCTCTACAAAACCATGATTTGTTGATCTGTTTTTGGTCAATATATATATCGATATATTATTGATCCATTTTTGCAGGCAAGTCAACTGAAGCAGATACCTAAGATTGAATATCAAGAGTTAGATCTGGGTTCAAATTCTATTGCACTGTATGTAAGCAGCATGGTATTCGGGGAACAGTTTAACCTTTCCAAGCTCGGTTTCTCTATCTATGAAGTGGAGGGCATAATTGCCATCATAAGATTATTATGAGAGTTAAGTGAGATAGAGCAGATAAAATTTGAATTTAGTTGTATATTATGTCTCTGTTCTTTCCAAGACTCCTCTGGCAAACACAGAAGCCAAAAGAGACATGGATTAAAACTAGAATGTTTTTCTAGGCTGCTTGACCCCAAGTATTCAAACTTATTTCAGAGGAGAATTCGTGGGAGAGAGTAATTTTATTTTGACCTTGGTAATCTTGTTAGTTTTGCTTTCTTAAAACAGAAGGAGTATGCCCTCTATAGATACCTGAAGAGATATCTAGATGCGCCTTTTTGATTGTGTAAGATTATCCCTTGGTTTGTGAAGCAACGAGGGACAGAACCTATTTTGAGGGGTGATGAAGCTCATCTCACATCCCCTGGCCTCTCATGGTGAGTGGTTTAGTATCAAGCCGGCAATCACCTGCAAGATAAAGAATTGGGAGAAATGCAATTTCCTTAGAAGATAGGAAGGTTTTAATTACGTGAAGCCGTAAAACATTAGCTTCGCCAAGGACCCAATTCTCTTAATTGAGAGTAAGGAAATTAGGAGCCTGTTCAGTCAAGCTTAAATTCTCAGAGCCAGCTAAGGGTAGGGGCAGGATTAGACCTCAGTACCCCTAAACCCAAGGCTCTTCCCACTGCATCAGATTCAAATTTTTACATTTCTTATCTTCCACACGTCCTCTCAGTTGAGTATCTCTTACCCCTTTGCTGAGTATTCTCCTCCTAAAACAATGGATAGGGTTTGTAATAGTGCCTTCCCATGGGAAATGTTCATAAAATATTTGTAACATGAATAAACCATGGCATACCTGGAAGCACTTTACTAAATGGTTTCTCGAATCTCTGACTGGCTCTTCCTGTTACTAAGACTTGGATTTGGATCAGTTAGTTCAGATCGTGTAGATAGCAATTCACCTGTAGCTGGAGAATGAAGAACAATTGTCTCCCCTCCCCTTTTTAAAAATGTGTCATCCTTTCCTCTATTCTTGAGATTGTCCCTCATTTGAGGAATATTAAGTATTGCAATTGCCTTCAAGTAATCACACCCCCAATGACAGGTCAGTCTCTGGCAGTGAATACTTCTTACCGGTAGAGAATTAGACAAAGTGACAGGGTTAATTCCCAGCAGGACACAAGGGTGTTGGTAGTGTGAAGCAATCGTGCTCGGGGAGGCACATCAATTACTTCCCTGACAGTCCGAAACGAGGGGGGAAGGGCTTCATCTGTGCCTAGAATATTACCTCTTCTCATCATTTATCAAGGCTTTTGATGTTCTTCATGATGTGAGTGGGAGGAAGTCAAGGTGCTTTCTTCAAACCCGGGTTTGGAAATTCCATTTGTGTGAGGTTTGAAAATGATTGGGTAGAAAAGAACTCCTAACATGAAAGGGGAAGACATGCATTAGCATGCCCTGTGCAGCTTGAATCTGTTCTTTGGGCAAACCTCGCCAAGACTCATCAGGCACAGAGGGAATTATCAGCCTATCAAGTGGAAAGGTGAAATGAGTTTTATCATCTTCTCACTAAAATGACGATTCTAGTGTCAAGTTTCATTTGGTTGATAAATGTCATGTGGGAAGGGACAGTAGCAGACCTACAGCCGCTCTTGGCCGGCCCGCCAAGAGCCTGCAAGATGGCAGAGTGCAAAAACTTGAGGGGGAGGCGCTATGAGTTGTAAAGAAAGGCAGGTTGCACTCCATGCTCACCTTGGAGGTACTGAGAGATCATTGAGCCTAAAGCACAGCCTTGTTGGGTTCCAGAGCTACCTGTGGCATATAAATTTATGTCCATGTCAACTTATGTCTTCCATTGCAGTGAAATCATTGACAAATCCCAAAGAGGTATTGAGACTTGATGCTGCCTTTGACATCTTGGTTGGTTCATCCCAACTCAATGTAAATTAAGTATTTACACCAGATATATGGTTACTTAGATTGCAAACAACTGTGTACTGTTCGATCTCTAGTGTATGAACACCTTTTTAAAAAAAAATAGGGAAGGGCTTGTTAATGCTTAATATAAGCCAACCCCAGTTGGTAATCAGGAAACTTACGTTGAGTGAAAGAATGCTGAGTGAACACAGTGTTAGAGAATTTGATTCCTTTCTTTAAAGCCTTGCTACCCACAAGGTGGTCCATAGAACCAGCATTCTCATCATCAGCAAAATCGTTACAAAAATGCCAAATATAACTGGGCTCACTACAGACCAACTGATTCAGAGTCTGTATTTTGTAAAACCCTCCAGTGATTTGTATGCACATTAAAGCTTGAGAAACTCTGCTCTAAGACACTATGCCCATGAGTTGGATGGTTTATACCAGGTAGACAGAAATATGCTTTATGCCTTTGAATCTTAGTTATAAAGAATCTCACAGACCTGCATAGCTGAAAGGTGCAAATGTGTGTGTGTATATAGCACAAAGCATAATCACACTGTTTTCTAGAAAAAAAAAACCTGTTGCTTTTAATATAAGTTAATGAAAAATCATTTCTCCTTTCAGCTATTATTATTGATGTATCAACATGCCTGAATTCTTGAAAGGGTTTTTGCACTCCTGGAAGGCTAGGATCACATTTCAGGCATTTCTACATATCACTACAATTATGCACATAATAATTGCTTTAAAATGCTTATTGAATAGGCTCAAACTTCTGGGTAAAAGTGTTCTTTCTCATAGCACCACACGTTCTTTGTTTAAAACACTAATTACAATTTATAATTATGTATTTCTGTGCTTGTTTTTTTTTTTTATGTCTGCTCCCTCTGCTAGATAATAAACCGTATCGGAACAACACTAGATTTGTCTCATCCACTTTCTACTGTGTTTGCCAAATCAAGGAATGCATGGTGGTCACTGTGCACAAATTTAGATGCATCAAAGACCTACTTAATCAGATCATGATTTATCTTTCTACTCGGAGGGAAAAAAAAACCTTCTTTATACACAATCTTTATATAAAAATCATACTTATAGAAGAGTAACGGTAGGAATTATCAACAGTTGTGGGTTCTTGCCCCCTGGATGCTTAGCAGATGGAAATGTCCATTGCTTCCTCGAAACCCCAAATTTGGACTTCCCTTGCTCCATCCACCATCACCTTGAGAAAGATATTGTCTGCAATTCTCCGAAGTAGAAATGTTCAGTTTCAAGCCCTGAGAACAGTCAAGGTGTTTTGCTTTGTTTTGTTTTGTTTTGTCTTTCCTCTCAGAACTGCCCCCTCAAAGAAAGCCAGGCAGCTTCCACACTCTGCAGTACCAGCCCCGTCCCTGCTGCCACCAAACCAATCTTTCCTTTCCAGTTTTGGCTTCTTTGTTGGTGCACAAGCACTTCCTCTAGCTCCGGGGACGTTGGGTTTGAACCTTGTTCTGGGTGATGTGTGTGTGTGTGTGTGTGTGTACGTTGCTCTGCGTTTGCGGTGTTTCTCTAGCAGCCTTTGCCATTCTGTGGGTGTTCGCTTGATCTGAAGTGGAACCACTGACTCTCAATAGCCACCGATGTTTGTGCAATTCTCTGCAAAAATGGCTTCAAGTGTTACCTTGGCTGCTCCACTTCGCGGCAACCACAATGATGAACAGGCACGAACCCCTTGACACATGCACTTCACCTCCCCGACAGACCCGATAAGATCAACGATCAGGCTGCAGGCGGTCTGGCATGTCAGTGTGCTCTGCACCCAGGTGGTGGGGGGCACTCCACACGCCTTTGCGGGAGCTTGCTTGGGCTGCCACTGCTCGCCCAGCACCCCACTTCCAGGAGGTGGTGGGAGGCACAGCTGAGTCTACAGAGGGGTCTCAAGGCACCTTTCAGACACACAAATGGGACTAGAAAGACGGGTTGCTTATTTCCACCCTTGGCTATTTCCCTACCACCGATCCCCCTAATAATCAAGAAGATTTCTAAGGGCATGAGCATTTACGTTGGGCCCCATCCTGCGCTACAGTGTTCACAAAATAAATGTATACACATGCTCTCTGAGCCACCTCTCTGCTCCAATAGTATCTCTGGCTCTGAGCTGACGGGCGGAGTCCCCCAGAAGTCAGCGAGAACCCACCCCTCCTGCAGCCTGGTTAGGTGGGTGGTACGTGTGGTGGTACTTCTGATAGGCTTTTCACATTTTTTTAAAGATTATTTATTTATTTATGAGAGAGAGAGAGATTGGCAGAGACACAGGCAGAGGGAGAAGCAAGCTCCATGCAGGGAGCCCGATGTGGGACTTGATCCCAGGACCCCGGGATCACACCCTGGGCCGAAGGCAGGCTCTAAACTGCTGAGCCACCCAGGCTTCCCAGGCTTTTCACATTTTTAATCTTTCATGTAATTAGGAAAAAAATAGAACTTGTTACTCAAGAGGGAAGAGTAACCCTTGGTTGGAACAGGAGGAGACAGTAATTGTGTAGTGGGGTAGGATTATCTGAGTCTCATCTTCGTTACAAAAGTCATGCTCAGTAAACTCTAACTGACATTGCCCAAGCATGGGACACTGAGTCTCAGGAACCTGACAACCCCTGACACAAGAAGCAGGTAAAAGGTGTTTGCATCTAGATGTGAGATCCAGGACTGGGTGGTGCGGGGGTGGTTCAAGGGACTTTTGTTCAGTTGAACTGAGGATGGTGGGAGGTGGGGATTTTTTTTTCACAGACCAGGAAATTGAAGCAAGGAGCAGAAGACTGGATCCAGGATACGTAGTGACTCAGCGACACAAGAAAGGTGCCATGGCAAGGGGATTATTTTTCCCCTAACTCTGCAAAAGGTGGCTAGTCATGAGAAGAAATTATTCATCTTAATTGTTTTTCCAGGAAGACAACTATTAAGGTTCACTCAGAAGAGATAAATGGACATGTGCAATGTTCCAGGTTCCCTAACTTAGAATGGGGTGTTTTGAACTTTGGCTCATTGATGGAGAATCTTAAGCTTTGAGAGGTTAGGCAACTTGACTGAGGTCACGAGGCAAATCTGTAGTGGGGTGGCAAGGAGAATGTTACTGTGTGTGACCGTCACCCACGACACTGCCCCATGTGTGAGTGCAAAGCAGGTGGGCAAGGCTTTAACTCTGTCTCACATTTTTATAGGGTTTCTGGCCTTCTGTTCCTGCCTGTGGGCTGAGCCTTTTTTCCTTAAGGTCTGCTTCTTTTGGGAATCTGTAGGAGTTTTCTGCAAAGGGGTGTGCTGAGGCCTTTCTTCCATTGGTCACCCTGCCTGCTTCTTTCCCCAGGCTCAGCCACTCTCTCTGGCCACAGATGGTTGGCCCAGTGTGCAGGTGCTCCTAAGAGTAGCCTATTAGTGACTGTGAAAGCATCCCCCGCCCATCCTCCAAGACCCAAAACAGTCCACCAACCATCATAGATGGCTCAGCAGCAATGAGAATGAAATTGGGAGTCCATATACCGGGCAGAATGATCTTACAATGCTAAAAAGAGAATGAAAGCAAAGGAGGGATGGTAAGCAAATTCTATACACCTGCGGTACTGCTGGTAAGCTTTCTGTACCCCAGAGCCCAGGAAGAAGGGGGTCTGGGAATACCTCAGGCAGTCACTATGCCTGGATGTTGTCAGGCTCACCCTGGGAAGGGTAACTCCAGCAAAAGGAGCCCCTCCTCCTGAGAATTTTGCACTGCTCTCTCGTCCCACTCTCCCTGGGCTTCTCTATCAGCTCACAGTTGGTGTGTTTCCCTCTTTCTACACTGAGCTAAAGGTGCTAACTCTGCTGCTCAGAATGGCTTGGGGACACTGTTTATCACAACTGGATTGATAGTTCCCAAACTTTATTAAATACTTATACTTCTGACCTTGGCGAGCAAGCATAACTGCCTGCAAATGTCACAAGGCTGTATTCCAAAGATAGGACCAGCTGAACCAGTCTGGAGAGTGTCCAGGGGGAGTTTTTGCTTGCAAAAAGAATCAGAAATTCCTGGGCAGGAGAAAAGTGAGGAGAGAACATGGGGATGTAAGCAAGCGTCCCCCCCACCCCACCCCTCCCGGCATCTTCTTTGAATACCTAACTTCTTGTCCCAGTTTCCTTTTCCCCAACGCATAGTCAGCAGTAGGACAGGAGCCATTCACACATATTTAAAAACAGAGTCACTTCTGACTGTCTCTCAGATGCCACCTTCCTCTCTCCTCTCAACACTCCTCCCTCCTGGACACCTGGGTGGCTCAGTCTGTTAAGCATCTGCCTCTGGCTCAGGTCATGATCCCAAGGTCCTGCGATCGAGGCCTGCATTGGGCTCTCTGCCCAGCGGGGAGTCTGCTTTTCCCTCTATCCCTCCCCCCTGCTTGTGCTCTCTCTCTCTCAAGTAAAATAAAAAATCTTTAAAAAAAAAAGAAAGAAAGAAAGAAAGAAAGAAAGAAAGAAAGAAAGAAAGAAAGAAAGGAAGGAAGGAAGGAAGGAAGGAAGGAAGGAAGGAAGGAAGGAAGGAAGGAAGAAAGAAAGAAAAGAAAAGAAAAGAAAAGAAAAGAAAAGAAAAGAAAAGAAAAGAAAAGAAAAGAAAAGAAAAGAAACACTCCTCCCTCCCAGAGGAACTGGAAAAGTTGACTAAGTTATATAATTTTTTTTTTTTCTTTCAGAAGCTTTAGTGTGAATCACCCCGGTGCCAAGTCTCTCTTCAAAAATTTTGGGTTGCAAAAAAATGCAAGTCTCATCCGTGAGGCGAGTGGCCATTCAAATACTTGAGGTCAGGATGGTTTTGCTTTGTTCAATCATAGAGTTTCAAAACTGCTAAAGCCCTTAGAGTTTCTCTCATCTGTCATTTTACAAGTGGTAAACTGAGGCATTGAGAAGTGAAGTGATGTGGCTTTTACAGAGGAAATTAGACCTGCTCTCTGGCCTTAGAGCTCTCTGCTGAACCCACTCATGACCATCATGGCAGCCTCGTTCTTTCTTTTTATTGAGTGCAGCATTGGAACAAGAAGGCTTTTAAAGCGGTCGGCATGACTTGATGCTCTTGTCACCTTTTCCTGCTTGTTGTTCTTGTATTCAGTTACAAATCTGGCTCTGACCCTTGTTGAAAGGGGTCACTGAAAGTGGTAAGGAAAGAGAGAGAGCAATAAGCTTGGTCATGACCCAATCAGTCCATGGTTACTAAGTTTCTCAGGAATGAAGCCCTTTTCACAAGGTTGAGAAGTGGAAGTGGAGGGAAAGCAGGAGTCATGGAGAAAAGGTCCAGGGAAGGGATAGACACCTGGCAACGCCGCTCGTTCTGGGCTTACGTACAATCCCAGTGGCCCATGTTGGGTCCGCAGACTCAAAGCACAGTGAGGAAGCAGCATCCACAGAAAACAGTGGTTGCTCCAGAATTCTAGTATAGAGTTGATTCCATCACTAACTACAAGAGGCAGAAAGAAAGAAGATAATTCTTAAAACATGTTAGGAATGTCTTAAAAAATAGTTGTTCTTAAATTGTAGAACTTTTAAAAAAGTGAGGCTTTTTACCAACCCCCAACTCCAGAGATTCTCATATAATTTAGTGCAGAGGCCAGAAATATCTTTTTCTTGTTGGTCGTGGTGTTCATATAGTCATCCAGTAGTGTTTTTATGGGTTTTTCTTAAATGTTTTTTTTAAATAAACTTTTTTTTGGGGTGGAAATGATTTTAGATTTACAAAATAGCTGCAAAGATAATATTGAAATTCAATATAAGCTTCATTCCATTTCCCCTAATGTCACTTTGATTGTTTATATTTTTTTAAAGATTTATTGATTTATTTGAGAGAAAGAGAGAGAGAGAAAACAGAGGGAGCTGGGGGAGAGAGAGAATCTCAAGCTGACTCCACACTGAGCATGGAGCTCCATCCCACGACCCCAAGATCATGACCTGAGCGGAAATCAAGAATTGGATGCCACCCACGCAAACTTGTTACTTACTTACTTACTTACTTTCTTTCTTCTTTTTTTAAGTTGTGGTAAAATATTCATAACATAAAATTTGCCACTTGACCGTTTTTGAGTGTATAATTCAGTGGCATCAAACACATTCCTAGGTTGTATAATCATCACCACCATCCGTCTCCTGAGCATTTCCATCTTCCCAGACTGAAACTCTGTGCCCCTTAAGCAACGACTCCCCACCCTGGACACCACCCTTCTGCTTCCTGCCTCTGTGAATTTGACTACTCTAGGTGCCTTATACGAGTGGAATCACACAATATTTGTTTTGTGACTGGCTTATTTCACTTATGTCTTCAAGGTTCATCCATGTTGTAACCTGTGACAGGATTTCCTTCCTTCTTAAGGCAGAATAATAATCTGTGATGCATATATATAGCACCTATATGAAAGGTAGTGTGTGTGTGTAAACATGGTACATGTTTAGTGGTGTTCACTAAGCTACAGATTTTATTCAGATTTTGCTGTTAAAATATAACCTTTTAATAAGCATCCCAGGTGATTCCGGTTTATTGAACCAAAGTTTTAGAAACATTGATTTTTTTTTTTTAATGATGGATTTAGTTTAAGAAGCAGTGCTGGCTATTGGACAGAGAGTCAGCCCCTATGCTGCACCCAGAATAGTTTCAGTGGCAGCCTGTTGCCTTTCACGGAGCCCAACTCCCCGACTTTCAAAGAAGAATGAGAGCACGGATGGCTTGAGAATTACCTGGAGAATTCTAGAGAGAAGAAGCTCTAAGATATAAAGTTGTTTTGTAGGTAAGAACTTCCCAGACAGCAGCTATCAAAGAAGAACTTGGCCAGTGTTTCTGAATCCTAGACGCGGGCTCAGGAACAGCAAAAAGCTTTGAAAGAAATGTGACTGGAGGTTTCCTAGAGCTCTTGTTTGTCTGGCATTGTCAGAATGCAGAGTCCAGACAGGTGACATCTGCCCTCTGTAGTCACTGAGGACAGAATCACAAGAAATGTACTTTGCCTGTAGTGGGTGGGATATGTTTCACTTGAGGAAGCATTTCCTGATATGACAGTGGGTGACCCAAATCTTTGGTGCTCTGGTTTTGCTTTCCCAAGTAAATGAATCTTTTGTAGTTTCTCAAGTGACTACTGCTAGTTTTATTGTTTCATTTACTCAATAGATATTTATTAACAACTAATAATATATCTGAACCTTACTAGGCCATGAAGAAGCAGGGACTGGTCAATGGAACTTCTACCCTTAAGACCCATGGAGGCTAGTGAAAGAAACAAGTACTTAAGTAAGTACACTTCAGAGTAATGATTATTTCAGCATTGCAAATTATTTTTACATGAATTATGTGTGGTTTTGACTACTTGTCAAGAGTCCTAGGATCCTTTCACAGCAGCATTGAGTCCTTACAAAGCAGCATGTGAGTATTTTTCTGTAAGAACCAGCTCGACATGGCCCTACAGAAGTGAGCTTCTGAAGGCAAACACTAAGCATAGGTTATCCCTGACTTATGATTGTTCCATGTATGATTTTTCAGCTTTACAGGGCTGTGAAAGCAACATGCGTTCAGTAGAAACTGTACTTCAAATTTTGAATTTGGATCTTTCCCTGGGCTAGTGAGTGATATGTGGTAGGATCTTCTCTCGGGATGTTGGGCAGGGGCAGAAAGCTGCAGCTCCCAGTCAGCCAGGTGATCATCAGAGTAAACAATCAATAAAATTACAACCATTCTGCACCCATACAACCATTCTGGCTTTCATTCCCATATACTATTCAATAAATTACATGAGATAGTCAATATTTTTTATATATATATAAAATAGGCTTTGTAGGTTTACGTAAGTTTTCTGATTGCCTATAAGGTAGGCTAGGCTAAGCTACGATGTTGGATAGGTTAGGTGTATTAAATGCATTTTTCACTTAAGGCATTTTCAACTTGCGATAGATTTGTTGGGACCTAACCTCATGGTAAATCGAGGAAGACCTGTCAGTGGAGAAGAGCTTAAAGGTCTATAAACAGCAACATCATTACTGCTTCCCCAGGCATATGGTATTCTTCAAGCATTCTTTCAACTCAATTTTTCATGAAAAGATGTGGGAGAAAATGCAAAATGAACCCAGGGGGCCATCTTTATGATGCAGCTTTAGGTATAGCACAGGGACTTGCATTTCATGGTAGAAGCATGTGAAACCAAAAACAGGCAACCCAAGATACTCCAAGGAAGTATTAAAACAGGGAAGTAAGGGAAATTCAGAGAAAGGGGAGGAACTAGGCTGAAATCTGGTTTGGCTTCTATTTATCTCAGTGACTTGGGAAAAGCCCTAGAGGGCCCTTAACAAAGGTAGAGGTGGTCATGACCTCAGCACTAACATCTTTACATCTTTTTGGAGAGGTGTCAATTCCTGGGGACCCCCTTGTGGCAGCCCTGACTCAGAAGGAAACTCATCAGCTACTATATCATATCATCACAGACCACTTCCTGAAGGGCTTTGGGTTTTCCCTAGAAGGCTCTTGTTCATATACAGATCCTGCCAGGAACAGAGAGGAGATCTTCTAGGCAGGCCAATTTGAAACTGAGACCTTCTCCGTAATAAATACACACTTCATAATACAGAAATGAAGAATATCTATAGAGCTAGAATAAAAGGAGCAGAGTAGAAGTTGGACCTTTTCATATGTGCGTATTGGCATATATACAGAGTTCAATATATAGAGAGACATACCCACACTCACAAATTATTTACGATTTATGCCTTTTAATGCATTTGTAAAAGATAGATGCAGAAGTAGGGGAAACAAACCCATCTCTAGAAGAGCGAGAGAAACAAAATCAGTGATGTAGGTCAGCCTTTTCCCACATTCGTGTGTTTCATGAGAAGTATTATGCAAAGACAGAATTGTGTAATCAACTACATTCAGCAGAGGTTGGATAAAATAAATTCAAACAATCATTGTTGGACCTCTTAGAATTGTTAATATGCTAATGGAATTGTAAATCTCATTTCTCACACTTGTGGCCATTAAACACATTTTTTTTTGGAAAAGCAGCTTGCAGTAGCGATCTACAGAGTACCCTTTGGGAAATGCTGACCTAGGCCGAATGCAGTTGCTTTGTTTGAACATTAGTTCTGCTTGGGCTTTCTGACAGGCAAGGCAATTAAAGAAACATAATGGGTTATAGTTTGATCATCCGATAAAAATCTATTTTTGCTTCAGATTCTAAGTTAAAATGAATTTTTGGATGCAAAGAAGATGGCCGAACTACATAAAGAATGATCTTTTTAGCAATGGGTTCGTGAAAAATGTAGAGTAATAATAATAATAATAGTAAGCCAAGGATATCACCTGAAAATTTAACTTAGGAAAAGAGATTTTGTGTTTTGATAAAAAAAAAAAACATATTTAGAATACCTTGAACCCCCATCTCCTTGAATGCTAATGCATTTATTTCTGATTTCGACAGGTGTTGGAATTCACTAATTTACATTTCAAGCCTATAGCTGGATCCAGAGCTGCTTCCTGATTGAAGGAATTTCCACAAGCTTTTGATGCTGGGTCTGCAGATGACAAAGTTTGGACATTTTATTAGGCACTTGAGGAGCCGAGCCTCTTCTTTCACCTAAATAAAAGGAATTCCAACCCCTCCAAAGACAGACTTTGCTGGATCCTGCAGCAAAGACCAGGACTTTCTCAGGAAGCCATCTTGGATTTGCTCAAATGCTCAGAGGGGTGCTGAAGTGGGTTGCACAGATGGACCAGGGTGGCTGGCTGAGTAATCATAACAAGTCATGCCATCAGAGTTTGGGAAGAAAGACACCATCCCTTTTTTATTGGCAGAGAGTTTCTAACTAAAGAAATGCAGTCAATCTTTGTAACAGCTGTCTTATCCCTTGATCTCATTACTCCTTGTTAGCACAAACTATTTGGGACAGTTATAGTGAAAGTCCTGATAAGGAGGAAGTGATCACTTTCAAACTAATCTAGTTTGTCTGTCATGAGATGATGATAAATAAGGACGGTCTAACTATTATGTAATCAGTAACATTGATTTGTAATTGGAGATATAGTTTTAGTTCCTCCTTGACTATCTCTCCCACTAGCCAGCACACAAACACACACACACACCTGCACACGCACATGTGCACACACACAGAGATATTAACTAAATTGAGTCTGGTTCTTTTCTTTCTTTCTTTCTTTCTTTCTTTCTTTCTTTCTTTCTTTTCTTTCTTTCTTTCTTTCTTTCTTTCTTCTTTCTTTCTTTCTTTCTTCTTTCTTTCTTTCTTTCTTTTTTTTCTGTACCAATTGCATCCAGTATTTCTCTTTATCAGAGCATTTACCACATGATGTTGAAATTAACTGTTCGTGTGTCATCTTCTTCACTAAACTATACACTCCTCAAAGATAGGGCCAACATATTATCCCCTTAGGGGCACCTAGGTGGGTCAGTCAGTTAAGCGGGCATCTCTTGATTTCAGCTCAGGTTGTGCTCTCAGGGTCCTGGGATCAAACTCAGCATGGAGTCTGCTAGAGATTCTCTCTCCCTCTCCCTCTGCTCTTCCCCCACTCTCATTCACTCTCTTTGAAATAAATAAATAAATAAATAAATCGATCTAAACAAACATATTATTCCCTTTAAGCCCCACTGACCAGCACGAAAATTTCCTCAAAATGGGGTGAGTATATCATGTTTAGACTAGTTCCATGGACACTCAATCATGCCACAATTACAGAAGAGTTTGGCTGGGTGTTTCCTTCTTTGATATAATCTACTCTTTTTAGATGAGTGGTCCATAAGAAAATAAGCTTTTTAGTCTAGACTATAAAATGGAGATACCATGTCTGAAGAACCTACATGCATCTTTTCATGAGTAATATAACTTTGAAACATAATTAGAACAAAACAAACCTGGGACAACCCAGGTCAGTCTCTCTTGTGAATTCTATCAAAACTGCCAGAAATGAACAAATAAATAATCCTTTTAGCATAACCCAAATTTAGGGTGCCCAATCCACTCTGAGTTTTACCAAAATTCCTTTGCTTCATGTCTGGAAAAGAAAAAAAGATTCACACCCCATATAAAAGGGAATTCACTTTCTAAAATCTTTATTCTTCACATCCAAACAATATGAACTGCTTCAAAAATGATTAAGAAATTGAACTCTTTACTCTTTGATTTGCATCCTAACATTTTTCCCCCAAACTGTTTTTAGATATTGGAATATTATATTCTAGAACAGCATTCTTCAATAGAAATATAATGTAAGCCATATTTGTAATTTTAAATTCTCTGGTAACCTAATTAAAAAATAAAAAGAAACAGGTGAACTTTATTATAATAATGTATTTTCTTTCACTCAGTATCCTCAAAATACTTTTATTTTATCATGTAATCAGTATAAAATTATTCTTGAGGTATTTTGCATTCTTTCCTTTGTACTAATTGTTTGAAATTCACTATGTATTTTATACTTACAGCACATCTTAATTTATACCAGTCACATTTCCGTGCTCAATAACACACGTGTCAGGTGCCTACTATATTAATAACACCATCTATGAAGGCCCTCACATCAGAAAAAGCCATCTGTTTTGTTGAGAAGATATTAGCACCAGAATTGAAGGGTCTTTATCAAGTTCTTAACATCTTCTTAGCTTTATTCTAGGCACTGGTAGTATAATTTTGAGCAAAAAAGTCAAAATTTCCTTCCAGAGCCAACACTCTGGTAGTGGGAGACAGACAATAATCTAGGCATCAGAACTTTTTAATGTCAACAAATAATAAGGAAAAAATTAAGGTTGGATGAAGAAGATACAAAATGTTGAGGTAGGAACTTAGGTTTTACAAACAATTGCCAAGGAAGATCTCACTGAGAAGGTCATCCTTTGATAAGGACTTTCACATTGGTAATATTCCAAGAAAATTATGGTCTTGGATAACTTTTATTTTCATTTTGGTAAAGAAGAGTAATGATGGAAGGTACAAATTAATATGATTTAACTTTTAAATTAAAATTTACATATGTATATTAAAAAGAATGAATCAAAATAAAAAGGCTTTCATTCAATTGTTTTTGAGGGCTGACCATGTGTTAAGCATCGTGGATGGAACAAAGAGTAAAACAAACAATCTCTGCTCTCCCGGGATTCGTATCCCAGAAAGAGAGAGAAAATATTAACCTATTAATTAAATACTTCGAATGATAAATAGGTAAGTAAATATTAGGATCAATCCTATGACTTCATATAAGTAAAGGACTCAAACCAGACTTGAGCTAGACAGGATGTCAGAACTTCCTGAGTCAAAAATGAAGGGGATAGTGGAAAGAACATTCTAGGAGGAAGGAGTAGCATGTATAACTATTCTTGGCAGTGTATTCAAGAAGCAAAAATATAGCTTGTCTGGCTGGCATAAGGGAAGAGCTCTATCAAAATGAAGCTGAGATTTAGGCTATTATCTATAGGGACTTGTTGCTCAGGTTAAAACTTTGTTTTTATCCTCATTAGGAGCAGTGGGACGCCACTTAAAGTGGTTTGTTTCTTTTATTTTTTTGAAGTTTGTATTTTATTCCAATTAGTTAACATACAGCATTATATTAGTTTCAGATGTACAATATAGTGATTCAACAATTCCATACATCACCCAGTGCTTGTCACAAAAAGTACACTTCTTAATCCCCATCACCTATTGTCTCCCACCGCAGAACCTCCCTTCTGGTAACCATCAGTCTGTTTTCTCTAGTTAAGGGTCTGTTGTTTAGTTTGTTTCTTTTTCCCCCTTTGTCAGTTTGTTTTGTTTCTTAAATTCCAGATATGAATGAAATCATACTCTATCTGTCTTTGTCTGACTGACTTATTCCACTTAGCATTATACTCTCTAGCTCCAGCCATGTTGCAAATGGCGAGACTTCATTCTTTTTTATGGCTGAATAATATTATATATACAAATCATATTATATGTATATATTATATATCACACAAAGTTGCTCATCATCACTTATCTTCAGGGAAATGCAAATCAAAACTACAATGAGATATCACCTCACATAAATGTCGGGATGGCTAAAATTAATAGTACAAGAAACAACAGGTGCTGGTGAGGATGTGGAGACAAAGGAACCAGCCCTTATGGACTGCTGGTGGGAATGCAAACTGGTACAGCCACTGTGGAAAACAGGACAGAGGCTACGATTCAGCATTCACACCACTGGGTAGTTACCTAAAGAATACAAAATCATGGGACCCCTGGGTGGCTCTGTGGTTGGGCATCTGCCTTTGGCACTCAGCGTGGTCCCAGAGTCCTGGGATTGAGTCCCACATCGGGCTCCCTGCAGGGAGCCTGTTCTCCCTCTGCCTATGTCTCTGGTCTCTGCCTCTCTCTGTGTGTCTCTCATGAATAAATAAATAAAATCTAAAAAAAAAAAAAGAATGCAAAAACACTAATTCCAAGGGATACATACACCCCTATGTTTAGAGCAGCATCATTTACGACAGCCAAGAGATGGAAGCAGCCTAAGAATCTATCAATTGATGAATGGATAAAGAAGTGGTGGCATATATAGGCAATGGCTTGTTTCTTTTAAACATTTAAAGTTTTACAGAAGGTAACTAGATAAGAATTTGTTTTGAAATAATCCCACTTGCTGCAGTATGGTGAATGGATTGGAGGGCTGGCCAGAGACCAGCAGGTAGTACCTGGAGCTGTCCTCAGTTCAGGAACAGAACGTACATCTTGTGAGCTTTGCCAACCAATTCCTTGTGAAGAGAAAATCAATGGGCCTTTAGATATTATGACTCTTCAAGTGAAGTGGGTGAGGGGCAGTCTAAGGACTCAGGTCCTCAGAAAAGAGTCTGTTAGTTGACTTTGCAGCATAGGGCCATTTGGAAAGGAAAATGTTAATAAGGTATGGATGGGACAGGGTTCTAATCAGGGAAAGTTTCAAGAGAATATGAAGAAGTTTGGGCTGCTCAGGGTCCTATTATATTAGATAATTTAGAATCTACACGTTAGCCTTATGTATTAATTAATTTGTTTTGCAGGTTTCAATTCTGCTTATGACAGCTCCCCCACCCCTTTAAAAAAAAATGAAAGTGAGTAGAGTACAAGAGGCAGTCATTAAACTGGTTTCCTTATTTTAAAATGATTTCTTTGGGTCCAAAGTGACCAAGATGTAAGGCCATTAAGGTTCTTGGAAAGTTGTCATTGATCAATGAAGTTTCTATATTATGCTTGCACAGGTCACATTGAGTGGCACAATGTAATCCATTCTAAAAACTTGATAAGAGATAATCTAATTTTTTCTTACAGCCTAATAGGACAGAGGATAGGGATTTAGAAGGCTTTTTATATTAAAAGAGTTCTCTTAAAGCTTTCTCTTGACTGAAAATAAGCAAAAAATGATGCAATGGAGTTCCAAATAACTCAATAATACAAAATCTCTCATATGATAAAATCTTGTTGGGATTATTAATAATAATGATAGCTAAGATTTATTGAATGCTAATTACATCTAAACTCCATGTCTCCATATGTCATCTTCACAATAAATTTATAATATAAGCCTTATTGTCTTTACATTTTACAAAGAGGCAAACTAAGATACAGAAACATCAAATTTGCCTCGAATCATTTGCCTCAATTATTATATGAGTTGGGTGTTACATGGAGCTGGTATATCAGCCATGTCAGTGTGTTATGGGAGCTCATGTGCTCCATTTCTCCTAGATTCATATTTTTCTCCCTTTACTCTGGCAAGCACAAGGTGAGTTACCCCACTGAGGCTCATAAGTGAGTGTTCTTTTGAACTGAAATAGTGTTGAGTAGACTTCCTGTATAACTATGGCCCCAGAAAGAGTTTTGGTGTATCCTTGAAGTTCTGCTTTCCAGGTTGTTTCTAAGCCAAGCAATCTCATGGCATTCTCTTGCTCATCAACGTGATACCATGCCTGAACCTCACGTAATGTACAAATATACACATGGGCAACAGATGAGCTCCAGCCATCAACCTGAGCTCTCAAAAACTTTCCTCAGGCAGCAAAGACAAATATCTCATATGGAACATTCCCCATTGAGAGACTAAAACTCTTTTTGCTTTATCCTCTTGTTGGTTTCTGGTGCAATGTGTACAGTTCACCTGCAGACTACCTATCTTCTAATTGAAATGATTCCAGGTTATCTATTTATTTGAACATTTAGACTGATATGATACTCATTTCAGTAACAAAAAAGGAAGAATCATTCTGAAAGTCACGTGAGTATGTGGTGATGGGAAGGAGAACACTGAGTTTAGTCAACCAGGACAATTAACTGAAAAAGAGACTTGGGGCAGAGAGAGACACTACCCATCGAAATGCGCGAGACTGTCAAGGACTTCAGTATACCTCCCTCTTCTTGGGAAGGAGTTTAATTAAATACCCCTACATAATTGAATTTTGGCTAAAAACATTTAAAAGTTACAAGAAAATCCCCAAAGATTTGGAAAGCCAAGACAGGCAAAGTTGTAGCCACGTTAAAAGCACCCTCATGGATTGAACTTCTAACATGAGTCCACCCAAGAGATGAAAGTCATAGCATCTTTTCCAAGGCCACAGCCGAGTGCAAGCTCTGAGCCCATTTGTGCTGGGGGCTGCTACCTCCTTCTCCTAATCATTCACTCAGTTAGCCTATTCATCCATCATTCTAGAGATCAAGCAAATGTCTATCAGAAGTTTGGTCTTTGTCCCAGGAGAGCCCTTTTATGCTCTCTTCTTTCCCTCCCCACCACCCTCCCTCAGCTCCCTAACCTTCATGGACCTCCATGAATATTTTCCCATATTTTATTCCCTGCCACCATCCATGATGAGCCAGTCTCCTTGGCACTCATTCCATTTGGACAAAGGGCACTGTGGCCTAAGACTACTCGGTGATACACATTCCAGGGCTCACCTTCAACGCCACATCCACTACTCTTGCCTGGCCTGCTGGGCTATACTGGGGAGGTTACCTTCAAGGTAGGGGACTTAAGAGGCTGCAGCTTTGGTTTCATGTTCACATTACTGCTACCCTCCTGTCTCTTCTTGTCCCAGTCTAAGTTTCATTTCTGTTTTCTTTCTTTGCCTCTGGTTGGGGAATTGCTCTATGTAGTCAAAGGCCGTTTTGGTTTCTCATAATGAAAAGATGTAGTGCTGGACAAAAGGTGGATAAACTTTCAGGGAACTGCTGAGACATTGGGACAAGTCTCTTCTAACTCTATCACTGCCCATCTCACTTATAGATGGAAAATTGCTCTGTAGAGGGATAGTATCATGAGATTCACTTTATTAACACAAGTCCATCTCAGGAGCCCTAGTTGATGGTGGAAGTGGCTAAAATAGATGCCCAGTTCTAAGGGACCAAAATCAGAAAAGCTGAGCATAAGTTATTGAGGAATCTGCTAAGGCAAAGGGAAGAAAGGGGAAAATTATTTATGTCAATAGCGTGGCAATGCATCGTGTTAGGACTTCATCTAAAACTAATTAATACTCAGTCTAACATACTTTATCCTGTCAGTTACCCTGTCTGCAGGCTTCTCTTCCATCAGCTAATGGCTTGGTGATCCAGTGACTCTCAGTCTGGGGTTGAGGGGTTTATGCCACAAAGAACAGTGGAAAGGAGCAAATCACTAGAAAGAGATAAAAATGGGGGCATTGGAAGCACAGGGACTTCCTAGAAACGACCCACAATTCCTTGACTCAAGAGAATTTTTATCGAATTCTTGAGCCAGGCCTATTGGAACTTTTATAGGATGTGTGTAACAGAAAGAGCCCAAAGCTCAGATCTGCAGCCACAGGCTGTGCCTCCAACTCTTTGGATCCCTAGGCAAAGACAAGTGATAATAGCTTGCTTTCAGGTGCTGAGCACTGCATTCCAGAGAGGTAAGCCGGATGTGTCTATTCCTGTCCCTGGTCTAAAGTGCAATTCCTTATTGATCCCCTTATAATCATTCATTTATTTACTTATTCATTCGACAAATATTTACTGATTACCTACTCTGTGCCAGACACTACTTTGGGTTCCACTGCTAGAATGGTAAATAAGACAAAGTCCCACCTCTTAAGAAGCATTTTGTGCTACACTGCTGCTGGCTTGACATTTATACAGCAACTTTCATATAGATTTGTCAACATCCATGTGGATGCCCTTGGCAGAATGGTTTTCCCCAAGCTCCAGCCACTCTTTCCTCACATTGGAAACTCTTTGTTGTCCAACTCTTCCCTGGTTCCCACTGCATAGCACCTAGCCTCTTTCCACAGCTGCTCCAACCAGTCATCTCTCTGACTGCTCTCCCCATCTGTTAGGCGGCTCTTGCTCTTCCTCTGTGCCATTGTTCCTGTCCAAGATTTATGTTTATAACCGACCAGTGCATCTCATCCATAGCATTCCACCTGCCCAGTTACACTGAAAACTTTCTGAATGCGGGGTCTAAGTCTTTTAATTCTTATGTATTGTTCTTGATCAACGAATCTAATAATGTAGCACAACTAATGTAGTCATAGAGGCAGGATCCCACTGCTACTCCCTTGCATTATGATATTTTCGCAGTCAGCTCTTCTGCTCATCAAGATCTGCCTAATAACTCCGTTTTGCTTCTTGCTTTCTCCTGGTAATTCTCAAATATCTGTACTTATTCACCACTGAATCCCCTGCATGCAGCAGAGTACCTGGCACTATAATGGGAACTTACTACATGTTTCTTGATTCCCAGTGGACTGACTGATTGGCTGAGACAGAAGTAGCAATCTGCCCCGTCTGATGTGTGGCCAGTGTTTAGGAATATTGTGCTACATACAAGAATTCTGGGGCCTGCTTACTGAGTTATGCAAATGCCTATTGACTTATTCAGAGAAGCTGATGTTGGAGAAAAGACAGCTACCGAGGTACAGAGTGATGCTCAACAGGAGAGTCAGATGGTACCTGGTGCCCTCTGGAATGATTTGCTTTGCCTGAAGGGCCCAGATTGTGAATTTTTACATTTGACTTATAAAAACCAGAGAGGTGGAGGATAGAGGAGGGGAGGGCGAGACAAACATGCTACACTGCTGGCTTGGAAGATTAAAGAAGAAACCACAAACAAAGGAATGCAAGTAACTTCTAAAATCTGGAAAAAGAAAGGAAACAGATTCTCCCTTAGAGCTTCCAGTGGGAATGAGGCCCTGCCAACACATTGGTTTTAGGACTTCTAATCTCCAGAATCATAAGATATTAAATTTGTTTTTGTTTGAATCACTAACTTTTGGTGATTTGTAATAGCAGCAATAGGAAATGAATATAAGGTAGCAGGGCCCAGGGAAGCCAGAGAGTTCTGAAACAATCTTAGGGTCTGGCAAAACACACATATAACCCAAAATGTCATATTAGAGTAGAAGAACTGGATTGTTTCAGAAGAGGAGGGGATCCCTGCTATATAAGGCACAAATCGAGGTGCCAATTTTTCTAAATATCTGTAGGAAAAAAATTACTCTTGAGACAGAAGAGTAGAGAGCTTAAAACCCCATGCTAATTTTGACCACATAGACCTTGTCCTAAAAACCCCAAAAAAGACTTGAATGTGGGAGGGAGATTGAGCACGTAGTTTATATTCTCAAAATGAAAATTAAAGGAGGTACACAGATTCAGACCTACAAATACAGAGAATGAACTGGTAGTTGTTAGAGGGAAAGGGGTTTGGGGTGAGCCAAATGAGTGAAGGGGAGTGGGAGACACAACTTCCAGTTGTAAAATGAATAAATCATGGGGTAAAAGGCACAGCACAGAAAATATAGTCAGTGGTATTGTAATAGCATTGTATGGGTTCAGGTGGTAGCTACCCTTGTGGTGAACATAGCATAATGTATAGAATTGTCATATCACTATGTTGTGCACCAAAAACAATGTAATGTGTATCATCTATCCTCAAATTTAAAAAAAACAATAAAAACGTAAAATTTTAAAAAGGAGGTAGAGTGGGATCTATAAACAACTCTTTATGGGATATGATATGATACGTTCTTTTTTTTTTAAATTTATTTGAGAGAGAGTGAGAGCAAGACCAGGAGGGGCAGAGGAAGAGGCCGAGATCATTCAAAGCAGAATCTGCACCGAGCGCAGAGCCCAACTCGGAGCTCAATCTCAAGACCCTGAGATCAAGACCTGAGCCGAAACCAAGAGTCTGGCACTCAACCGACTGTGCCACCTCATTGGTTCCTTAAATCTCTCTTCCGTGGCTGTTATGGTATCTGGGCTAAAGGATTCTCTCCAATCTCCATAGTTTTGATATTGTTTACAGTATATCCCTTCTATAAAAATGTACTGTATTCAAACATTCAAAGTGCATAGACATCCGTTAAATAATGGAGGGTGATTTTCTTTATTAAAATAAAATCATGTGGTTCCTATGACTAGGTCTCCAAAATGCTATTTGATTGATACAATATCCAGTAAATGAGTTCCCAGCAGGAGCTGCTTCATCTCAAGCCCAGTGGGAAGTCCCTGAACCTCACTTAAAAGGGATATAGCAAATAGAGCCCAGAGCCAACAGGTTTGTTTAATTGACCCTGTTTCTATATAGCTCACATTCTTCTTTCTTTCTTTCTTTCTTTCTTTCTTTCTTTCTTTCTTTCTTTCTTTCTTCTTTCTTTCTTTCTTCTTCTTTCTTTCTTTCTTTCTTTCTTTCTTCTTTCTTTTCTTTCTTTCTTCTTTCTTTCTTTCTTTCTTTCTTCTTTCTTTCTTTCTTCTTTCTTTTCTTTCTTTCTTTCTTTCTTTCTTTCTTTCTTTCTTTCTTCTTTCTTTCTTTCTTTCTTTCTTTCTTTCTTTCTTTCTTTCTTTCTTTCTTTCTTTCTTTCTTTCTTTCTTTCTTTTTCTTTTTTTTTTCAGCTCAGTTTCCTTTCTATCCTTCCAGCCTCCCTTCCGGCAGTCCTGACAGTCACTACCCAGGAGTCCTGAGCTAACTTTACTTACATGTTTTTCTAAACACTTTACTGTTTAGGAGAGTTTTCATTTCACAGCAAAATAGAGCAGAAGGTACAGAGATTTCCCCCCATAGGAGTAGCCTGGACCGTTATCAACATCCCCCACCAGAGGGGTTCATTTGTTAGAACTAATGAACCTACATTGACACATCATTATTACCCAAAGTTCCTAGTTTACATTAGTGTTCATTCTCAGTGTTGTACGTTCTACTGGCTTGGACATATAATAACATGTATCCATTGTGATGGTATCATATAGAGTATTTCCACTGCCCTAAAAATGTTCTGTGGCTCATCCCTCACTTCTCTTGGCCTCTGGTAACCACTGATCTTTTATTGTCTCCACTTCCAGGATTCCTATAGTTAGAATCATATAACACGTAGCCTTTACAAACTGACTTCTTTCATTTAGTCACATGCATTTGGGGCTCCTCCACGTTCTTTCCTAGCCTGATAGCTTTCTTTCTTGTGCTGAGTAATGTTTCATTGTCTAGATGTACTATGGTTTATTACCCATTCATCTACTGAAGTACAACTTGGTTGCATCCAGGTTTTGACAATTATGAACAATGCTGCTGAAAACATCCGTGTACGTATTTTTGTGTGAGCATGTTTCAACTCCTTTGGGTAAATACCAAGGAGCCTGATGGCGGCATCATATGGTAAGGGCACATTTAGTTTTGTAAGAGACTGCCAAACTGCATCCCAAAGTGGCTGTACCCTTTTATGTTCCCACCAGCAACGCATGAGAGTTCTTGTCGCATCAGGATTTGGTCTTGTCAGTGTTTTAGATTTTGGCCATTGTAACAGGTGTGCAGTGGTTTCCTATATGTTTTTGCCTTTACACCATAAACTTTTTAATGGTAGGGACTGTGTCTTGTCTTCTTTTGTATCCTAAATCATAAAGATAAGAAAAAATAAATCCTAAAGTCTGCTCAGCCTAATCTACTATGTTATTACCTGTGTGGTGATTTCCAAATTATTTTATATAGAAATTAATGCATTATGCACATAACCATTAACATGTAACCCCCTTGAGGGCAGGGACCTTCAAGTCATCTTTCTTAGAAGAAAGATGGAAGACCACTGTAGGCCCTTGGACATGGAGAGAGAGGGCTCCTCTGTCAAAGAGTGGCCTTCTCCTCATTGGAGGTGCACGTAGCTGCTATGCAGAGTATGCAGGCGCTGGGGGCAGGTGTTCCATGAGGTGGCCCCAAAACTCCATCCAACATTGTAATTCTATGACCTTTGTTATTCAAGTGGCACCCTCCGAGAAGTTCTATCCTGCCAGGTCTTTGTTTATAAATGATACCAAAAGAATGCGAGATCCAGTGTGATCTGGAGAAAACCTGCATGATTTTCTCCTTCAAATTCATCTCTTTCTGTTGCCCATCTTCGATGCTGTGTCTGGTCATAATAAAAAAACTCACTGTTCCTGTCATATAATCTGATCTCCTCCACCTTTAGGCTGGACTCATTGAGCAGAATGCAAACTTTTGGTCTGTCTTCACAGGCTGCCCCTCCCTGCTTTTTTCAGGACTCACCTTAGATACTATATCTTCTACGAAGCTCTTCCTGACCATACACGACCG
Source organism: Canis lupus familiaris (assembly GCF_011100685.1). Taxonomy (NCBI): domain Eukaryota; kingdom Metazoa; phylum Chordata; class Mammalia; order Carnivora; family Canidae; genus Canis; species Canis lupus. Next base: position 6,370,567 of record NC_049226.1, read on the forward strand.
TTCTAAGTTCCCATCATTTTCTGAGCTTCTCATGGTCACACCTTAATTTACTGTTCATTTGTGTTTGTCCAGGAGCCTGCAAGCTTCTGAAGGGCAGAGAGAGTCTTGTTCCTTCTCAATCCCCAGTCACCAGCATTACTACCTCGCCTATAGTAAATGTTCCATAAGCATTTATGGAACACATGCTTAAATACTTAAATTTAATGAATGAATGATTGAATGTGCAAATACATCAATTTAGTGCTCAACTTAAGCCCAGTTTTTAGCTCTACATCAATAATAGTTTAACAGATATGGAGAAAGAGAGAGAGAGAGAGAGAGAGAGAGAGAGAGAGAATTACGATTGAGAGCATTGTGTGCTGAGTTATAATTTCCTATTTTCATTCATAAAGGCCCACAGTTAAGCCTTCGGCTCACAGGCAGGAGGCCTGGGTGAAAGTGTCTGCACAGAAGCCTTGCCTTTTTCCTGAGTGAAGCTCCATAGCAGGAGCTTGGAAGAGTGTAAGAACCTCTCTGCTCCCCCAGCACTGACTCCATGCCTGGACAAGGTGGGCAGCTTTCTCTGCCTGGTCTGGTTTTACAGGTCCCAGAATTTTGCTGGCAATTAATCTCTTCTGTCAGCATGCCCTTAGGCATATTACCTCTGCAACTAAAATCCAGGCCTTTCCCCATAGTAAGACTGTGTCTCCAGAAGTTCACATTTTGAACACAAAGCAGGTACCTAAAATGTTGTCACAATCAAGGTTTAAGGAAAGTGGATTTGTCAGGCCTGGTTCCTATGGCCAGAGAACTGTGCCCTCCCAGAATGGATGACAGAGAGATTCTTGGGGAAGCATCTGATGTCAGGAGCTGTTTGAGCCTGAAGTATTGAAAACAGCTAGAGATGGAAGGTGCCTGTGTGAAACTCTGTGTTGTGTGAAGAAGCTCAAAGTCTCAGGTGTTCCCTGGGGAAGAAGGGAGAAAGTGAATGAGGACAAACCAACATCTCGGTTTTGTCATGGTGTGGTCCCGCTGACCCCCAAGATCGACTTTCCAAGTTGGGACACATTTTTCTTGGTATGTACAGGTTATGACAAAATATCTTGGTTTCTCTGTTTTCTTGTGAAGGTGTAAAGCTCTCTGTCTTCAGGGCGTGTCTCACCCCGTTGCCACAATTTAGAAGTGTAACATTCTGTCTGCACTTTTGAAAATAGAGTGAAGTTTTGTGGCTACATATTTTCTCCCAATTGTGTGTAAAGCAAACAAAAAAATACAGACTCAATGTTATGCAGGAAAGGCTTGAAGCAAACAAAAAAACTATTGACCCACAGAGATTACTAATACGATATGGACACACAGTTTATTTCTACCAAGATGGGAAAAGCTCTGCTAAATCCTGCTCTGTGAAATATTTCTCTCTTCTACCAGGAAGTTTCTTCCTGCTGCTTGGCATTGGAGGCACTGTCAATGGACATTTTTCTCTTAAAGCAGAAATGTTGATGAGATGTCAGGTCTTCATAATTAATAACCACAAATGATTGAAGCATCATTCTCCATAAACTCCATGGAATTTACATTCCCTGTGAATTTCTGGGTTTATTGCCTCAGTTGTTAGGCTTACTTAATCATCCCCAAGAGTCCCTGCTACCTGTCTGTTCACTCATCTATGCCAACCAGACTTGAGAATTTGAGGAAGACATAATTTTCCTGTTGCTGACCTCATGCTCTGTTTCACTTACAGGAGTAGACTCAAAGTGATGGTTCTCATCAATCATTTGCTCTCCCATGGAACTTACTGGAAGATCAAGAAATGTTGCCTCTAATGTCTACTACAGAGTGAAAAATGTGCTTTTTATATTCTACAGTAACTATAACATACAGATAAAAAAAGTGACTAACTCTAGCTAAATTTTGAAAAAGGCACTTCAAAGCCTTTCAAGTACGTTCACACGTACTTTCTCCTTTGATTCCTCTAAGTTTGTAAAACAGCGCTGACTCCATTTCAGATATGAGAAAATGGAGGCCCCCCAAAAGTGAAGCAGCATGCACAAGGCCACACAGCTCACAGGGACTGAGCTGAAACCAAAACTTGACTGTAGATGGTATGCTTTTCTCACTCTTACAAGTAAGGGAGATAAAAGTGGGTTGGCCACCCAAGTGTTTATTATGATGCATTTCAGAATACCAGGCCAAAAATCAAAGAAACAACCCGCCCCCCCCCCCCTAAAGATCAAAGCATCCCCAAACACAAACCCCCAGAAAGAAGGAATTTTTTTTTTTTTTCCTTCAAGGAGGCAAATAGAGATGGAGACCTGGCTGATTTCACATGGTAGTAGCACTCACCTCTGACTGGCCTCACGATCTCCCAGCTCTTCCTAAACCAAGGCTCTGGGGGCACTAATTAATCAGGCTTAAGGTCCTGGAATGTGTCTAGTCTCCTATACCCACTGATTGCTGATTTAAAGATGTGAATCCACTTGATTATCTAACAGTTAAGGAGAAGCAAATCTAAATTTCAATGACACAGAGACGAGAGCCCAAGGTGACACCTAAGACTATAAGTGGCAATTAATTAGACAGATAGCATCTTACATGTCTATGTCTTCCTCTGTGAGATTTCTGTTCATGTCTTTTGCCCATTTCATGATTGGATTGTTTGTTTCTTTGGTGTTGAGTTTAAGAAGTTCTTTATAGATCTTGGAAACTAGCCCTTTATCTGATATGTCATTTGCAAATATCTTCTCCCATTCTGTAGGTTGTCTTTGAGTTTTGTTGACTGTATCCTTTGCTGTGCAAAAGCTTCTTATCTTGATGAAGTCCCAATAGTTCATTTTTGCTTTTGTTTCTTTTGCCTTCGTGGATGTGTCTTGCACTGGGTGTTATTCTGTATGTTAGTAAATTGAACACCAAAAAAAAAAAAAAAAAAAGAAGTAAAAAAAAAAAAAAAAAGATAGCATCTTACATTTGGAAGGGACCTTGCAGGTCTAATCCAATCTGGCTCCTCATATAGTAATCCTCCCACAGCAAGACTTCGCTCTAGAGATTGGAATTTCTGTGTGTCTTGCGGCAGCCATTGCACTATTACTAACTGGGATCTTGTGAGTAGTAGGTCTTGCCTCCATGGGATTGAATTCTATCCCAGTTTTTGACCCAGTTCTGCTCTCTGGCACCATAATGAATATGGTTACTTATGCATTTACACCCTCTTCCCAATATGTGAATTCAGCCCTCATGGCTTTCTTGAAACATCTCCTCTCTAGCAAAATACACTCAGCTTCTCCCACACTTTCCAATTCACTATTTTTAGGCCCTTTCTAGTTTCTTGCTTGGAACAACCCCTACCTATCCACTCATCCATCCGCCTTTTTACTGACATGTCCACGGCTGGATGGTGTCTGTTTCCCTACTTATCCTGACCCAATATTAACATACTTTCAATACCTTTACTGGTCATAAGCTCCATAGCAATGGGGCTATATATATGGTGGTTGGAGATAGCATCGTTCCCTCAGCTCTGTAACCCACTGGAGTTTACCAAATGAGAACTGGTTTTCTTCATGTAATTTACCTCAGAAGCCACACCACCAGCAAGAGGGCCAGAACCAGTTGTCAATGTACAGGCCACAACTAGTACACAATTGTCTCTTTGAACCAATTTTTGCTTCAATAAGCTTTTTATCTATCTAGTATTGCATCTCTTAAAATACAGAGGAAAAAAAAACAGGTAAGAGACTAGTTCGCTAGCAACTTTGACAAATAGCCTTTGAGGCAGACTGAGTGACATTCGGAAAGTTGGTAAAAGCCACCAGAGTCAAAGCAACTTCTCAAAAAAAAAAAAAATTGTGGCTATGCTATGCTCAACCAGGCCACACCTGTTTTGAGAAACCACCAAGTGTTCTACAGATAAACAGAGATGCCAGTTCTGACAGTCTCTAAGGCAACCAGATACCGATCATCATCACACATGTGAGAGGCAGCAGTGACAAACATGAAGCCTCGTTCTCTCATCTACTCAATGGTGTGGCAGCAGATGGAGACAACTCTGCCTAGGGAGCCCATCACACATCCAAGTTCAGACTCTAAGGTCTAACTGTAGTGGGGAGAATCCTGCAGTTGGGGAAATAGCTGAAGGATCTGACCCCACCCCCTAAGCAGGCACCCTGTCACCTAAGGTGGACTTCAACATGGACTTCTGGGCAAAAAAGACAAAGAAGTAGCTCCTGTCAGTGTTCCCATTTGCTCACTTGCAAAATAAACAAAATGGGTATGTGGTTAGAATCTTGAGGGTGTAAGCTTGGTGAGAAGTCAGTGAATTTGGACACAAAGAGATCATTTATCTAATTTGGCTCCGTAGTGAATAGATTGGATTTTACTTAAGAAATCACCATCAAAATGCACCCAGGTCCCTCTTTTCTGAGCATTTATATCTATTAGAGATGTATGATATCACACTTTCTCATTTTGTGACATTTCCAACTTGTGATATTTTAACAAGAATGATGCAAATGAGCATTTTGCAAGAATTTGGCAGATGCAGGATAGATCCAGGAGTTGGCATGGGTGCTCATATGCTGCTTTCGAAATCATTTCATTGTGGTTACTTATGCCTGGGTTTTCTTGATCCCTAGACTTTGTGCTGCTCTGTCTTAATCGTTGGTGCCATTCCCACCCTTCCTGGTGTCATGTTCTGTACCTCGTTGGTACATAAGAAATAACTGTTGAACTGAATCACTATGTTGCTTTGAGGAGATAAGGCTCAAAGACAAGGTAAACTGAAATCTCATGGCTCAGGAAATGGGAAAACACACTGCAAAGATAGACTAATTAATGATTCAATGAACCTTGAAAAAAATAGAATCATAAATATCAATGACAAGTATTAGTTTATGAAGCCTAATTATAAACAGTGACAGAATAAATAAATTAATTGATCCAACTGGTCAGATAGCAACCATCTTTATTAAAAGGTCCTGAGCAGGGTAAGAATAGTTCAACAGAGATGGGTGGAGGGCAAAATGTCTAGAATTAATCATGGTGGTAAATATAACCAGTTTTATATCAACACCAAGATGTGCATAGTAGAGACATCAAAATAAAATTCTAAATGTCACCTAGTCAGTGTTTATTTTATATTTTACTGCCACAAACTTATGAATAAGCAAAGAGACAAAACCAAAATCACACCAAGTCCTATCACCAAGAAATAAAATAGCTGTTTGAGTATTCTTTCTATATACATCCTCTGAGTTTGTCATTCTCTGCAAATAACACAATACATACCACACATATACACACATGCATACCTTTTTTAAAAAATTGGGCTAACATACATGTTTTGTAACTTGCTATTTCACTTGACAGTATAGCAGATCATGTTTGCCTGTTATTTAAATATTCTCTATTTTCATGACCATATACTATTTCATTATAATTATGTATCATACATATTATGTATTAATGGACATTTAGGCTGAGTCTAAGGTTTTTTCCCATTGTTTCTCTGTTATGCCTATTGTTAAGTCTTCTGGCAAATTTAAGAAATTTATTTTCTTGCTAGCCGCATGTCAATGGGCCTTTTATCTTCTACTCTAGGAGGAAGTGTGAACATAGCTTAAAAATGACATGATACACATCTTTCTAATAATTTAGGAACACTTACTATTGAAAACTAAGAAGGATTTAAGGGAAGTGACTTATTCATCACATCTGTCTACATTGATTAAACCCCTAGAGTTGATCGTTATAACCCTGAAACATTTTTTTAAACATAAGGTTTAGAATTAGTTTAGAATAGTATTATCCCAAGATATTTTTACATTACTCAAGGTTAAGTGAATATTATTACTATGAGAAAAAAAATCCTCAAAATTATGAATTCTTATTTTTTAAAAGTGAAAATATGAGTAAAAATACTTATATTTGTAATTTCCATCAGGTTTTATCTCTGTTATCCTTCTCCAAAGATGTCCTATAAGCATCCTGGTTGTGCTTCATACCTGGGAGACTCTACTGGCTACTATTTCCAGTTTTGTCTTTTGCTTTTCTCCTTTGAAGCAGATGATGGTTCAGCTGATGAGAACACTAACAAGTGAGGTGAGGGCAAAGCTGTTCCCTTTGGGTTATCTAGTTTTGAGTAGAAGATCAGACTCTCCGCCACAGACCCAGGTCATCTGTTTCCCATCACCTAGTCAATGAAAGAAAAGATGGAGGTTGGATGGTTCAGGACAACTTGTCACCACAACTAGAAACAGTGCCTAGCTTAGAAGCTGAACTGACTTTGGGTCAGGAGTGTCATCCTGACATGCAAGATACAGCAGCTTTTTCACTCAACAGCTTCCTCATGGGTCTTTTACTCAAGTGCTTGGAAGTATGATAATCACGGCGTAGGCTTAGGGCTGGCAACCATATTGTGAAAACTAAGAAAAAGAAACTTTGTTTAGGATGGAGTCAGGAGGCCAGCAGGGGGAGCCCTACAACTCAATTGCAGACCCAACAGGAAGGGACCGATCTTGCAGGTGACTATTACTCTCTCAGTTGCAGGAAGGAAGGAATTTTTTCCTCCCCAGGCAACACCCCAACCAATAAGAGTCCGTCACAGCTCAGCCAATGAAAAGCAACTATACTTTGAAATCCTAGGTTACTCCAATGGACTTTTTGTTTTTAACAAATTTTTAAACAAGTTTTTAACAAACAACCTTCCCAATGTCCCCCTTTTTGTTTATAACAACATTCCCAATGTCCTCCCCTCTCTGTTCTTTGTTCCCTGGACTTGCTTATGGTTTTGCCAAAGTTTGTCTGTCCTAGATTGCAATTCTCTGCTATTTTTGAACAAAAGTATTTTTGCTGGTAAAATAACTGGCAGTTTTATTTTTAGGATTGACAATATTTAGATAGAAACAGCATAATTCTTACTTTAAAATGTCCTCGGGTGCCTGAATGACTTAGTCCCTTAAGCAGCCAACTCTCGATTTTGGATCAGGTGATGATCTTGGGGGTCCTGGGATTAAGTCTTGAGTTGGGCTCTGTGCTTCACTAGGGAGTCTGCTTGAGGATTCTCTCTCTCCCCCTCTGAATGCTACTTGCATTCTCTTTCTGTCTCCCTAAAATAAATAAATAAATCTTTAAAAATAAATAAAATGTCCTCATTTGTAAAAGACAGAGTACTTGTTTTTATTTAATGAATGCTTCACTTCTTGAATTAGTGATAACAAGTTTAATGTAAAATAATCACTCCTAACACTGCCTTTCTTCCATCTCAGCTTTCTGGAAAGAGGGAGAGTTTATAGATGCTTGGGTCTGACTGTGTAGGTCTGAATCCTACTTCCTCCACCTATGAGTTGTGTGACCTTGGCAAGTCTCATAACTGCTCTGTGCCTCAGTTTCCCCATTTATACAAAGTGGATAATGATTGCTAGCATGATTATGAAGATGAAGTCAGTGAATCCATGTCCAGTGATTAGAACAGTACTTGCCATGTGCTAAATGCTCAATAAATGCTAGCTGCTATTGTTTTTGTTATTTCTCAGTTCTGAGTAATGTTTGGATGCACAACTTTGTGAAGGATTGTCATGGCAAACTTGGTGCTCAATGGCAGCTCACGTTGAGAGCGAGTCTAAGAATATTTACTGAAAGCTGTAATTCTAAACCCTGCAGGACCCCAAGGCATTAGCAAAGACTGTGGGAAATTTGTAGAGGGCACCAGAGAGTCATTGCTTTCACTTAAATAATTATTGCTTCACCAGCCTTTTCCCACCCATCAATGCAAGACAAATCCACAGAATAATAAAAAACATGCATGGCAGTTGGGTCAAGAAAGCAGAGTAGAGCAGAAATCATCAACAGACCCGCCCACGCTATTCAGCCTTTACCGAGATACCCTGAGTTACTGTTCCATCCCCCTCCCTCCTGTGACTAAATGAGCAGGCCACAAGCATGTGAGCACATGTACACACAAAATTCCCATACAACCCCTTAAAGGAGACCCTGTGCCTGACCACAGTGAGCTGTTTCCTCATGTCAAAGGAATGATTTCCCTGGTTCCAGGCTCTGGAAGGAAGCATGAGAGAAGATGGCTTCAGGAGAGGGATCACAATGTGGTCTTTCCTGAAATACTTAAATCTAGCTCTCCTTCCCTTTGTTTTCTCCTCTCTTACAGCTTATGCTGTAAGCCAGGACAGTACAAAAGTTGGTTTACTAAATTAGGTTAACTTAACTTATCCCCTTGGGTGTGTATAATTCCCTTCTTAACCCACATGTCATATGTTAATACAACAATCAACCATTTCTATGTTGGTCATTCCAAATGTTTAAGAGTGATTGTTCCTAGATTTATGTGACTACAGTAAACCAGTTGGAAAGGATCCCATTACAAAGTCAGGAATTCAAATCTTTTTCCTTAAGCATTTGTCAGGAAGTTTCTCTTCTCACCTATGTCTAGCTTCCTTTTTGATAGTAAAATGAGACAAATTAATGCTTCATTTTCAGCCATACTGATTGCCAGAGTAGTCAGCAAGATGGTGAGCACTTGAGAAAGGCCAGCATCGACTTGGGGCTGGTTTGTCCAGAAGGAGGAGAAACAATAGCCCTGGAGCCCAATCTTAGAGTTCAGTGGAGCAAACCATTCTTCCCTGAGCCCAATTCCAATTTCTGAATTATAAATGAACAGAATGTTCATGTGCATTTAGGCTTAGAAAGCAGAAGTCTTGGGTTTGGGTTCTATCTCTATACTCACTTAACCATGTACTTGGACAGATCATGACCCCTGAGATTGTCTGCTCATCTTTAGAACAGGTGCTGAAAATACCCACCTCCAGGTTTGTGGGGCTTAGGTGACGTCATGGATGTGAACCATCTTGTTGCTGTAAAGTGTAAAACAAATATGAAGAGTGCTTACTGCTGATTAGGACATATAGATGCAAAACACTAATACATATGATTTCACTTATCTGTGGAATCTAAAGAAAAACAACTGAACGAACAAACCACAACAACAGCAAAACAGACTCGCAAATGCTGAGAGCAAATGAGTGGTTGCCAAAGCAGTGGGGGTGGGAGATGAGTGACATAGGTAGAGGGGATTAGGAGGTACAGACTTCTAGTTATAAAATAAGTAAGTCACAAGGATGAAAAGTACAGCATAGGGAATATAATCAATAATATTGTAATAACTTTGTATGGTGACAGATGGTGACTACACTTCTGGTACAGAGCACTGTGTAATGTCCAACACCTGACACTAACGTAACACTACGTGTCAACTATATGTCAACAAAAACTTTTAAAAATAAAACAAAACCAAACACGAAGGCCTAGAATTGAACACTGTTATCTCTTCTTGGAAAGTTCTGAAGGTGAAATCAGGCAATCTACAAATAGACTATGAACATTCTATTGCACTGAACATTGTAAGAGTACTGAGCTTAAGACCCAAATGGCACGTGGGAAATGAACACGTTGGGGAAAAGGGGGGAAATGCTCCTTTTCACAGCATTAAAAACATTCTCATTTGCCCTTTGTCAGTGGAGAACAATCCCAGTTTGATGCCTGTTAGCATCACAGCTGTCCCTCCTGATTGAAAAGTGTCCTGGCACATGCCTGCGGCCGTGCACACTCACTAGTAGACTTGGTTCTTTCCAAGGCCGCTTTACTAATCTCAGCAAACGTCCATGTTTTCTCAGGTTTCCAACTGGAGATGAAAAAGCTACTATATTTTTCTCTCTTTTATACTTTGAACTGCTTATAGGATTCCAATATCACCCTTTTCTGTTCCTTTGCTCTAAATAAAGAACTCAAGATTTTATCAGGTGCTAATCTTCATGACTCTCTGGAGAGGCCTAAGATTTGGAAAATGAGGCATGAATGTTTAAGTCTTTAGCAGAGAGACTTATCCAAGGTCACCAAGTGAGTAAAAGGAAAAAAATGGAACTCGTAGTGATCTGGTCTGGTCCTAAAGATCCCCCCAGGGGAAGCATCGCTGCATAAACACTTGCATGGCCAGTGTTTGAAAGAGCAGATGTTTTATCAAGCCTACTGTACAACGAGGCCCACCCTTGCCTATCTGTTCCTATCTGCTTTTATTATGCTTTGGGGCTCTAGAATGATAAGACCTCCCATATGGTACTTGTATTAACATTAAATAATGGCCATTGTATTGTGTATACTATCACCATAGAAATATTTACTTAGTTGAACACAGACACCGGTCAAGCATAGTGATTGAAAACAAGCTAATCATAAAAACCATTCATGCTCACATCTATTTATAAAATCTGTTTCACTTGTGCCAGTTAAGTATAGGCTTTGTTCTAAACAAACACACGCAAACCTTCTGCACATCCAGAGACATGAAAGGCACCCGCCTCCCCCTCTTCAGAAAGTCTGGCCATGGGGTGTGGCCTGTGTGTGAAATATCAGGCATGCATTCTGGGGCTCAGCAAGGCTCCTCTGAGGCTGGAGCTGCTGACCCTTGCTTTCAGGGTTCCTTTGTTTTCTCCCTTCTCTTGGGTCTCTCAGGCCATCGGTTCTCAAATTTGGGTGTGCTCAAAAGCAGCTGGGGTGTCTGTAATAACTTCAGTTTGTCTAGTTCCATACTAGAGATCCTCTCTGAGTTGCAGAGGAGATGAGGGTGTAGGAAATGGATTTTTAGGAAACACTCAGATGGTTCGTATTCCCTGCTTGAGAAATGGCCCTCTGGACTGGGTTCTCCTGGGACTCCTTTCCTCCTGCCCACCCCCTCCCCTACCCACAGCACTTGCCATGGGCTGGAGTTGGCATTACTGAGTGATACCTTTCCATGCCCTTGAATTTTATTTCAATCGGTACCAGCGATTTCCATAAATATATATTCCTTCAGTTGTGTACACCAAAACACGTGAGAACTTGGGTTTTGGAGTCAAGCAGTTTGAAATTGTCTCTGCAACTTACTAATCATATGGCCTTGTGCAAACTACAAAACCTCTCCAGGCCCCTCCACCATTTTTAATCCATAAAATTATAGGTTTACAGACACCTGGGTGGCTCAGTCAGTTAAGCAACTGCCTTTGGCTCAGGTCATGATCCCAGGGTCCTGGGATTGAGCCTGGTGTCGGGTTCCCTGCTCAGCAGGGAGTCTGCTTCTCCCTCTCCCACTGGCCTCTGCCCATACTCTCTTTCTTTTTCTCTCTCAAGTAAATAAATAATCTTAAAAATAAAAATACAATGGTAATAATAATAGCACCTGCTTCACTGAGTGGATGTGAGGACGATGGTCATAATGCGTGTGGAAATTAGTGCCTGGCACACAGTCTGTGCTGTTAGCATCTCTGTTTCAGAAATAAAGTTGAATCGAGCTGTCCTTTTGGATCAAAGTGTTTAGGAAAATGCCACCTGAGGGAATGTGGTATAGTGCAAAGGACAGAGAAGACCTGTGTTGATTCCTGGCACTGCTACCAAAGGCTTGAGTGACCTTGGGCTGGTCCTTCTTCTCTGGAAGAATCTATAAAATGTTATCTGTGAAATTATAGGTCTAGAGCAGTGATTTGCGAGCATCATGAGCAGGGAATTCCTTGTGAATATCAATAAAATAGTAAAATACCTGTTTGTGGGGCAGCCTGGGTGGTTCAGTGGCTTAGCGCCACCTTCGGGCCGGGGCGGGATCCTGGAGACCTGGGATCGAGTCCCACGTCGGGCTCCCTGCGTGGAGCCTGCTTCTCCCTCTGCCTGTGTCTCTGCCTCTCTCTCTCTGTGTCTCTCATGAATAAATAAATAAAATCTTAAAAAAAAAATACCTGTTTGTGTTTATATGCACAGCATTCATAGACCTACAGTGACAAAGCTTTCTGTATATTTTCTTAATTTAAAAAATGGATTTATATTAGTTAACCTCAGCTCATTTACATGTGTTTGGGGAATAGTCCTGCTTCTTTTGTATGAGAGATATTATGGCCTTGCTCCACATGGACTCACTCAAAGTCAAACCCCCTCCTATGGCTTCATTCCAAGTGGCACCAGCCCACGTGGACACAGTCAACCTGGCACCAACTCACATGGGCTGAGTCAAAGTGGCACCCACTCAAATAAACTCTGTCCAAGTGTCACCAGCCCACAAGGCCTTGGTCCAAATGGCTCCCACTCATGCAGCCTTGGGTTGCCTGGCTTGGTTCTCACAGTACCCTCTTGCTCCCTCTCAGACAACAGACAGTGTTTGGCAAGTCATGTAATAATACTGGGGTCCCAGTAGTCACAGTCTGTCAGAATGGGAGCCACTGGTCCAGATGGCTGTGTGTGTTTTGTTCACTTGTTTGTTGCTGTGTGTGTGTGTGTGTGGTTTTTTTTTTGTTTGTTTGTTTGTTTGTTTTTGTTTTTGTTTTTTATAAATTCCATTCGGTAAGAAGGTAGATCTGGAAGCTGCTCTGGATAAGCAGGGGTTGGGGTCTATTTAAGAGCTCCTCTTTCTCTCCCCCAACTCTTAATCTTCAGCCGGAAAGGATTTGCAAGGCAGCTCTGTTTACTCAGTAAATAGTTGCTGAGCACCTACTGCAGCAGGACTGTTCTAGATGCTTGGGGTATGTCAGGGAACAAAATTTCATGCCTTGCTGGGGAATGCATGCCTCTGAGGTCACAGTTTGGAGATCACTGGGTCTCTCAGTGATGACCTTAGTCTCTTGGGTTAGGATCCCTGGGAAGACCCAGGATAAAAAAGGGGAAGCTTGCTTTCGTCCACCTGTTTTTCTCCTTTACCTCCTCTCACCCCTTTCCAGTTGCTTCGTTCTGTACCCTGCACATTTTTACAGAGCCAGCAGCTGAGTTTGTGACTGTGGACAAGCCAGAGTTTAGTTTCCTCATTTGCAAGAAGAGGGGCTGGGACTCTAGAGCTCCAGTCCTCTTCCAGCTCTGTAATTGAGTCTAATTAACTCAACAGAAATAACACCACCCCATTTAGCCCAACTGTCTCCTCATCCTCCTCCCATATACGCAAATAAACACTTGGTGGTGTCTTAGAAACAAGCCAAGCAATGTTAGCATAACTTTGAAGCTATGTTGGTTAGCAGAGTTCAGTACGACTTCTCTCTTTAGATGCCAATCTTTCAGCAGACACTCAAGAACCTTTCTTTCCTTAGGCCTGGCCAAGGATCCATGGAGAGTGACAACTATGGAGGCCAAGGGAATAGCATCAGGAACTACTGGGATGCTTGGGTCTTTGATGCAGAGCGAACAGAGACAAAAAGTCCTCCCCAACCCGCAGCCCCCATGACGCTGTCTTTTACTAGTTTTGCTCATGTGGCATTCAAATGCGAGTGGGAACTGTGTTCCCGGCACATGGTAGACGCTCAAGGAATATTTGTTGGGTGAGTGAGTAGACTCTTATCTAGTCCTTTTTTCACATGGTTGTACCCACCCTTTACCAGCTGGCTCTGCTTTGGGAAGGAATACACACTATGTTGGGCAGAGTAACCTGCAAAAGAAGTTGAGAATAGACTAAAGTCAACCATGTCTCTGCGCCACATTGTACCATGTTCTTCTTCCTTTTTGCTGGTATTCGTACACTTACCCGCCTTCAACATCTGACAAAGCAGCCAAGGCCTTTCTGTTGTAGATGATCCTCTAAGGGAAAGAAATCTTCAGCAAGGACTTTGTGGAAAGTCAGCAGGAGAAGAGAAGTTCCAAAATGGTGGTAATATGCCTAATCCACCCTGCTGTGGCAAGTGGGAAGTTTGGGGGGACCACAGGCCAGCCTCCTACACTTGATGTTCACCTGCCACCAGGATTCAGCATCTGGGCTGCTTCCACCCCTCCTCTACCTGGCACTTCCAAGGGAGCCTTTCTTAAATGATCCTGTCTGGAAGAGGAATCTGATATATAAACCCATGGAGCAGGCCTTAGTGAATGCAAAGTGGTTACATTAAGGATTGGGGTTCTGTTTATTGACAGGGTCATGGCCTCTCCTGGTTATGACCCCCGAGGGACCCCCGGCATGGAAACGGGATTTGTAACGTAACACTAACAATAACACACTAGAGACAGCCGTGACAGGGCCCGTTTCTCCTACATGCTGCAGCTGGCTCCCCAGGATGAAGACAGAACAGGGAGCAGACAGGGCAAGCAAGGGGGCAGGAGACAAAGGGGCAGGCGTGGAGTCCGTGTGCCTGGAGGTCCCCAGCCGGAGGCCAGCAGGGGCTTCCATGATCCCTGCAGTTGGAGGTTTCGCCCAGCTCCTGACACCTGTATCACTCAGACCTCTCTGGATGGTGCTGTTGGCTCTGGATGCCCACTCCCTCTCAGCCAGCTCCCGGCCTCAACACGGAACCCTCTCCACAGACCACCCCCCCCCCCACCCCCAGCAAGCAAACCTGCTCTCAATCCACTACACCACGACTCCCTATCCTTTCTGAACATGTATTATTTTCTCTCAGGCCCTGGAGAGGTAATAAGGCGGAACACAAAAAAAGGAAGAATGGGGACCTTCGAAATCCCAGGGATTTTTTCAGTCCATGGAGAAGTGGGGAGAAAACTGGAAGAGGAATTCTTGCTTCTTGGGGCAGGGTTTGGGGGCCTGCAAATCCTTTCTGGTGAGGCAAAAGGGGTCCCTGAAATTGAATCATATCGGTAACCCTCCCCTCTAGTGTTTCATCGTTGGTTTCTTTTCTGGTCTGCATGACAGGAGAAATCCCTGTGACCTGTAGGGCCGGACACAGGACAATTTCCTGGTTGGCCACTGAGTGGAGGGTTTAGAAGAATAGCCATCATCTCTGCTCTTTTTCCCATCAGATCTGTACTTCAGCCCTCACCCATCCAACAGGCAAGAAGCACCGGTGAGTGGACATTCTAGAATAACCTGGCATTCATTCAGTGGTGGTTTCCAGAGGAAATAGTTGGGAGCCTTTTTGTCCATCGTGCACTCTGGGAGTGTCGATTTCCTTGAACTGAGGCGTCATGAACAAGAACAGCCTCGGCAGCAGCCTCTCAGTGGTCTCCCCACTGAGGCCTTCCCTTCCTGAAATCCTCCAGTATCTCAAGTTTCCAAGAGTTTTCCTTTCTGATGCCTGCATTTAACCAAGCCTGGTGTCCCAGAGGTCCCCCCCGCCCCCACCGGGGGCTAGCTCTTCTTTGACCACATGGTGTTGTCTGCTTAGTGGAGAAGCCAACCAACTCAATGCTGTGTGTGAAGAATTTTTAAAACCCCCCAGAGAATGTCGCCTTGAACTTGCATACTACACACTTAGCATCACATTCACATGATGAGGTGGTAATGATGGCCTGACCATTTGTCACTAGGAGCGGGGCACACCCAGGCTTCACAGACAAAGTGAGGGATCTTCCTGTGTCGCTCTTTTGCCATCTCACTGGCTTCCCATACTTGATGATCAGAATTTAAACTGAGTAAGTTTTCTCCTGGCCTTTTGGTTACTATGTGGAGATTTAGACCAGGGTACTACATTTTATGTCTCTGGTCAGCTCAATTTCTAGATGAGGAAGAGGTGGTCGATGACTGAATGTGACTTTAAATTCTTCCAAACCACCTTCCCTGGGTGGTTCAGTGGTTTAGCGCTGCCTTTGGCTCAGGGCGTGATCCTGGAGCCCTGGGATTGAGTCCCACATTGGGCTCCCTGCATGGGGCCTGCTTCTCCCTCTGCCTGTGTCTCTGCCTCTCTCTCTCTCTCTCTCTCTCTATCTCTCATGAATAAATAAATAAAATCTTTAAATAAATAAATAAATAAATAAATAAATAAACAAATAAATTCTTCCAAATGGATGTCTCAGTATGCAACAAACTCCCCCCTTACTCTTGAACACTTCCTAGTCCCCCATAGCTCACAGATGTGTTTTCTGTCTGTGTGTATTTGACCCATATAAAGTATCATCTTGGGCAGCCCCGGTGGCTCAGCGGTTTAGTGCTGCCATCAGCCCAGGGTGTGGTCCGGGAGACCAGGGATCGAGTCCCACGTCGGGCTCCCTGCATGGAACCTGCTTCTCCCTCTGCCTGTGTCTCTGCCTCTCTCTTTCTCTCTGTGTGTCTCTCTCTCATGAATAAATAAATAAAATCTTTAAAGAAAAAAGTATCGTCTTGCATCCTACTTTGCACTCTTGTATCTTATCATTGTTCATTAGTTCATGGCCATTTCTTATTTCCCTCAAACAATGGTACAGCCCCTGAGGGCAGAGGCTTTAGGAATGCTGGCACCGTGTTCCCCAGGTTGGGCCATTCATGCTTCTTCTCAGCACGTGCGTCATGGCCACATGGGAATATCATTGTGGCTTGAAATTCAGTGTTTGTTCAGAGCCAGGCATTCTCATAAAGGCAGCCAAAGAAGAGCGTCCTGGATCACTTACAAGTAATTTAGATATTATTTTCCTAATCTTTGCATGAAAACTCCATGATGTCTGTCTCATACTTGGGTCCATTTTTTTTTTTGTCCCCTCTCTCTCAACTCTTTCTGTCTGTCCCTTACCCTTTTCTCCCCCTTCCCTCTCTGTTTTACAAAAGTAGAGACAAAAGTTACCGGAAGTCTCAATTGTCAGACTTCAAAGTCTTTGCTAAACATTTGACATTTGATGGTGTGTCCCCCTCCCTTCCTCCTCACCCCCATCTCGCTTGCATGGGCACAAGTCTCAGAGAGATAACCATATCAGGCAGATTAAATGAAGCTTGTTTCCTTCTAAATTTGCGTCCTCCCACACAGTGTGGCTCTGTGCCCTGGGGTTGGTAGTGCACCTCGGTGCACCAAGACCTCTATTGACTTTCAGGTGGAGGCAGTGGGCTAGAAATGGTAGAAGAAGCTGGATTCTCCAGACAGAAATCATGGACCTTTTGCATCAGAAAGATCCTAACAGAAAGTCTTGTCTAACATTCCCGTTTTCTGGATGAGGAAACCATGGCCTGGAGAGCTCAACAAACTGTCTCAAATCAGAATTAGATAACCAATACATAGCGCAGCCACTAGAAGCCAGAAGTCCCCTAATATCCAGTCTGCTGTTCTTTCTACATCCACATAAAGGCTGAGAAACTACAAACTTCAGCAATAACACTGAAAGTTCAGGGTGGGCTTCTCCAGTATCCAAGTAGACAAAACTGTCCCATGAGTTCATCAGGGTGACACAGAGAATTTATCCTCTGGCAACCTACCCTGGAAGACACCTAGAATAGCTGCTTCCTACGTGGCTCGGGGTCTGCCAAAGGGGGAAGTGGCTGGTTCTCTCTCTGTAGAGGGCGTGTGCATGCCAGATTCTCCCACGTGTTGTGTGGTGTTGCCCAGGACATGAGTGACACCTACAGCCTGCTTCCAACCCACTGGAGATGGGTTGGGTTTAATGCTGAGGCATCATGACAATCCCAACCAGGAGAGGGAAGCTGGAGGCACCGGAAATAGGGCTGGGGTCCTAAGACAGAAGAGTACACAGCTCCCTACTGGGAAGTGCACAGTGTTGTCTCAAATGCCCTTCAGGAGGACAGAGATTCCACTTCTGGAATCTTTTACTTTAGTTCTATAGGGGATTTTAGAATGGACTCTATAGAGAAATAAGAATGACTCCAACAATGGCAACTCCTTACTAGAAATTGGAAGATTAGATAGGGGTAATAGTTGGAGGAGGGAAATGGAGAGACACCCACCCCCCTAAATCTTGGCTGTCTCCATTCTCTTCCTTCTAGCAGGTTTGTGAGCATACACATGCACGCGCGCGCACACACACACACACACACACACCTGTTTCCCCTCGTGCTGCCTGGAAGACAACCAGAGGTTGGCAAGCCCTCATTCATCTGCCACCAACTGGCTGAAGTAAATCTGTCATGCAGAGCTGCATGTTCCCTGTCACCTGTGTGGGCACCTAAAGAGCATTAGCTCAGTGGGGATGTCCATAGCTTCCAGCCAGCCTTCTGCTTTTATAAGGTTTGGTGAATCTCGCCCACCAGAGGCCTCATGGGCACCTGTAGCTCTCACATGTAAATTAGTTTTGTGCTTTTTAAAAGTCTGTTCATGTCCCATACTCCCAGCTTCCAGGGACCTTCTGAGGTAGGAGAACCTCCCACTTGATCACCACTCTGCCTGTGTGCTTCCCAGTCAGAGAGGACAATTTTTCAGAAAACTATTTTTAGAAATAGTAACCTCAGAATAAACACAGCACACCAGATGCTGGTGTTTTTCTGGGGCAACTGAGCTGAGGATCATTTGTTTAAAGAGAAAGGTAAAACAGTCAACATTGCAAGGGCGATGCTTTGCAGACTGCTGGG
Organism: Canis lupus familiaris; assembly: GCF_011100685.1. Lineage (NCBI taxonomy): Eukaryota > Metazoa > Chordata > Mammalia > Carnivora > Canidae > Canis > Canis lupus. The sequence goes on from NC_049226.1 coordinate 6,388,754, forward strand.
TTTTACTCCCTCTAGTGGCAAGATTTTAGAACACATGACTCCCCCTTGACCCAGACTATTAAGACTTCATTGTGGGCAGAAGTTTTACGTGAACTTGATTTTATATCTAGGCTTCTAGTTTGAAGAGTAAGGACAGATTGAGCCCTAATTTGATGGGTACAAAATGTGTTAAACATATCAGGGCAATCTGCCTATTTTCCTTATTTCTGGAAGGATTGATTGCTAAATAAAACTATATGCTGAAAATGAGGTTTTAGTAATACTGCTGGGTACTTCTGTTTAAACAAAATCTATTCCTTAAGCAGAATATGCATATAATAGAGGAAACTGATAAGGTAAATTGCATAGCATACACCTCTTTCCTAAGTGCAGGCCAGTGGTTCTGCTAGCTCCATAAAGTACAGGATAAAAAAGAACAAGTTAGAGGTGGGGATTGTCAGCCCAATATTGTAACAAGAACACAACAAAACAATAACAGAAAAACTCTCTGACTGTAAGATTTAAGAGGCTAGAGACAACTTACCTAAAGTCACCAAGGTTTTCCTTTTCAGGAAGCTTTAATTATATTTCTTACAATCATTTATTTTTTCTTGTTAAACTTGGTTCCAGCCTGCAAAAAGACAACAGAAGAAACTAAATGAGTTTTATAGACCTCAGGTCTAAGATTCAACAGTGCAGTGCTGTACGAGTTTTCTGGCTCAGAGAAAGCTGAGAGTGGAAAGGTCTTCGCTGGCCTGAAGCCCTTAGTCCTCAAATCAGAGCTGCTCCTCAGTGTGGAAAGAGCAGATGGACAGTTCTCTAGTTACATTATAAATGACTGGGTTTCTCCTACAACTTGGCTATGGCTTACTAGTATCTGGGTGACAGAGTAAAACCAACATGACTGTGGCTGACAGGAGGGAAAACATGTGCAGTAATTGATCAGTCAAATCATGTTCATATCTCAGCCCATTTTGAGTCACTTTTTGTAAATTATGGAACTGTATTCATTCATGCAACAGAAAGCATTCCATTCACAAACAGTTCAGCTGAGCTGACAATTGATTCATTATGAGTTCTTTGCTGAAAGGCGCACTAGTTTTCCAGAGTAACAGCCTCTTCTTTGACTGTCTTTTTCTCTCTATTCATGTTCACCATTTTTGCATATTTTTACTCATAAACTTATCTAACTTTTAGCAGCTACTGGTAGAGAAACCTGCAAATCCATTCCTCCATGGCCAGCAAGTTCCAAACGATGCATTTCTCCTCTGAAATGGATAGTCACAAAGAGAATGTTGGTGTCTGCTCTCCTACACACACTGCTGAGCTTCCCTTTGTTGCCGTAGAAAGGAAGAGATACACACCGTTTGACACTGGGAATCATCATCAGTTGAGAACTACTGACCTTAGAAGAGGTGTTGAGATTGGGAGAGATTTCTTTTTCTTTTTTTCTTTTTTATCATTCATTGTTTTTTCCCCATTTATATTTTTCAAGAACTAATTCTAGAAGACTTTTGCTATAGGGTAGCTTTTAAGGATCAGTAATGAACAAAAATCAAATTCCTGTCTTCAAGTAACTTATATTCTAGTACATGTGTGGGAAGGAGACAGAGTAAACACAAAGAATATACACCACAAGGTTCCTGATAGTGATAAACATCATGAAGGAAATAAAACAAGGTGGTGAGCAAGAGAGTGGCTAGATCAGGTTTGACAAGGGAGTGTGAGGCCCCTGGAGAGTCCTGAAAGCTGGATCTTGTGTTTAGCTCCATCATGAATCTAAGCAGATGAGAGAAATTGCCATGGTGGTGGTGCTCTGAGGAGGTGTTGAAAAGGAGAATGACTCTATCCAGGCCCTGTTTCCTGTGACAGTGGTCTCTGCGTAGAATATAGGGAAAGGAGAAAGACCACAGGAACCAATAAATTCATTTGGAGATTGTTGCAATTATCAAGAAAATAGATAATAGAAACCTGAGGTTGGTGGTGGCAGTGGGAATGGGAAGGACGGACTGCAAATGAGGAATTCAGAGAAGAATTTATTTGATTTGGGGTTTAACAGATGATAAAAAAATAAAACCTTGTATGATTTTTCCACGTGCAGATGTTGAAACAAATTAAACACTACTATTAACTCAACTCTATGAAAACAGGATTGCTTTAACACATGAAAAGGTAGAGAAAACATGGTTTCAGAATGAAGGGCAGGCAATCTTTTAGATTGATACACTTTAATTTTGTATATTACTAACTAGACTGTCTTATTTTTCTCATTGCATCACAGGCCAGGTCTAATATGGTTCTAAGACCAGTATTTTGTAAACTGTGGGTTTCAGGCTTACCTGAACATGTGATGGGCTATGAGACTGGAAGAAAAAAAAAGTGATGTAGAAGATCACTCCAAAATTTTGTACTTGGATGAACAAATATTTGAGGGAGTCATTAATAAGAATTAGGAAGAAGAGGAGGTAGGTTTGGATCAAGAGTAATAAGTCTGGATTGAAAGCTGATACTAAGATGTTGGAGGTGCCTCCCTGAGAAAAGGTTTAGTGAATAGTTGTAGCCATAGTATTGAGATGAAGGTTAAGAGTTAGGGCCACAAAAATAGATTTTTGTAATCGTTCAAATGAAAATAATTGAAGTCATTGGGGTGGGCACAATCTCTAAGGGAAAAATGAAGAAGAGGAGGGGACTAAACCCAGACCATTGGAGAAAATCACCAGGCAGACATTAGCCACAGCTCAAAGGACACTGGAACCCAAAGACTCGAGGGGATGAGGGAAGCAGAGAGCCAGATGACAAACAGTAAACTGGTTATAAGAAAATTGGGGTCCAGACTGTAGACATCACCTTTTTAAGTGTAAAAGGAAGGGCTGAACACATTTCATATGTGAGTAAGATAAAGGGAAGATACATTTTTTTTAGAATGGTGGATATCTGGACATATGTATAGGGAAGAGAAAATTCATGATACACGAGGAAAAAATTAAAAAATGGAAATGCCAAGAGAATCTTGGTGGGTATGTGGATAAATATATTCTGAAGGTAAAGGGGATCACCTTATTCCTTTGAGAAGGAAGATCTCATGGATGAAGATGCTGAGATATCAAAGCAACAATAAGAGTACAGTCACAGGGAAGAGAAAAGTGGGAAGTAAACCATAATAGATGATTTCATTCAAGTGCTATAAGAGGTGAGGAAGGACTAGGGTTTCAAAGGATGAAAACAGTTTACTATAGCCCTGTGGAAATTTGGTAAGTACTTAACAAGTTAAGCTGAAAAAGCATAACCAAGAAGGACTGAGGGATCAACTGTCTTTAAATAGCTTGTGTTTATTATGGACCCAATCAGCACCGTGTTATAATTTCTTGGGCTATGCTGGGCTGTTGAGGGGGGAGACAAAGAGAAAGCAAGAGACAGAAATTAGCACTAGAAGCAAGCAAAATGTCAAAAGAATTTGAAGTGTCCTGAATTTTAGAGAGAGAAACACTGATAGGGCGACATCTGGCCAGAGGTGGGTGGAAGAACTAGGAAATTAGAGAGATGTTGAGGGCCAACAGGTCACAATAACGGGAAGCCAAGTTCAAGGGATTTCAGCAAAGAGCCTTGTGGTGCTTTAGTGTAGTCAGAAAGGAGGAGGCCTAACATTAAGATTAATTCCACAAAAATACTTTGCTCATCATCTATGTGCCTAACTGTTGTGGTTGACAAGACATGTGAGGTCCCTGCCTTTATGGGTTTATATTCTTCTAGTAGTGAAAGCAGAAGGCAGGACAGGACGGAAATTAAAACAAACAAAAAAATGGGGAAAACATCAGGTGGTGGTGACTGGTGATTGCAAGTGGCTGTGGTTGCCATACACTGGGTGGGAAAAGAAGGTCTCTGGGAAAGCCATTTAAGAAAAGATCTGAAGGATTAGATGGAGGTGGCCACGTGATAAGAGTTCACAAGACATGGTTATGTTTATGGTGTGGAGAACACAAGGAAGAGAGGCATCAAGGATAACTCCTAAATGTCCTAAATAAATACAATCTTTAAAAAAAAATAATTCTCTGCCGCATAAAGCTTAGCATGTCAAATGGGCCATCCTGAAAATAAAGATGTTCTAAGCATGAAGAGATCATAGTGAAGGCCAACGAGGGTTGTGAAGGTCGAAGAATATTAAGAGTAAAAAACTTCAGGTTGCAAATATGCTCCTTACTCAATATCCTTGAAGTTGTTATAGATGACAGCAGGATATCAGTTGAAAAAAAGAACTTGGAGAAGGAAGAGAAATTTCAAGGAATAACTGCGACTTTTCCTTTCTTTTTTCTTTTTTTAAGTTTTATTTATTTATTCATGAGAGACACAGAGACAGAGGCAGAGACCCAGGCAGAGGGAAAGGCAGGCTCCGTGCAGGGAGCCCAACGTGGGACTCAATCTTGGGGACCCTAGGATCATGCCCCAGGCCAAAGGCAGGTGCTAAACTGCTGAGCCACCCAGGCATCCCTAACTGTGACTTTTCTTGATGACATCCTAAAAGGTAGTGGTTGGTGAGGAAAAGGATCTATAGATAGTTGATAAATAGATGATAGATAGATATAATATACGTGTATGTATACATGTATATATGTACGATATTTATATGTAAAGCAGTTGAAAATAGTAGTTGATGGAGACATAAATAACTCTACTTGATAATAATTACAATAAGATTTTAGCAATTGAGCAAAATGCTCATTAGCATAGAATGTATAAGAGAATAACTAAAATGTAGGCAGTGAGCAAACCTGTGATAGATGACAGCATTATTGTCTAATTAAATATAACCATCTTCTGAGTCAGAGTATTAAGAGATATAGCCAGGATACATTAGCAGTAGTCACAGTAGTAGCATTAAAGGATCTAAGAAGATCCAACGTTGCAATTCTTACAAGTTCAACCTAAGATTTCCTCCTTCCTGCATCTACTTGTGCGTGTGTGTGTTTGTGTGTGTGTTCTCAGCACGGTTTTTGGCTACTAGTTCCCTAAGTAAACATGTGAATCTAATGAAATTTGCTGAATTTCAAGCAGCCACACGTGTAGGAAAGCTGCCCAAGTTGGATATTTGTGGAATACTGATTTTCCATACATATCAACATTTGGTAATTATCATCAGAACTATTCATGCACATTTAAAAGTGGAAATAAAATTAAGAGAGATTCAACAGGGACCTCAGATGACCTATTGGGTAACACTTAGGAGTAATCAGTCCTTTCAATGAATGCATAGCCATTGAGCCCTGTGTGACTAGTCACTCTCTTTAGCTCACTTCTGGGAATATTCTTAAAAGAAACATCTGCTGTTTCTTCTTTAAAACCCCACACATAGGGTGGGATGGTACTTCTCTAACTAGTGAACTACAAGCGAATCATAATAAATATGTTTCAAAATTGACACTAAGTCTGTATCTGTCACCTTTCATAATTTTGTTAAGTTTCTCAAAACCTAATTCTTCATATTTTAAAAATCTCTTTCAAAGGCTTAGCATATAGGTTTTAAATAATACACACTGATCAAGAATATTAGTTATTGATTGCTGTGTGACAAATCCTAGCTCTGAAAACAATAAATACTTATTTTCTGTGGATTTATGTGAATCAGGAATCTGGAAAAGGCTTAGTTAGCCACATGGTTATGGCCCAGGGTCTATCTTAAGGCTAGAACCAAAGTGTTGGCAAGGGTGTAGATATCTCAAGGTTCAACCTAAGGAGGACCCTACTTCTAAGATTGCACACGTGGCTGTTGGCAGCCCCCACTTCCCTGTCACATGGGTCTCTCCACAGAGCTAACTCAACATGGTAGCTAGCTTCTCCCAAGGAGAAGTGATCCAAGAGAGATGGGAGAGAGAACCTAAGATAAAGACCAGAGTGTACTTATAACCTAATCATGGGAGTGACATCCCATCATTGCTACAGTATTCTATTCATTAAAAACAAATTAATGGTCCTACCTAATATTGAAGGAAAAGAGAATATGCAAGAGTGTGAATATCAATAAAGGACCACTGGAGACCATTTTACAGACTTCCAACCATATGTAATGAGTCATACTAGCTTTCTGTTCCAGATGGGGAGACTAATTCAGTTAGAATATTAATTTGTCCAAATCCTTGCCTCTCACAAAAGGAGTGAAAGTGATTGTAAAATTTGCAAAACATATCTGATAAGGGACTATTTTCTAAAATATTAAAACTCAACAATAAGAAAACTACTTAATTAAAAATTAGGACATAGATTTTAACCAAAAAATTATACAGATGACAAACATATGAAAGGATGATCCACATCAATGTCATTAGGGAAATGCAAATGAAAAGAACAAGGAGTTACCACTGCCCACCTGTTAAAAAGGCCAAAGTCTTTGGGGCAGCTTGGTGGCACAAACTATTAAGTGTATGATTCTTGGTTTCAGTTCAAGTTATGAGCTTAGTTAGGGTCATGAGACTGAGCCCCATGTCAGGCTCTGTGCTCAGCATGGAGTCTGCTTAGACTCTCTCTCCCTCTCTCTCTCTCTCTGTCCCTTCCTACCCTCTAAAAATAAATAGATCTTTAAAGAAAGAAAGAAAGATAGGCCGAAGTCCAGAACACTAAATATATCAAATGCTGATTAAATTGTGGGACAATAGGAATTCTCAGGCTTGCTGGTAGGAATGCAAAATAGTAAAACTACTATGGAAGACAGTTGTCGGTATTTATTTATTTATTTATTTATTTATTTATTTTTATTTATTTTTACACAACAAAAATACTCTTACTATGTGATCTAGCTATCATGTTCCTTGGATTTACCCAAAGGAGTTGAAAATTTATGTCCACCCAAAAACCTATCTAGGAATATTTACAGCAGCTTTAATTACAATTGCCAAAACTTGAAAGCAATCAAGGTGTCCTCCAGTGAGTGAATAAATTGGTATCTCCAGAAAATGTAACATTATTCAGCATTAGAAACAAATTAGTTACCAAACCATGAAAAGACATGTAGGAACCTTAAATGTATATTACTAAGTGAAAGAGGTTTACCTGAAAAGACCACACATGGGATGATCCCAACTGCATGACATCCTAGAGTAGGCAAAATTTTGGGAACACTATAAAGATCAGTGGTTGTTAGGGTCTGGGAGGGACGGAGGGAGGGAGGGCTGAATAGATGGAGCATAATGAATTTTTAGGGCAGTGAAAATATTCTTTATGATACTATAATGTCGGGTACCTGTCATTATACATTTTCCCAGACCCATAGAATGTACAACACTGAAAGTGAGCCCTATAGGAAACCATGAACTTTGGGTGATAATGATGTGTCAGTTCTAACAAATACAGCACTCTGGTGGAGGATATTGATAATAAAGGAGGCTGTGCATGTGTAGGGACAGGAGGTAAGTGGGAAATTTTTGCACCTTCCTCTTAATTTTTCTGTGAAGCTAAAACTGCTCTAAAAAATTAAGTTTTTTTAAAAAGATATCCAAAGGGAAAACAAAATGCAAATATAGATTAGACTGAATCCAAAAGTTCATGTATTTCCCAGCACATCAAACTGCAATATAATAGTATTATATTGATGGTCACATGTAAAATTGTATTTAAACTGTTAAAATAACTCAATATGGTTATGAAAATAGCTTACAAGTCTGCCTCTCTAGATCCTTATTTATCCAAAAGCATTTGCCAAAGACCCACTCTATGTCATATACTTTTATGACTACTGTCAATCAAAAGTGTTAAAGTCTCTACCATTGAGGAATTTTTTAAAAAGATTCTATTTATTTATTTATAGTGTGTGTGTGTGTGTGTGTGTGTGTGTGTGTGAGTGGGTGGAGGACAAAGGGAGAGGGAGAGAGAGAATCTCAAGCAGATTCCTTGATGAGCACAGATCCTGACATGGGGCTAGACCTCATGAACCTGAGATAATGACCTTGAGATCATGACCTGAGCTGAAATCAAGAGTCAGATGCTGAGGTGCCTGGGTGGCTCAGTGGGTTAATTGCCTGCTTCTGGCTCAGGTCATGATCCCAGGGTACTGGGATCGCGTCTCCCTCTGACCCTCTCCTTGCTCATGATCTCTCTTTCTCTCAAATAAATAAATAAATAAATAAATAAATAAATAAAATAAAAAAGGTAAGATGCTTAATCAACTGAACTATCCAAGTACCCCATCGAGTCATTTATAATTCAACAGGGAAAAAAAAAACAATGACCAGATAATAACAATACAAATTGATATATAGGACAGAACTATAGAACCCAGAAAAGAGATAGAATAACTGCCTTAAGTTGCACATGGGTATGACTTCTGAGATGGGGGAGGGTGTGCCTTAGTAAATAAATAAGAACCAAGGAGGAAGGGTAGAGGTAACTGATATTCCAAGTAGAGACAAAAGTATGCTGAAAAATATGTTCTCAGGATAGCTTAGTAGCTTAAAAGTGTGTGTGTGTGTTTTACATCCATTCCTTATTAGCTATGTAACTTTGGGAAAATTTTCAACTTCTGACTCAGTATCCTCATCTTTAAAATGGAGTATAAGAACAAAACCTGCCTCATGTTATTACCATAAAGATAAAAGAGAATACAAAGAGCTTAGATAAATGAGAATATAAAGAACTAGCACATATTAAACCCTCAAGAATGTTAGTTATCATCTGGAAGTGTATGACTTTTTGACACAATATTTTGGGGGATATGTTACTACAGAAAATTAATCTCTAATTGTGGAATTTCAAGTACCTTATCAGGATTTTTGCTAAGGATTTTAGACTCAGTAGATGTAGGAATCCCTCTGACTCTGTTCCAAAGCTATAGGACTTTAAGATATATTTTTAAAGTTTTGCATATATAACATATCCAGACTTAAAGACCAGAAATGGAAGCTTTTATGTCAGAAATGAAGAACAAATCCACTCTGATAGTGATGACAGGAAGCTGGTGCTACATAGCCAATGAGATAAACCAAACTGATTGCAAGCTACTAAGGGTTCAAGATTAAACACTGATAGGGAATGAGAGCTGAAGGTTATGAGGGTGAGGGAGGAAAAGAGCTGTTGGTCAGAGGGTCCAAATCTCCAGTTTGGTAAATAAATTCTGGGGAATTGAATGTACATTATGATGACTATAGTTAACAGATCTGCATTATATGTACATGAAATATGTCAAGAGAGTAGATCTTAAGTGTTTTCACACACACATAAAATTGTAATTATGTAAGGTGATGAGTGGGTTAACTAACCTTATTGTGGTAATCTTTTCACCATAAAACATATATCAGATCATTACATTGTACACCTTAAATGTATACAATGTAAATATAATAGACTCTTATGTCAATTATATATAAATAAAGATGAGGGAAAACTATCCCATATGGATTCATCACCACCTGTGACTCTGCACAATTCTTATGGAAGATAGTATCCACAGAAGATAACACTTAGGTAAAAACTGTTAACACATACAAAGAAATCTAACATAGTTGAGTCTTGTTATTCACCATAGTTACATTTTATAAAGTCACCACAAACACTGAATTAGTGAATACTGAATCATTGCCTTTAGGGGAAATGAAAGGGTTCCTGTAAGCCTCTGGTCACAACTCTTATGCCAACTGATCAAGTCATAACTTAGTTTTATGTATGTTTCTGTTTAAAGAAAATGTATTTAATATATATTGTTCTTTAAAATTGAGCTCATAGCCAACAGCACTATAACTCATACCTGATGAAGCTTTTCTAACAGATGTATTTCTCCTTAAGGCACATCATTGCCTTCTTGCACTTGGGAGTACTAGACAGCACTTCAGCACACACTCGAGGTGATTTTTTTTTTATTTTTTATTTATTTACGATAGTCACAGAGAGAGAGAGAGAGAGGCAGAGACATAGGCAGAGGGAGAAGCAGGCTCCATGCACCGGGAGCCCGATGTGGGATTCGATCCTGGGTCTCCAGAATCGCGCCCTGGGCCAAAGGCAGGCGTCAAACCGCTGCGCCACCCAGGGATCCCTCGAGGTGATTTTAAACAAAGAAGTCACTACCTAGAAAGACACACATAAAAGAAAAAGGCAAAAAAAAAAGTGGTACTAAATATACTATGAAAAGGACACATTTGTAATATGAGAGCCAAAACAAGACAAAGTGAGGCATCACTTTGTTCAACCTCAGCTGGAAACATCATATGCATGCCTAAAAATGACTGCAAAACTACCTCAATATTGATTTGGGGGTTGCAAATTAATTTTAGCAAATAGGTGAATTTATAAATACAGAATCTGCAATTAATTAGGACTGGCTGTACTTAAAAATACAGTCTACTAAAAAAAATACAGTCTACTGATCCATAAACAATAAACAGAATAATTTATACTTAAATACCTAGAGATAGAGATTTTATGATAGGCCTAAAACACTGGAAGAAATAGAATGCACAAGATAAATACATGATTATAAAAAGTTAATAAGCTGATATAGAAAAGAACCGCAAAAGATATAAAAGTTGAAAAATATGGGGCGCCTGGTTGGGTTAGTAAAGCATTTGCCTTTGGCTCTGATTATGATCTCAGCGTCCTGGGACGCACACTGGGCTCTCTGCTCAGTAAGGAGTCTGCTTCTCCCTCTCTCTTTGCCCCTCCTCCTCACTCATGATTTCTCTTTCTCTCAAGTAAATAAAATATATTTTTTAAAAGTTTTAAAAAGCTGAAAAATATTGTCATTGAAAATAGGTGGGTTGGGGGAATCCCTGGGTAGCGCAGCGGTTTGGCGCCTGCCTTTGGCCCAGGACGCGATCCTGGAGACCCGGGATCGAATCCCACGTCGGGCTCCCGGTGCATGGAGCCTGCTTCTCTCTCTGCCTGTGTCTCTGCCTCTCTCTCTCTCTCTCTCTCTCTCTGATGACTATCATAAATAAATAAAATTAAAAAAAAAAAAAGAAAATAGGTGGGTTGGAAAAAGAGTAAAAAAATGATTACAAATGGCAAAAGAAGGAAAGTTGAAACCTAAACTTTAGGAAAATATCCAAATACTCATGAAAAAAGATATTAAAAATTAAATTGAAGTTAAGAAATATGTAACATAGAAAATCTATCAATATTTCAAAGAAGTTCCAGAAAGAGAATACAGAGATTGGGGAAGAGGCAATACTTGGAAAGATAAATGATGAAAATTTTCCAGAAATGAAGAAATCATAAGTACTAACATCTATAAAGTACATAAAAATAGAGATAAATTTTTTAAAAATTCCACCACACACATCATAATCAGATAGGAGAATATTAAATATAAAGAAAATATTAATATATATATTAATATAAAACAAATATTAAAAGTTACTATGAAAAAGCATAAATATTGCCTAAAAAGGGAAAACATAAAATTTCTCATAAAAAAACCTCTGGGTAATAGAAGAAAATGAAATATATTTAAGGTGTAAATAATTTTGAACAAAATACGATTCTATACCTAGCTAATCTAGCTTTTAAGAATGAGGGGGAACCTGGAATTGGTATAATGGTAAGCATACTTGCCTCCTAAGATTAAGGAAATAATAAACACATTTTTTAGACGTCTAAGGACTCATAATGCTTCGATGAAAGAACTATTCAAAGTCATAGTTTAGCCAGAAGGAAATAAATCAAGAAGAGAAAAAATAGACTACATGGTGGATATAGAACAATGGTAATAGAATCATGGTCAACAAAAATATTGGCAAAACATATTAATGAACCCAAAATAATATTGACTCTAAAAAATAATGGTTTGTGTTTAAAATCAGAAAAAACTTGAAAATATTAGATTGAACATGATTTACAGGATGCAAAAAGAGGAAAGTAACTATATACCAAGGTCATTATCTTCTTCATGGGAGAAGTAACAATTTATTTTTGTTAGAAAAAGTCTAAGTTCAGATTGTTAAATCTTTAAAGATAAACTCCGATAGAATAGAAATGGAGCACACATTTTCCAAATCAGCAGAAGAAAAAAAGAAACAAAGAAAATTATATTTAACTTCCAGTCAAGATGTACTATAATTTCATAATCTAAGTAGGCTCTTATGTTGCTAGCATCTAGCAATGATGGATAAAATTAAAATAACAAAAAGGAGGAAAATATATTAAACATTTTAAAATAGGGTCTAGAAATTAACAAGAATACAAACCAACTAATAGTGAGTGGGGCTGAGAGTTTGGCAGCTGTTCCACCTGAAAGCCTGGGGTGGGATAGGAAACATTTTTCATCATCTTTTTGAGCTGATTTGGCATATGAAGCATTATAACTGCTCCATATTTGTGGGTGCCAGAGCCTTGTTTATAATTTGACTTGAGATGCTTGAGCCAAACTTATGAAAGAACAATGAATAAAAGTAGCTCCATCTGCTGTTTTTGATTTAAGGATGAGTATGGCAGTCTCTATCTTTGAACCAGGCACAGAGCCAAGTTGTTTATTGCCTCACTGACTAGGTTAGAAATTTCATCAGTATCATAGTGGAACAGAGTGTATGAACCAATAATATAAGACCTATTTCTTCAGAGGGGTTTCAAGGGCCTGCATGGACCTAAGCCCCAAACTGCTAGGCAACAAGAATGTGATGGATGAAGGAAAATATAAAGCACATTGATTTTTCTTATTTTCAGGGGAGAGTAAGAATAGGCATATCAAAAAATAAAACCTTGCTCAACAAAAATGTATGGCTATGTACATTAAAAATATAAGGGTAAGTTTTCACTTCCTGGTAAAATGGAGTGATTTGTAGCAAATTAATTTTTCTAATAAAGTACAACTAAAAAGCCATATTACCAAAAAAACAAAACAACGTTGCTTAAAGGTATCAGGTCACTGTGATGTAGCAAAGCTGAGAGGGAAGAAGATTCTAGAGAAGAGAGAACTGTATGGAAGTAGCTATTTTGTTCTGGGAATTATTTCCTGCTTCCGATGCAGATAAACTTATTGCTTATCTGAAATTCAAATTTCACTGTATGTCCTGAATTGTACTTGGCAAACCTAAGCTGGACTCGGGGGAGAGGTATTGTTGGGGACTGAGTAATCACCAGAGCTTTAGGCTCATGTAACAAAATGGAGAACTTAAGCCACCTGGTTCACTCCTTGGTATATTTGCTGAATTCTGAATCTGCATGGGGGTGGGAGGCTAAAGAGCTAAGTCAGCAATCTTTTAAAAGAAGAGAATTTTCCACCTTTACTAGTGAAGAGACAGAGACCAAGGTAAGAGACCTGGTGGAAACACTAGCTCTCAGCTGAACCTTGGTGGGTTACACAGCAGGAGAAAGGTGAAATGAAGGTACACTGAGCCTTACCAAATTTAGCAAGTCTGAAATCACTCAATTCCTAGCTGAGCTGATCAGCCCGGCTCATATTTTATTTGCCTAGCATTCACAGAAAGGCTTAGGTGATCTGTATGGACTCTGTCTGCCTGTCAGAAAAAAAATACTCTCTTGGAAAGAGATAACACTATTCAGAGCAGTAGAAACAGATCCAAAGTGATTCAGACATTAGAGTCACCTGGCCAGGGCTATAAAATAACTATGATTAATATGTTAAAGAAGAATGGAGGATAAATAGAGAATTTCAGCAGAGGATTTACTTGAATCTATGAGTAAGAATCAGGTGGAAATTCTAGAACTGAAATATATAATAACCAAAATTAACAATACAGTACATGGGTTTAATAGAAAACTAGACAGGAAAGCACGGGATCTGGGAACCAGCAGACGGAGCAGCAGAAAGTATATAGTTTGAATGCCAGCCAGAAGGTAGGATGGGAAATAAAGAAAGCATAAGAGATATGAGGTGTATACTAAGGAGGATTGGGATACCCACAGTCAGAATCCCAGAGGGACAGGCAGGGAGAATGAGAGACAGAAATATATTTGAAGAAACCTCAGCAGAGCAGTTTCAAAGACTAACAAAGTACGTCAAAGCACAGATTCAAAACATTTAGCAAACTCTATTCATAATTTTTTTAGGTACATGATATTAAAATTTCTCTAAAATAAAGCCAAGAGAAAAATTTAAAAGCCAAGAGTACAAATACATACTTTACTTTCAAAAGAACCAAAGTAAGAATAATGACTAGCATGTCCCAAGAAAGATAAAACCCAAGAGACAATAGGTGATATCTTCAAGATACCAAAAGAGAAAAAAAAAATGTTTCCTGTTCTAGAATTCTTTATTTGGTAAAAAATATACTTTAAAAACGGAGATGAATAAAATCCTTCTCAGGCACACAGATACAATAAATCAAAAAGCTTCTTCTTAGGCAAAAATTCAAATGTCTCAACTTGAAGCAGAAGTCACAACATACAAACCTAAAAAGATTATGCAGATGAAAACAATGGAGTATCAGAAATAAGTCTATGGATAAATGAGTTGGGAGGTTTTAATAGGACCCTGGCCCTGAGTCAGATCCAAGAACTTCAGTATAATCCAGGAAATGGGAGGAAAACCCAAAAAGAATGCAGGTTGATTTTTCACCCACCAAGTGAGATAGAGCTTCAGAGTTATCATAGTATAATTTGTATAAAATAGCCCCCTTACTCTCAAAATGGCTTCAAGGGATTTTTCCCATATTGGACATCATAATATGTTCATTAGTTTATTCTTGTTCAACTGATGTTAGATTCAGACAACAACAACAAAAAAAACTGCATTTGTTTTTCACCAAAAAAAGTACTATTGGCCACAGAGTTTTTACCAAAGAGAACCTCCGGAGCCCAGATCTCATTGTCCCGAAGCCAATATTTTTGGCATTATGTTCTTTAAAAGTGATTTACTTATTTAAAATGGATGATTTGTCTCTAATAAACCCATATTTTCCAGGTTATCATAGTCCTTTTAAATCCTAAATGTGTGCCATTTGCTATATTAGTTATTCCTCTGAACTGTGTGTGATGCGCTGTGTTCATACCTTCTGTTTTCTGAGTAAGTGGTAACATTGTTGGAGAATTCAAGGTCATGGACCAAGCTCTCTGACAAACCATGTATTATTCACGAACACTTACTATGTATGTGATCTCCTACTGTTTCACCAATAATCCTTCCCTGAAAAGAAAGTCATTTTTTCCTGAAAAGGGCCTTTCCATATCTGAATTTAGTTCCCTTAGAGTTGTTTCATCCATAGCTCTCTGCTGTCTTAAAACTTGTGATTTTTTTAATTCAATTTTTTTTCCCATAATGGACACTTTGGGAATGATGGTTTGGTGTTGTCTTCTACAGTCTTGCTGAATGTAGCACTACCATGTATGTATGAATTTTTCTCATTGGTTTAGCAACATTTTTAAATGCTAGTGATATCTAATGTGTGTGAGGATACAGAGAAAGGGCAAGTTGATATACATATCAACTTGGTGAGAGTACAAATCAATAAAACATTTTAAGAAGGCAACTTGGATTATCTTTCAGAATTTAAAATATGCTTACTCTTTACCCGAAAACTCCACTTCAAGGAATTTATCCCATGCATATGTAGCGTATGTACACAAAGAGTGATATAAAGGATGGGGAGCCTGGGTCGCTCAGTCGGTGAAGCATCTGCCTTCAGCTCAGGTCATGATCCTGGGTCCTGGGATGGGGCTCCCTGCTCAGTGGGGAGCCTGCTTCTCCCTCTCCTGCTGCCCCGTCCCCTGCTCGTGTTCTCTCTCTCTCAAATAAATAAAATATTTTTAAAAAAAGTTTTACAAAGGTATTTTCACGACCAAATCAGGAAACAACCTTGAATTGAGGAAGCTTAGACAAATTGCAAGTCTTTCATACCCTGTGACCACTGAAAAATCTGAGATGGGTGAAGAGACTGAAGACATAATCAAATGAACAGAGCAAGTCTTAGAAATATGTTTGATTCTATTCATGTAAATATAAAATTTTAATATATTTGTGCGTGTGTGTGTGTGTGGTTGTGCGGGTGTGGGTGTGTGGAGAATAATTGAAGTGTTAGAGCATTCGAATTAGACTTGTAAAATCACTATGTTGTGCACCTGAACCTAATGTCACATTGGGTATCAGCTATGCTCAAATAAAATATATATGTATCTATAAATGTATATACGTATTTTTAAGAACATAAGGTTGAACTGTGTGATTTTAAAGATTTTTTTTTTGTATTTTTATTTATTCGAGAGAGTGAGTGAGAGTGAGAGGGTGTAGGCAAGCAGGGGGAGGGGCAGAGGGAGAGGGAGAAGCAGGCTTCCTGCTGAGCAGGGAGCCCCATGTGGGGCTGAATCCAAGGACCCTGGGGTCATGACCCAAGCCAAAGTCAGACTCTCAACTGCCTGAGCCACCCGGGCACCCCTGTATATAAATTAATACTAAAAAAAAGAAATAATCACACAGACTTGTTAGTGATACTTACCTATCAGGATTGGAATGGTTCAGAGAAGACTTCTTTTTAATTCTATACTCATATCTTGAAACTTTTCAATAAGAGTTTCTTATTTAACAATTGAGTAATGTTATGTATATGAAAAAGAGAAAAATCAGCAAAATAGAGTAATATAACAATTTTCAAGAGAAAAGTTTTAATTTTTGGAAATAACTGAGGAAATACCAAAGAAACCAACCGATTTAATTGCTTAGATGTTAAAACCTATGAAAATAGCTCAAAGGAAAGGCAAAAAACTATATTTGAGACAAATATGAAAAATCATTATAACATAATATATTGTAAAATATAAAACACAAACTGAAAAAGAAACTTTAAGACTCCCATAATGTACAAAATTTATAAAGGCATATTTAAAAAGTTTAAAATTGGACAATGTTAGCCTCCATAACACCACTTATATACACATAAGACCTCTGAATTCTATTGTATATGTATTAAAATTTCCATGAAATTAAATTAGAGCCATAATTCGCAGGGCCGCCAAAATAACCATAAAATAATGCTGATGTCAAAATAAATTGTCATCACTTCACAGTGCAGTTTTGTAGCCTCTGTCTAGGTCCATATAGTGTTTATAACTTTTGATGTCCTCAACCCATTTTGGGGAATGTGTTCAAATAAACTTTTCCAAGAAATAAAGAGAAAACCGATATACCTTATATGTTCATTTCAGAGTGATTTATAACCAAAAAAAGTTCAATAATAATGAATGCTTAAGTTAGCACATATCTATGTGGTAGGATATTATGTATTCATTTAAAATTATGCATGTTGAATCTAGAAAGTTTTTAAAAACATAATATTAATATACTAAAAAAATTATAGAGCAGCATTTAAAAATGTAGGCCTACCACCTACAAATCCAAAAAAAAAAAAAAAAAAGCATACACTTGTGTTGGTAAGAACTGGGAAGGAAGGAACAAAAATGCAAGGACAGGATCAGTTAGGATGATAGGCTTATTAGCAACGCGGTATTCTCTTTGAAAGTGCCTTTAACAGAATAGATATTTACAATCACAATAGAGTAACAGAAATTCATGTGTGGCTTTTGTGTTGTGAGATTGATGGTAAATCTATTGTTAAAGAATCTCAGGTGTTTTTGTTTTTTTTTCTTTTGAAAATAAAGCATATCTGTATCCCTAACCTTTTAGGAACTTACTAATTTCCTGTCGCTTTCACAAGATTACACATTGCATTATAGACCATCACTGCTCCAAATTCTTTCTATTCCCTAGGAAGAAATTATTCTAGGCACGAATCTACTAAAAATGGCTCAAAGCTCCTCAGTTCTTTTCTCTCTTATTTAAATTTCTTACCATGGTTTTTTAAGTATCTTTTTTTTTTTTTTTTTCAGTTTAAGCATCATTCTTCTGGAAGAAAATGCTGTTTATGTAGTTTTGCCTTTTTTCTGCTTATGATAACATTATATTATGGCTCCCAACTAGTTACCTTTCACATCATCTTCCTGTTCCAAATATAGCTTGAAAAGCCCGTTTTGTTTTCTTGGGCCTTAACCTTCCTGATTCTATTGTTATCAGTGTCTGACATGCTGCTACCCATGATTCTGCACCCCTCCGTTCAGTTCATTGTTGGTATGTAGCCTTTTTTTTTTAAACTAAATTTCTTATAAGGTGATTTGCATAGGTACATTGACTTTGTTAGTATCTCTCCTCCTTAATTAACCTTATAGCATTTCATTAAGGGAGTGTTCTAACATTCTTGACCTTTTTTTTTTTTTAAATTCAATTTCAGGCATTCATATCAAATCTGATTTCTGAAGTTTTTGGAAGAGGATCCAGTAGAGAAACAAAAGAGAAAGTGGAGAGGAAAGAGTAATCACAAATAAAATGAGGCAAAAAGTAAAAGTAACCAAACATAGTGATCTTTTCAACTCCTTTCTAGTGAGAATTGGAATACAAATGTAAGTCTGAAGAACATTTGAGTGAATTGTTCCAGAAACAGACTTATGTTCAAATCTGAAAATGGAATACATTTTGTACATGAGAGAGAAGTCAAACAGCTCTCTTCCCTCCTAGAGAACTAAACCAATTTCAGTTTAGAAAGAAACAACAGAAATAATGAATTGCTAAGCAACAGAGATCCTGTTTACATGCAAATACTGGTAGTAATAACAAAAAAAAAAACACAGTGCAAAAATAACACAGGAAATATGATCTGAAAGCAAAATTGCCTATAATAAAATATTTGGGTTTTGTCTTGGAATTATTTGGGTTTCCACAAGTCAACAGCTATTTACGTTGACACCATATGAATTAATCTGCCTCAAAGCTAAGCTGACATTTAGTAACCTGCCATCTGTCTAGGAAGGAAGTTTATTCTGACAAAGACAAAGGCCAAAAAGGTGTTTGTGTATCAGCTTATCTTTTCAAAGGAACTTACCCAGAAGGCCAGCTTTGTGGTGCTTCAGACCTTTCTTATAACTCTCAAAATTTAAGGAACATTTAAATATTAAATATTTCTACTAGGATGTTGGCTCTTTATATCTATTTATTTATTTTCTACTAGGGTAGACTTTTTATCTTCCAATGGAATGCACAGATGCTAAGTCATTTATCCTAAATAAATTTACATATTAATTTCAGAGTAGTTCTACTATCCTAATTTAAGACAACTGTATAGGGTCTCATATTTAGGATGCTGCTGCTATTGATAAAGGACATTTGGGGCACCTGATAGTTCAGTCAGTTAAGCATCTGACTCTGGATATCAGCTGAGATCAGGATCTCAGTGTTGTGAGATTGATCCCTGTGTTAAGCTCCATGCTGAGTGTGGAGCCTGCTCAAGATTCTCTTTCTCCCTCTGCCCCTTACCTCTTCCTACTCTCTCTCTAAAAAAAAAAAAAAAAAAAAAAAAAAAAAAAAAAAAAAAAAAAAAGAAAAGAAAAGAAATAAGAAAAGAAAAGAAATGGAAAATATAGAACCTTGAAGTAGCTGGTCCTGACTCAAATTACACTTGAATTTTTAAATCTTTAAGAATAATTTATATTCTCCACCCCCACCATTATAATAAAAACTTCTTGAAGAAAAAAGAAAGCTTTTGAAAATTATTTTTTTAGCCATTATATTGCCAGGCTTTGCAAATTATTGGTATATAATAAATACTTATTAACCAAATCCTCAGTTCATTGGCTAACCTCCTAGTGCAAAAAATGTGCTATGTCTCATTCACAGACTTATTCATATACTTAGTAACTACTTACTGACCACCTACTATGTGCCAGGCAATGTGTGAAAAACTGTACACTTATCAGTCTAAGATTTTAATGGAGAGGACAGAAAATCAAAGAATAATTATCTAAGAATAAATGATTAAGATAAGTTATTATGGAAGCATACAACAGACATCTCAGGGAGAAAGAGATCTCTAAGCCAAGATCTCAAGAATAAGTAGCAGCTATTCAAGTACAAATGATGGGAACATATGGAGGAGGAGTGACATAAACACTACAGACAAGTTTAAACGGTATGTGTGAAGTCCAAAGAATGAGAGATCATGACATGTTTGAGAAATGGAGGCAAGTTATGCATGGCTAGAGCTTAGAGAAGTGGGTGAAAGAGTGGGGGAGGCTGGGTTATTGACTGTTTTGCAAGTCATTTTTCTTTTGAAAACAATACACACTTCCCTAAGTGTCTAAGTTTTTATTATTTTTTTATTTTTATTTTTTTAGTGTCTAAGTTTTTAAAGCAAAATATATTGCATTCATCCACAAATCCAGAGAGATTAGTTATGTTCAGATTCAGACTGTTTTTAAGACTTTCTTAAGTTTTTAGGGGGATCCCTGGGTGGCTCAGTGGTTTAGCACGTGCCTTCGGCCTGGAGCGTGGTCCTGGAGTCCCGGGGATCAAGTCCCACATCAGGCTTCCTGCATGGGGCCTGCTTCTCCCTCTGCCTGTGTCTCTGCCTCTCTCTCTCTCTCTCTCTCTCTCTCTGTGTCCCTCAAGAATAAATAAATAAAATCTTTAAAAAAAGTTTTTAGAATGACCAAATTAGTGACATTTTTTCTAATATTATTGTCTAGTTAACAATTAGCAGATTATTAAGACTTTGTTTTAAGAGAAGTTTTAGTTTCACATCAAAACTGAGAGGAATGTGCTAGGAGTTTCCATATACTTCTTGCCCCAACTCATGAATAACCCTTCCCATTATTAATATCCCCCACCAGAATGGTACCTTATTTACAGTTGATTAAACTGCTTTGATTGGCACATCATAATCACTCTAGGTCCGTAGTTTACATCACAGTTTATTCATGGTGTTAGACATTCTATGGGTTTGGATAAAGGTATGATGACGCGTGTCCTGCATGGTATCATACTAAAAACCCTCTGTGCTCTACATAATCGTACCTTCCCACCACCCCAACCTTTGGCAATTTCTGATCTTCTTCCTGTCTCCATGGTTTTGCCTTTTCCAGAAATGTCAGGGTTGGAATCATACAGCATGCAGCTTTCTCAGATTGACTTCTTTCACTTAGTAATAAGCTTTTAAGTTTCTTCCATGTTTCTTCATGGCTCCATAGCTCATTTCATCCAAGCTCTGAATAGAATACTGTCTGCACATACCAGAATGTATTTATCCACTCACCTACTCAAGGACATCCAAGTTTTGACAATTATGAATAAAGCTGCTATATGTGTGCAGGTTTCATTTTGTTTTGTCTTTATTGTGACATAAGTTTCCAACACCTTTGGGTAAATATCAAGAAAGCAATTGCTGGATCATATGGTAAGAATATGTTTAATTTTGTAGCAAACTTCCAAAGTTTCCTCCTAGTAGCAGTTTCATTTTGCATTTTCACCAGCAATGAATTAGAACTCCTGCTGCTCTACTTTCTCAACAGCATGTGATGTTGTCAATTTTCTGATTTTTGTTCCTTCTAATAGGTGTGCAGTGGTATCTAATTGTTGTTTTAATTTGCATTTCCCTGATGACATATACTATGGAGCACCGTTTCATATGCTTATTTGCCATCTGTATATTTTCTCTTTTGATATGTCTTTTAAGATCTTCAGCCCACTTTTTCATTGTTTGTTTTCTTTATTGAGTTTTCAGAGTTCTTTGTGTATTTTCAATAATAGTCTATCAGATGCATATACTTATGCTTTTCTTTTTCTGTTTATCATAATTTTACAAAACTTTCCACATGGTCAATCTTACCTGAAAATGTTGCAACTCCAATTTCCTCCTAAAGACTTCCCTCAGAGAAACTACAATCCTCCTTTTACAATTTAGACTGTTTTTTTCTCATTGCACAGCTGTCATCCTGATAACATGTTTTTGTTTTTAAGATTATTTATTTATTTATCATTTATTTATTTGAGAGTGTTTGTGTGTGTGTGTGTAAATGGCAGGATAATCTCAAGCAAACTCCCTGCTGAGCATGGAGACTGACTTGGGGCTTGATCTCATGATCCTGAGATCAGGACCTAAGCAGAAACCAAGAGTCAGACGCTTAACTGCACCAGTGTGATTTTTATCATTTTTGGACTCTCTCTTACTGTTCTTTTTTATCAGATGAACACATTCATTCACTTTCTTAATATAATTTTTTGTTTTGTTGGGACACATTTCCAGAAACCTTTCCAAAAAAGTAGGAATGGAAATTTTTAGTTAGTTCACTCATTTGTTTTTAGATTTATTTATATGTGAAGATATTGTTCTTTTCCCCTCACATGTGTTAGGTTAGTAGTTATAGAATTTTAGTCTAAAACCAATTTCACTCAAAATCTTGAAGGCCTGTTCTAATGCCATTCAACTTCCAATAGTGCTATTGAGAAGCCTGATGATATTTCATTTGTGATTTAAGGCTGTGAATATTTTTCTGCATATATTTCCTCTCTCTGTAAGTTTTATTTTATTTTTTTAATTTTTTATTGGTGTTCAATTTACTAACATACAGAATAACCCCAAGTGCCCGTCACCCATTCACTCCCACCCCCCGCCCTCCTCCCCTTCTACCACCCCTAGTTCGTTTCCCAGAGTTAGCAGTCTTTACGTTCTGTCTCCCTTTCTGATATTTCCCACACATTTCTTCTCCCTTCCCTTATATTCCCTTTCACTATTATTTATATTCCCCAAATGACTGAGAACATATAATGTTTGTCCTTCTCCGACTGACTTACTTCACTCAGCATAATACCCTCCAGTTCCATCCACGTTGAAGCAAATGGTGGGTATTTGTCATTTCTAATAGCTGAGTAATATTCCATTGTATAGATTTTAGAACTTCTTTTTATCCTTGATAAAATGAAGTTTTATGATGGTGTACATTGGTTTGTATGTCATCCTCATGCAGGGTCATGCTAATCTCTGTGTCATTCCAATTTTAGTGTATGTGCTGCCCAAGTGAGCATGATGTACATTGGTTTGGATACCTTTCTTTCTTTCTTTCTTTCTTTCTTTCTTTCTTTCTTTCTTTCTTTCTTTCTTTCTTTCTTTCTTTCTTTCTTTCTTTCTTTCTTTCTTTTTTTCTTTCTTCTTTCTTTTTCTTTTTCTTTCCTTCTTTCTAAGGGATCAGGGGAAGGAGCAGAAAAAGAGAATCTTAAGCAGGCTCCATGCCCAGCATGGAGCTGTATATGGTGCTTGATCTCATGACCATGAGATTATGACTTGAACTGAAATCAAAAGTCAGATGCTTAACTGACTGAGTCACCCAGACACCCCAGGATCATGACCTTAACCAAAGACAGACACTGAACCACTGAGCCATCCAGGTGCCCCCTATCCATTCATCTACTGATGGACACTTGGGTTGTTTCCATATCTTGGCTATTATAAATACTGTTGAAATAAACACTGGAGGGCATATATCTTTTTGAACTAATGTTTTCAAGATAATTTTAAGTTTTGATTTTGTGTATTGAATTTTTAAGAGCTTTTTATTATTCTTCAATATTTCTTGTTTTATTGTATTCTGTTTTTGTTTCATGGATGCAAGCCTCTTGAGTCTCAGAAAATTTTCTGAGACTAGGTTTTTAATTTGAGGCTCATGGAGCTTATATTTTGGTGTCTGAGGGTGATAGACACATAATAAGCAAAATAAATTATACTATTCGAAATATTAGAACATATGTAGCATATTTAGGTGCTAAATATATGTATATATATATGTTTATAAATAATATAATAGTGGTAGGTAAAATTAATGAGATAAGATAATAAAATGAAATTTGATTTCCAGCCCCACATCAGGAGTTCCACTATTCCATAACTCAGTGAAAATTGTGAAAATTATAAAAACTAACCATTTAAGGCTTCTGTTATTTATTCTGAAAGAAATAAAGGAAAAAAAGAAAAAAAAAGAAATAAAAAAAAAACACATTTATTTAAGAAAATCTAAGGAAATACTTTAAGAAAGGCAAGCATCTGTTACTTTGAACCAAGACTACTCCTCTCCCACCTGCCTACCAGTAAGGCAGAGACTCCACTCCAGATTATTGCAGCCAAGAATGCACCATTCCTTATTTACCCAGCTCCCAGCCAGAGGGCTTCATTCCCTGAAGAAGGACAACATCAGCATTTCTCATCCTGCTGCTAACTACCTGTTGTTGAGGCTGGGTCCTTGGGGAGTGTAAATGAGAGCAGGGCTCCTTTCTTCCGCTGAATCCCCACTCATAGAATGGAGGTTCAACACTGGGCATGGCATAATGACAATATTGGGGCCCAGATGGTCCTTCCCATTTTTGAGTCAGTGGAGGCTTGCCAGGGGAGGCAAGATGAGAATACCAACAGGCTACTAACCTCTCTCCACTAACTATTCAGAGCCTAGAGTGAGAATGTCACCCAGAGAAATGACTGCCATAATCTTTACCCCCAGGTCCAGAACCTCGGCTCAGAGATTTTGTCTAGAAGAAGAATCAAGCCATAAAACAGGTACTTCTTGATTTTTTTTCCCTAAAGGAATTGATTGCATTTGCAACACAACATAGAACAGTGTAATTCTACTGACACCTTCAAGAACAGTGACAACTGTGGCAAAAGAAAATTGGAAGGAGATTCATGAATCTAATGAAGATTGAGTTTAGACTATAGTATGGCTAGTTTACATGAGAGAAATTGTGAATAAGACAGCTGGAGTCAGAACAAATATCACCTCAAAAAATATTCCTTCAGAGGAGTCACAATTTATTTGGGTTAATTTAAAGAACAATATATATCCTAGGGAAATGTTGAAAACAGTAGAATTAGTAGGCAATTGGTGATGTTTAATGGCACTGTTTGGGCAGGGAAAGAGTTTAAGAGAAACCTAGCAGTACCACTGTCATCCCACAGTGACTATGAGAGTAACCAAAAATGTACCTCACTGAGACACAATATCAGAGTCTTAACACTGTGGGGATGAGGGAGTAAACCTCACTGAAATAATTCAGGCAGGAACTAAACAGAAACAAACTTGAGGAAGGGAGAATTCAAAGTTGGTACAATAAATCATCTAAAATATTTTCTAACAAAAAAATCATGAGATGTGCAAAGAAATAATAAAATATGACCCAAACATCACAATAAAAGCAGGCAATAGAAATTTATGAGCCATCAGATATTAGGTTTTTTTTTTTTTAGATATTAGATTTAACAGGAAAAGTTTTAAAGTAGCAATTATAAATGTGTTCACAGAACTAGGGGAAAGCAAAATTAAAGAATTTAAGGAAGCTAAAAGAAAATGCCTCATCAAATAAATAATATCAATTAAGAAATAGAAATTATTAAAGCACCAAATAGAAACTCTGGAGTTTAAAAGCATGGTAACTGAACTAAAAAAAAAATTATTAGAGGGGCTGAATGGTAGATTTAAACTGGCAGAAGAAAGAATTAGCAAACTTAAAGATAGATTGATAGAGATTATGAGAGCTGAAGAACAATGAGCAACAGAGGAATGAAGAAAAATGAGCCTCAAAACGTTATAGACTTGGGGGACACTATTAAGTACATCAACATACACGTAATGGGAGTTCCAGAAGGCTAGCAGAGAGAGAGAGAGAGAGAGAGAATTAAAAATACTTGAAAAACTGATAGCTGAAAACTCCCTAAATTTATTTAAAAACATTTATATCACACCCAGGAAGCAAAAATGAAGTCAAGATCCATAACCATATACATCATAATTTTTTAAAAAAAAGTTCAGGGATCCCTGGGTGACTCAATGGTTTAGCCCCTGCCTTTGGGCCAGGACAGGGTCCTGGAGACTCGGGATCGAGTCCCGAGTTGGGTTCCTGGCATGGAGCCTGCTTCTCTCTCTCTCCCTCCCTCTCTGTCTATCATGAATATATAAATAAATCTTTAAAAAAAAAGTTCTGAGTCAAAGATAAGGCGAATATTTTGAAAGTAGCAAGGAAAAAAATACTTATGAGGGAATCTCAAGATTAATAGCTAACTTCTCAGCTAAAACAATGGAGAAAGAACAGTGGGATAGAATATTTAAAGCACTCAAAGAAAAAAGTTATAAATGAAGAATTCTATAAGCCGCAAAACTATTGTTAAAAATGAAGGAGAAATAAACACTTTCCATATAAGAAAGACTGAGAGAACTTGATGCTAACAGATCTACCTTACAACAAATACTAAAGGTTAATTTCTTTCAGCTGAAAGCAAGTGACCCCCTATGGTAATTCAAATGCACAGAAATAAACAAAAGCAGCAGTAAACAGAAAATTGAAAGCATCCATGTAATTATAAAAACACTAAAAATACTCTTTTTCTCTAAACTGATTGGAAATGCAATTGTATAACATATGTATATAATATATTCTTAGGCTTATAACATATACATTGACTTTATGTCTATGTGCATGTAATATACATGTCTATGCATGTACATGTCTATATGTCTATGTACATGCAATGTATGTATACATTACATAGAAATGTAATATAGGGCAGCCCTGGTGGTGGAGTGGTTTAGTGCCACCTGCAGTCCAGGATGTGATCCTGGAGACCCAGAATCGAGTCCCAGGTCAGGCTCCCTGCATGGAGCCTGCTTCTCCCTCTTCCTATGTCTCTGTCTCTCTTTCTCTCTCTCTGAATAAATAAATCTTAAAAAAAAATCAGGCTAAGAAATGTAAAATATGTGCAGTGTATTTGCCAATAATAATACAAAGGAAGCGTCTAGGAGAAAAATTGTAATAGACTAGGAAATGATGACAGATGGTAGTGATTATAACAATGTATAACAATTGCTGGGTTTGTAATATTAATAGATGGAATATATATAATGTAACAAAAAGGAAGAAGGTACAATAGATATATAGGTATAATATATCAGCATATTACTAGAATTAAGTTGGTATATATTTTAAGATGATTTTCACAATTTAAGACATATATAGTAGACTTTAGAACAACCACTAAAGAAAATACAAAAATCTATTAAAAAAGATCATTAATTGAATTAAAATACTACATTAGAAAATATTCACTAAATGCAAAATAAAGCAGCAGTTATGCCTGTAAATGATTATATTGAAACTGATGAAGGATCTCAAGTCAATAATCTAACCTTTCATATAGAATAGCAAACTAAATATAAAGCAAGAGAAAGAAGGAAAAATAAAGATTAAAGCAAAAATTAATTTTTAAAAAATTTTTTTATTGGTGTTCAATTTACTAACATACAGAATAACCCCCAGTGCCCGTCACCCATTCACTCCCACCCCCCGAAAAATTAATTTTTAAAAAGAACTGAAAAATGATGGGGAAAATCAATAAAATCAAAGGCTGTTTTTTTTAAAAGGTCAACAAAATTGACAAAAGTTTACTTAATTTGACCTAAAAAAACGAAAAGATTCAAATTATTAAAATTGGAAATGAAGGGAGACATAACTACTAACCTAAGAAAAATTAAAAGGATTACAAAAATATTATAAATGATTGTATACCAATATATTAGATAAATTGGATGAAATAGACAACTTCTTATAAAGACAAAAACTACCAAAACCAACTCAAGAAAAAATAAACAATCTGAATAGACGTATAACAAGGGAAGAGATGAGACAAAACAAAACAAAAACTGCCCACAAATAAAGACCTATTATAGATAGCTTTGCCATTAATTCTACCAAACTTTAAAAGAAGAATTAATTCCAATTCTTTACAAACACTTCCAAAAGATCAAAGACATGGAAAGATTTTGCAACTTATTCTATTATTCTTATAACAAAACCAAAGACATCACAAGAAAACAAAACTACAGAACAATATCTCTTATGAATATGGAGGCAAACATTCTAAACAAAATATTTGTAAACTTAATCCAGCATCATATAAAAAGAATTATTCACCCTGACCAAATGGGATTTATCTTTGTGATGCAAATTGATTTTCATCTGAAAAATCTATTCATGTAATATTTCTTATTAATCGAACAAGAAACAGAATTCACATTATCATCTCAGTAGATGCAGAAAAATATTTGACAAAATCTAAAGCTCTTTCATGATAAAAAACAGTAAAGGAAGTAAGAATATGGGAAATCTTCCTCAACCTGCTAAAGAGCATCAATAAAAAACCCACAGCAAACATTTAATGTTGAAAGACTGGTTGATTTATCCTTCAGAATGGGAACAAGACAAGTTCCAACCAGAGAAATTAGGCAAGAAAAATAAATAATTATTTCAAATTTTAAAATAAATAAAACTATTTCTATTCACAGATGGCCTGATATTTTGTATGGAAAATCTTAGGAATCCACCAAATATTAGAATTAATGGATGTGTTCAGCAGGGTTGCAGGTTATAAGGTCAGTATACAAAAATCAATTGCTTTGTTATGTACTTGCTTTGAACAAGAAGATTAAATAAATGAAGAAATTGATTCCATTAACATTAGCATCAAAATGAATAAAATACTTAGGAATAAATTTAATAAAAAAAGTATTAAATTTATATTCTGGAAAACTATAATATATTGTTTAAAGAAGTTAAAGACATCTAAATAAATACAAAGACATCTCACGCTCATATGTTGGAAGTCTTAATGTTGCTATGATGACAATACTCCTTAAACTGATTTTCAGATTTAACACAATTACAATAATCCCAGCTCACTTCTTTGTAGAAATTGACAAGCTGATTCTAAAATCTATGCTGAATTACAAGGATGCAAAAAATCCAAAACAATTATGAAAAAGGAAAATAAATTGAGAAGACTCACATATCCTGATCAAAATTCATATAGATCAACAGTAATCCAGACAGTGTGGTACTGGAAGAAGGGTGTGTGTGTGTGTGTGTGTGTGTGTGTGTGTGTATAAAACTGGGAGTCCAGATACAAAACCACATATCTATGGTTGATTTGATTGATTGATTGATTTTCAATCAAGATAGAAATTGATTGATTGATTGATTGATTCAATAAAGATTTTCAATAAAGATAGAAATACTGTTGATTTTCAATAAAGATAGAAATACTGTTCAATATTGAATGAATAGTGTTTTCAACAAATGGTCCTGGGATAACTGGATAAGCACAAGCAAAAGAATGCAGTTGGACCCTTATTTACACTATATAGAAAATCATAATAAAAATTACATATTATGTGTTATTCACATTATTAAGCATAAGAGCAAAAACTTTTATACAACTCCTGGAAGAAAGCTTAGGGATAAATCTTCATGACCTTGAATTTGCAAAAATTTCTCAAGTATGACACCATAAGCATAGGCAACAACAACAACAGCAAAAATAGATTAATTGGACTTGATCAAAACCAAATTTACACCTCAAAGGGCACCACCCAGAAAATAGAAAGACAATATGCAGGATGGGAGAAAATATTTGCAGATCATATGCCTGATTTAGATACAAGGCATAGATCATATGCCTTGTATCTAAAAATATAGAAATCTCTAATGATACTAAGAAGACAGTTAACTCAATTAAAACATGGATAAAGAATCTAAGTAGTCATTTCTCCTAAGATACACAAGTGATCAATAAGCATATGCAATAAACACATAAAAAAGATGTTCAGTATCATTAGTTATCAGAAAAATGCAAATCAAAACCACAAGGAGTTACCCCTAGGATGACTAGAATAAAAATGAAACTTGAATACATTATGCTAAGTGCAAAAAGCCAGTCACAAAGGACCACGCACTATACGATCTCATTCTTATGAGCAGGGAAATCTGTAGACTCAGAAAGTAAATTCACAGTTGCTTCAGGCTGGAATGGGGGAAAGGCAGATAAGAGAGTGATATTTAGAGGGCACAGAACTTCTTTTTTGAAGTAATGAAATATTCAAAATAGACCGTGGTGATGCTGCATCTACTTGTGAATATAACAAAAATTATTTAATTATCTTAAAAAGGGCAAATTTATGATCTATGGATTATACCAAAATTCGAATTAAAAAAATAACAGGAAATGTTTGTGCTTAGGTAAGGTCCCACTGAAAAAGTAACCTTTGACAAAAAAGAAGAAAATGAAGAAGTTGAGATATTTACATATCTCCAAGAAGACTGTTCCAAGTGCAAAACCCCTAAAATACAAAGTAAAAGACTGTCAATCTGCCTTATCTTTTGCATAATGTAATTCAGTGCTATTTTTGAATTATACTAATTTGAACAATAAACTTGCTTTATACATAAGCCAGTTTGGGGGAGATTTCCTATTATTTACAACCAAAAGGATACTAAGCACTACTATGAATTTTGTACTGAAAGTCGTATGTTGTAATTAATAGACACAAATATGTGAAATGGTTCTTGTCAAAGAGGTAGGGTTGAAAGCAAAGTCCCGGATCCCTGGGTTGCTCAGCTGTTTAGCGTCTGCCTTCGGCCCAGGGTGTGATCCCGGAGTCCGGGGATCAAGTCCCACATCAGGCTCCCTGCATGAGGCCTGCTTCTCCCTCTGACTATGTCTCTGCCTCTCTCTCTCTCTCTCTCTCACTGTGTGCCTATCATAAATAAATAAAAAATTAAAAAAAAATGAAGGAAAGCAAAGTCCTCTATGTTTGAGGATTGATTCCTAAAACACATAGCTCTGAAAGCCAGTACCTCTTGGGTTCTCAAGATCCCCAAGATTAGCAAACAAAGAAACAGTTTTTTTTTTTTTTTTTAATTTGTTTTTCTTAGAGGTGGATGAGGGGCAGCGGGAGAGGGAGAGAGAAAATCTTAAGCAGTCTCCAGGCCCAGTGAGGAGCTGGAAGCCTGATGCAGGACTCAATCTCACCACCCTGAGATCATGACCTGAGCTAAAATTAAGAGTCAGATGCTTCACTGACTGAGCCACCCAGGCGTCCCACAAAGAAACTGTTTTTAACGAGTCCCTGAAGACTCTCATGGCTAGAGCTCAGGGCTCAATGAAGAGGGAGCAGACAAAAATACTCATGTCCCAATATTTCCTATTGAGTATTTTAAAAGCTGCAGCCTGGGGCACCTGGGTGGCTCAGAGGTTGAGCTTCTACCTTCAGCTCAGGTCGTGATTCCAGGATCCTGGGATCAAGTCCCGCATCGGACTCCCCAAGGGAAGCCTCTTCTCTCTCTGCCTGCTTCTTTCTCTCTCTCTCTCTCTCTCTCTCTCTCTCTCTCTCTCTCTCTCTCTCTCACAAATAAGTAAAAATATTAAAGAGGAAAAGAATAAGCTGCAGCCTGAGGGTCAGGCTCTGAATTTTGACTCATCTAGGGACAAACTGCTCTCCACCCTGCAGACCGGGGAATCTAGCAGACACCATCTCCCCAATCTCCCTGTAACCTGCTCCAATTCACCAATATCTACCTGGAACAAATGCATACATACATATGGGCATCCCAGCTTTTGGGGCTGCCACCCAGAGGGCACTTCCTTAATCACCTGGCTCTGATGACCAGTAGACTTTGTAATATATCTGATAAATAGTTAAAATCTATTATATTCAAGAAACTCCTATAACTTAATAGCAAACGAACAAACCTCAAAAACCTAATTTAACACTAGATCTAATAGATATTTTTTTCCAAAAAAGACATACGAATGACCAACTGTATATGAAAAGGTACTCAACATTATTAATCACCAAGGAAAGGCAAATAAAAATCACAATGAGATAGCACCATACACCTGTTAGGATGGCTGTTTTCAAAAAGTCAAAGTATAGTAAGTGTTGGTGAGGATGTGAAGAAAAGAGAACCCTTGTACACTGTTGGTGGAATGTAAGCTGGTATAGCTACTATGGAAAATAGCATGGAGATTCCTCAAGAAGTTGAAAATGGAATTTACCATATGATCCAGCAAAGCCACTATTGATTATATCTATCCACAGGAAATGAAATCAGGCTACCAAAGTGATATTTGTACTCCCTGTGCTCTTTGCAGCATTATTCACAATAGCCAAGGTATGGAAGCAGCCTGAGCTCACCAATGGATGAAGAGATAAAGAAAAGGTGGTACATATGCTCAATGAGATACTATTCAGCCACAAAAAAAGTAGAGAATGAATCCTGTCATTTGCAAAAAAAAAAAAAAATGCATGAAGCTGGAAGGCATTATGCTAAATGAAATTAACCAAAGAAAGATAAGTACTCCATGATCTCCTTCATATTTAGAATCTAAAAAAGTCAAAATCGGGATCCCTGGGTGGCGCAGCGGTTTGGCGCCTGCCTTTGGCCCAGGGCGCGATCCTGGAGACCCGGGATCGAATCCCACATTGGGCTCCCGGTGCATGGAGCCTGCTTCTCCCTCTGCCTGTGTCTCTGCCTCTCTCTCTCTCTCTCTCTGTGACTATCATAAATAAAAATAAAAAAAAAATAAAAAAGTCAAAATCACAAACAGTAAAACACTGTTTACCATGAGCTGAGAGTTGGGGGAAATGGGAAGAAATTGGTCGAAAGATATAAACTTTTGGTTATGAGTAAGTTCTAGGGAATTAATGTATGCAGTGGTGACTATGGTTAATAATGTATTGCAAAAAAAATAATGTATTGCATACTTAAAATTTGGTGAAAGAGTAGATTTTAAATGCTTTCACCCCACTAGAAAAAAAAAGTAACTGTTAGATAAAAGATTTGTTAATTAGCTTTCTGTGGTGATCATTTCATGATAGATACATATATTAAAATGTCGCATTTTATATCTTATAAATATACAGTTTTATTTGTCAATTATACCTCCCTAACACTACAGAAAAAATAAAACATATATTAAATTTGAAATAAAAAAATGGAGTGTGGAATTTAGCCTTAAGTTCCAGAAAGTAAATGAAAAGTTTCTCCCCCTCTCTTTATGGCACCTTTCTCTCTGTTTGTCTCCTTATCTCTGTCTTTGTCTCTGTCTCTGCCTGTCTCTCCTGTTGGAATTAGAGTTTTTGAATTTCACCAGTGTTTTGTTTTGTTTTGTTTTGTTTTGTTTTCTGTTTGCTTGTAGTCTTTCTCTGTAGCAAGAACTGAGCTATTTATGGAGAAGTCAACTAGAGCAATTCCCTAAGGCACAGCAGAAAGATTTTTGTTGGTCCCTATAGACCTTGAATCTCCACGAAGCCCAGTGGGATATTAAAGTGGGAGTGGGTGATATTTTGAACTTCACAACCATATAAGTTATGATGGACTGAAGATATGGGTCATTGGATCCAAACTTCCTCAGGAATATAAATATCTTGAATATGCAAAGGATACTTGATCATGCAAAATGTGGACTTGGGGAGCTACTGAGTGACTCAGTCTGGCCATACTGTTGACTTTTTTCCAAAATAGGAGGAGGCTGGAAATACCAAAACCAGCTTCAGTTTAAGGACACGTCAGGAAACTCTAAAAAAAAGAGAATGTATGTATCCTCATACTCTGACTACCTAGCTTAAACATGAGATGCATAGACTTTGGAATCCTCCCCCTCCCTCCCCCAAAAAATGAGGGATGCCTGGCTGGCTCAGCGGTTGAGTGTCTGCCTTGGGCTCAGGGCATGACCAGGGTCCTGGAATCGAGTCCTGCATCAGGCTCCCCATAGGGAGCCTGCTTCTCCATCTGCCTGTGTCTCTGCCTGTCTCTGTGTGTCTCTAATCAATAAATACATAAAATCTTTAAAAAGAGAGAAAGAGAAAGAGAAAGAGAGAGAGAGAGAGAGAGAGCTGTGTGTCCTTCCCGAAGTTATGGGGATAACTTTGGGAAGGCCTTTGCTAACATGACTGAGAATGGAAATAATCATATATTGGATCTGAATGTATTGTTTCGTTGCCCCATGCAGTGGAGCTCTGTGTGTCCCCAGGTGGCTGGATGTGTCCAAGTCTGTAAGGGTTGAGAAGTGATTTTGGAGAACTGGAAAAACATTTTAATGCGAGATATGTGCCCTGAATGACTCTGTTTTCTACTTTTGGTAACTTACTTTACCTCAGGGATCAGAGTTGAGATTTGGACCTTTCCCATTACTTACTGTCTCTCTAGCTCCTATTCCATGCAGTTCCCACAGATACTAAGACCAGTGGGCTTGGGCTCATTGTTGCTTTTTCCATGCTTCAGGAGCCCAAGAGACATCAAAACCTAGATATCATGGAGTCCTCTATCCTGCGTTTTCCCCAAACATATGCTGAATAAAGAAATTCTAAAATGTGTTTTCATGGGTTATTTATTCTGTTTCTTCTCTTCTCCCCTTTCTACTTAAATTATGACTAATGTTAGCTCCAAAGCACATAAATGCCAGTGATTTTGCTCTTCATATGCTGCATTTCTATTGACTTTAAAATTAATCTGATCATTCGAAAATCTGCCAAACCAAGCCCTGAGGAATAAAGAAATAAGAGGCAATCCTAAATGGGGGAGGGTGGGCATCCAGGGCTGCTAAGAGAGCACTTCCCCCAGGTGTGACTATATTAAAGCCGTATTTCACTTTAATAGGGAAGGACTGGGGAGGAATTGGGGGGCAAGTGGCCCCTCCTGATGCATGGGACTCTATTTGGGCTAATAAAAGACCACTTAGCTATGAGGTCTCGTTACAGTTAAATTGTCTCTAAACAGTCGGTTGCTTGGTAAACCTCAAGAGTACACCAGCTGGAGCATGTGTGGTTGGGGGGAGCTGAGGTCCGCCCCTGGCCCTGGAGCCAGAGTAATGCAGTGACCCTTGTAAATCTAGCTGCATAGGGGGTGCTGCTGAACGTCCCTTTGGTCCCTTCTCTCCGCAGAGGACCCACAGCTGAGACATTGATCTGCTGTACAGCTCAGGACAACCTATCTTTTTCCTTTCTCATATTATTCTTCCCGAGTGTTGTTTCAAGATCCTGTTAGCCTCTTTAAATGACCCGAGGCTTGCCCTTTCTGTCTTTACTTCCTGAAGCAGCTCAGAGAAGAGACAATATTTACTATTTGAAATAGTTCAATTGAACTTGCTATGAAGCCTGAGCGCAACGACTTTGCTTGTAGACTATCCTTTTGCAACAGACAGTTTGGAAATTCTGACATCTGTGCTGTCACCACGATCAAGATAGTGAACATTTCCATAATATCAAAAAATTGTTCTTAACCCTTTGCGGTCCCTCTCTCTGGCTCCTCCACACCGTTAGCCCAGCCTGGTCCTAGACAGACAGTGATTCATTTTCTGTCATCATATGTTGCATTTCCTAGACTTTCCATTTGAGTGGAACGATACAGCATCTACTCTTTACTATCTGAATTCTTTAAATAAATGCAATTATTTTAAGATTCAACTCTGTTGTAAAGTGCATCAAGAGGGGATGCTTTTTTTTTTTAATTGCTGAACTGTGTTCTATTATACAAGCAACAGTTTGTTTACCCATTTACCTATTATCCAATAAAGATGTGGGTTGATTCCTGTTTGGGACTAAATATTAAGCTGCTATAAACATGTGTGGGCAAAAATCTTTGTATGAACATGTGCTTTCAGTTCTTTGGAGTAAACACTTTGGAGCGAAATGGTTGTACATACATTCGATTTTGACGAAATTGCCAAACTGTTTTTCCAAAGTAGTTGTACCATGTCACCTTTCTACCAACAGTGTATAGAAATTCTAGTTTTTCCACTTGTTGCTGTAGTGTTGGTGAAGTGTCCATTCACTTCTTTTCTTTTTACTATTATTGTTATTTTTGTTTTGTTTTGTTACTATTGAGTTTGGAAGTCCTTTATAGGTTCTGAGTGCAAGTATGGTATCAGATACATGATTTGCAGATATCTCCACAAATATCTGAGGCTTGTCTTCCCATTCTCTTGAAGGTACCTGTCAAAAAGTAGAACTTTTTAGGTGAAATAAGGTAAAGGGCATAAAAGGTACAAACTTCCAATTATAAAACAAACGGGGCATGGTGATACCCTGTACAGCACAGGAAATATAGTTAATAATATGTAACAACTTGTATGGTAACAGAGGGTAGCTAGATGTATCATGGTGATCACTTCCTAATGAATTTAAATGTTAAATCCCTGAGTTGTGTACCTGAAACTAACACAATACTGTGTCAACTACAGTTCAACCAAAAAAAGCAGAACTTTTAAATTTTAATGAAGTCTAATTTATCAATTTGTTACTTCATGAATCATGCTTTTGATGTTGTAAGTCAGAAATCTTTAACTCATACTCACAAAGGTTTTCTCCTATGTTTTGTTGCCAAAGTCGTACAGTTGTAGGTTTTATATTTGGTACATCATTCACTGACATAATTTTTTAATCTGGAATGAGGTATAGATGAAAGTCTTTCCTTTTCTCTTTTCCTTTTTCTCTCCCTCTCTCTCTTTCTTCCACCCCCCTCTGTGCTTCTAATTCTTTTCTTTTTCTTTCTTCTCACATTAACATTGAATTTTTTCAGAATCTTTTCTTTTCTTTTTTCTTTTTTTTTTTTCAGAATCTTTTCTTAAAATGTTTATCCCTTTCTCACTGGATTTCCTTTGCACCTTTGTTGAAAATCAGTTATTCACATTTGTGTGGTTCTGTTTCTGGACTCTAGTCTCTTTCATTGTTCTATCTATCTTGATGCCAATACTACATCATCTTAACTAATTAATATTTATACTTTATAGTATTTTTTTATTTTTTTTAAGTTTTTATTTATTTATGATAGTCACACAGAGAGAAAGAGAGGCAGAGACACAGGCAGAGGGAGAAGCAGGCTCCATGCACCAGGAGCCCGATGTGGGATTCAATCCCGGGTCTCCAGGATCGCGCCCTGGGCCAAAGGCAGGCGCCAAACCGCTGCGCCACCCAGGGATCCCTATACTTTATAGTATAATACTTAATACTATGACATAACTTTATAAGTCTTTAAATCAGGTCATGTTAATGCCTCTAACTTTGTTTTTCTTTTTTAAAGTTGTTTTAGCTATTCTAGATCCTTTGTATATCCATTTGAATTTTAGAATCAGTTTGGCAGTTTTTACCAAAAAATCCCATTGGGGTTTTGACTGAGATAGCAATAAATTTCAATTTAGCGGTGACCTGACATCTTTTGGCCCATAACTAATGTGTAACTGTCTACTTATTTAGAAATCCTTGATCTTCTATCAGCAACGTTTTATAGTTTTCTTTTTAGTTTTATATATATATATATATATATATATATATATATATATATATATATACAAGTCTTGTGTTTTTTACCAATGTATCCAAAAGTATTTCAAATATTTGATGCTATCGTAAATGATATTTCCTTTAAAATTTCAATTACTGCAATTACTGATGATTTGTTTTTAGTACATAAAAGTACAATTAATTTTTGTGTATTGATCTCGCATCCTACAAACTTGCTGCAAATCTACAAAATTGTTTAACTTTTTAGTTCTAATCGCTTTTTCATAGATCCTCTCAAATTTAATATGTGGTAATTATATCATTTGAGAATAAAAAACAATTTTATTTCTTCCTTTCTAATCTGAATATTTTCTTTTACATTATGGTGCTGCCTAGAATCTTCAGTATATTGTTGCTGAAAGGTGAAGAGAATGGAGATTCTTATCCTGTTATTGATCTTAGGAGGAAAGCATACAATATTTCACCACTAAGAGTGATGTTAGCTGTCAGTTTTTCACAATTGTGGGATTTCCCTTCTATTTCTAGTTAGCCAAATTTTTATCCTTGAGATAAAATGGTGTTGGATTTTGTAAAGTGCTTTCTCAACATATTTTTAGGTGATTGTATTGTTTATCTTATATAGACTGTAAATATGGGAATAATACTGATCAATTTTTTTTTAATGTCAAATCAACTTTCTATTCTTGGGATAAACTTCACTTATATTATCCTGTTTATATTGTTGAATTTGATTTGCTAAAATTTTGTCTAGAATTTTGCATTTATGCTTGTGAGGAATAAATAATCAATCTATTGTTTTCTTTTCTTGTAATGTCTTTGTCTGGTTTTGGTATCAGGATAATGTTGATCTCATTGGATGAATTGGAAAGTGTACATTCCCGTTCAGTTTTATGGAAATGTTTGTGTAGAATTGGTATTATTTCTTTCTTAAATGCTTTGATTCATGGTTAAAAAATTTTTAAGCTGATTTTTAAGCACAGATCAAATTTCTTCAATAGATATAGGACTACTTGTGTTATGTATTTCTTCTTGAGACAATTTAGTAGTGTGTTTCTTTCAAGTAATTTGTCCATTTTACTGAAATTTTCAAATTTATGAGCATAAAATTGTTCATATTTTCTTATACTTTTAATATTGGTAGAATCTGTAGTGATATTATCTACTTTATTACTGATAATTATGAATTTGTATCTTGCTCTTTTTTACTAATAAGACTGGTGTTTTAAAATGTAGATTTTATCATTATTTAGATATAGTAAGGCTGATAGATCAAGACATGATTACCATTGAAAAGACCTGTTGTTACAATTTTCAAGAGCAGTGGGAACATCACCCAATAAAGGGCTATATATGAAAGCACCAGGATGGGTCAGGAGGCAGAAGAACCAAGGTAGAAATATGGGCAAGAGCCTTTCTTGGGGTTTCTGCAGAAAAAAATAGACAAAGTCAAGCAAGTAAATTTAGGATTGGAAACTGAATAATTTCAACAGGTTCTGGGATTAAGAACCATCTCTACTTGTCTGATATCAGGCCTTGTGCTGATTAGGGTGGGAGAATAATGGTCCTTTATAATAGTGTGAGTCCTTTTCCCTGTAAAATGAGAGTTGAGGTTTGGGTTCCTGATTAGTTGTTTTGCATGTGACAGGTGTACTCTCAGATGAATTGTTTACTATCCCCAGGAATTGGGTGGCCCAGGGAGGGGCAATCTCTCAGGGCTGGCAAAGCCTTGGAGTCAAAGCATCAGAAACAGAAAATAAAAAGACATGATTCATAGGCTATAGGTATATCAATTTTATTAAATTTCTCAAAGAACCAAAAAAAAAATTTCTCAAAGAACCAGATTTTATTTTTATTAATTTTCCCTATTGTTTTTCTGTGTTCTGTTCCATCCATTTTTGTTTTGATCTTTATTATTTTCTGTCTTATGCTTTGTATTTTAATTTGGTCTTTTTCTCTAGCTTCTTACGGTGGAAACAGGATATTCATTTTAGACCCTTTATTTCTTTCCTTTTTTTTTTTTTTTAAAAAAAGATCTTATTTATTTATTTTAGAGATAGAGAGAGCGCACATGTGGGGAGAGGAGCAGAGGAGAGAAACAAGTGGACTTCTCACTGAGCACAGAGCTGACACAGGGCTTAATCCCAGGACCCTGAGATCATGACCTACACCGAAATCAAGAGTCGGATTTTCAACCAATTGACCCACACAGGCGCCCCAAGACCCTTTTCTTTTTGAAGATAGGTACTTATCAGTATATAATTCTCTTCTTTATCCATGAAGAGTTGGGGGGAGGGGCAGAGAGAGAGAAGGAGAAAGAGAATCTAGGCATGGAGCCTGATGCAGGGCTCAATCTCACAATCCTGAGATCATGACCTGAGCTGAAATCAAGAATTGGATACTTGAACAACTGAGCTACCCTGGCACCCTTCCATCCATTTGCTTTTTAATCCTTATATCACAAGTGGGTTTTTTGTAGACAACATGTAGTTGGGTCTTAATTTTGATTCACTCCAGTATTCTATGTCTTCTAATTGGTGCATTTAGACCATTTATATTCAAAGTGATAAAAGATACAGTTGGATTATTATTTTCCATATGCATTAGTGTTATCTATTTGTAGTCCTTGTTTTACAATTGAATTTTTTCTTCTTTCTTAACATACCATTTATACTTTTTGAAAACTTCTTTTAGGTTGTCTTAGAACTTGCAATATGAATTCACAGCTAATCCAAGTCCACTTTCAAATGACACTATACCATGCTACAGGTAGTATGAGTATCTTATAATAACAGAATAATCTTAATTTCTCCTTCCCTTCCTTTGTATCACTGCTATCATTCATTTCATTTACATATAAGCATACATAAGTATGTGTGTATGTGTGTGTGTGTATGATAAATATATAAGCATACATAATCAAATACACTGTTGGTATTTTTTTTTAACAGACTGTTACCTATTTGGTCAATTGAGAATAAGAAAAATAAACGTTTTTATTTTACCTTCACTTATTCCTTCTTTTTTAAAAACATATTTTATTTATTTATTTATTCATGAGATACAGAGAGAGAGAGAGAGAGAGAGAGAGGCAGAGACACAGGCAGAGGGAGAAGCAGGCTCCATGCAGGGAGCCCGAATTGGGACTTGATCCCGGGTCTCTAGGATCACACCCTGGGCTGAAGGCAGGCACTAAACCGCTGAGCCACCCAGGGATCCCCTATTTATTACTTCTTTGATGCTCTTTCTTTTTGTACATCTGGCCTTCTGAACTACATTGTTTTACGTCTCTCTGAAGAAATTCTTTTAACATTTTTTTAAAGTCAGGTTAACTGACAACAAATTCCCTTAATTTTATTTTGGTCTCAGAACGTCTTTATTTTTCTGTCATTTTCAAAAAATAATTTTACAGATATAGAATTCTAGTTTGTGGGTTTTTCCTTTCAACACTTCTGTGCTCTCTTTTTGCATGTTTTCTGAGGATAAGTTGGATTCAATTATTATCTTCATTCCTCTACAGATAATGTTTTTTTCCTCTGACTTCTTTCAGGAATTTTCCTTTATATTTGATTTTCTCAAGTAGATTAAAAATCATTTGCCTAGGTTTAGTTTATACGGTATTTTCCTACTCACATTTCTCTAAGCTTTCTGAATTTGTGGCTGGTGTCTGATATTAATTTGGAAGAAATTCTCAGTCTATTGTTTCAAATATTTCTTCTGTTCCTTTCTTTCTTCTCCTTCTGGTATTCCCATTATATATGTTACACCTTTCAGAATTGTCCCCCAGTCCTTGGATAATCTGTTATGTTGTTTTTGTCTATTCCCTTTTAATTTTTCCAAGATTCTATTGATATGTCATCTAGCTCAGAGGTACTTTCCTCTGCTGTGTCTAGTCTACTAATAAGCCTATCAAAGGCATTCTTTATTTCTGCTACAGTGCTTTTCATCTTTAGAATTTCTTTTTTTTCTTAGTATTTCTCTCTGCTTACTTTGCCCATCTACTCTTGTATGCTGCCTACTTTATCTATTAGAGCCCTTAGCATATTAATCTTTGCTACTTTAAATTTCCAGTCTGATAATTCCAACATTCCTGGTTCTGATGCTCTTCCCCTGTTTCTTCAAATCATGCGTTTCTAATTTTATTTAATATTTCTTATAATTTTTTTTATTACTGGACATAATGTACTGGGTAAAAGGAAATGCAATTATAAGGTCTTTGGCAATGTGGTAGTAAGGTGTTGGAGTGGGAACTGTCTATAGTTCCATGATTAGATCTCATCTTTTAGAGAGCCTATTCCTCTGGACTATAAATTTCATAGATGTTTCATAGGTTTTTTTCTTCTTCTTCTTCTTCTCCCTCTTAGGTGAGACAGGATGGCTAGAGCCAGCTGGAGGTATATCCCTTTCCAAGTCAGTTAAGCTCTAATAATAACTCATCAGGTTACATTCTGGCTGACCTGAGGGCAGATCTTGTTAAGAAAAGTAGATGTTCAAAATGGTTCCTTTTCCTCTCCCCTTGCCAGAAACATGAGGGGATTTTCTCCATTATTTATTGTGGAAACCTGGTTGAGCTTCTGGAGATAAATGTCACAATATTGTGTACCCACCTTCCCCTCCCTTTCAGCAACCGACCACTAGGTCCTCCTGGAGTTTTTAACTCTCAGTATTGTCCACACTAAACCTCCAGCAATTTGTGATTACAGTTTAGATTTTCCTCTACCAACAATGGTTCCTTTGGTAGTATCCATTCTTGAGTGTTTGGTATGCTGTGACTCTCTGTATCTGCCTGACTGTCCAACCTTGCGGACAGCAGTTTGCTCTGTGTTCTCTCTTCTTTTATGTTTATTTTTTAGCTTATTCCATTTTTCCCCCTTATTGGAATGTAGTGGTGACTCCAACTTACATGTGGAACTCAATATTGTATTTTTTAATTCTAAAATTTCCATTTAGTTCTACTTCTCTAGAGATTTAATGTTTTTCTTTTTAAACTCATTAAAAGAATGTTTTCCTTTATTTCATGGAGCATACTTGTATAGCTGCTTTAAATCTTTGTCTGTTTATCCAATATCTGTGTCATCTTTGGATTGGCTTCTAGTAACTTCTTTAGCGTGGATTGCATTTTCCTGATTTGTTATATGTTGAGCAGTTTGTATTATGTCCTGAATATTATGAATGTTATATTCTGGATTATGATATACACCTTGAAAAGTTTAAACATTTTTATTTATCAAGCAATTATCTTGGTGGACCTAAATTATAAAATTTGTCTCTTGGTATTCAGCTCAAATAGCAATTCAGTTATTTTATTATAAGCCAAATTGCTTGCTTTCTGCCCTATGTATGCACATTTAAAGAGTCATCCAGAGTCTTCACAGAATCAATACACAGGATTTGGGTTTTATTTATCTGGCTCTTTCTATTCTATAACCCACCACCACCACCACCACCACCCTTTACAATGGCTCTAGTTGCACATAAATCTGTTTTCTTGCTTTTCAAGTTACAATCATAGCAGGTTTTTGTGTAGGACTCTAAGTTTCCTAAGATATTGTGCAGACTGAAGCTATTAAAATGTAAGCAACACAAATAGTAAATCCACCCTATTCTG
The DNA here is from genome assembly GCF_011100685.1 of Canis lupus familiaris. NCBI lineage: Eukaryota > Metazoa > Chordata > Mammalia > Carnivora > Canidae > Canis > Canis lupus. The sequence goes on from NC_049226.1 coordinate 6,431,193, forward strand.
GTCTATTCTTTCAAATTTTGGGTGTCTTTCAAACTTTTCTTCAGGTAGTTGTTTTCAGTATTTTGCTCAATTTTAGGCTGTTATAAGCAAGATGCTTGTTGGTCTGTTTGGCCATACCAGAAGTAGAATTTATAATTTGATTATTTAAAAAGTTGTCTGAAAAAAAGATAAAAACTTGTCTGAGTACTTTTGTCTTTAAACTAGAAATTTTAATCTATTTTCACAAATGATGTATTTGGATTTGTTCACATTATTTCACACCCTCCTTTTACTTTTTCTTTTATTTTCTTTATTTTCCTTTTTTTCTTAATTTCCCCTGTGACTTTGGAAGTAGCACACTTCATTTCTTCTTATTTAATCATTATTTTAACATTTTTAGCATACATAGTACACTTGAAAGTTAATTGATCTCTATACCCTCCTCAAAATGTACAAAAACTCTCAGGACACTTTCACTTTGAATTTTTTTCTGTCCTTCGTTCATATAGTTTTACATATTCCACAAGGTGATTGATATTATTTATTATCATCAGTGTTTACTCAATGCTTATTTTTACCTTTTAAACTTCTCACCACTGCTCTTTTTTTGTTCTAGGTTCAGTTTTCTTCTTAAAATCTTCACACATACATACACACACTTTCAGTGAGTTATTTCTTTTTAAATTTTTTACTTTATTCTCACTTGAATGATAGTGTACCTGGGTATAAAATTCTAGACTGAGTTTTGCAATATTTTTTCATCATGAAGAAGTCTCTAACAGTTTCTTATAGGGGTTTATTTTTTTGAGTAAATTGTTTTTCTGTTAGGCTGCTCTTATAATTTTTTACTTCTTTTTCTTTTTAGGTGAGTATTGTTTACCTTGACTTATCTTTGAGTGTAGTTATTTTCACTTTTTTTTCTCAGGATTTGGGTGTACTATACTTCTTGAACTTGATTATTTAGATATTTCATCATTTAAAAAATTTCACTGCCATTATCTTCATGAATATTTCCTCTCTTCCTTTCTTTCCTGTTTTGCCCTGTATTCCTAGAAGATATATTTTAGTACTTCTTATCCCAGCTTTCCTGTTTCTTATCTTCTCTCTCAATTTCTTTCATGTTTTTCTTCTCTTCATTTCTTATTGCTCTATTATGAGTTACTTATTCATATTTATCATATAATCTATTGGTTCTATATTCCTTTTAGTCTAATATGATTTTCAGCCATTTATTAGGTATTTTTCAATGACTCTTTTTAATTTCTAGAACTTATAGTTTATTCTTTGTTGTACCTTCCAGGTTTAAAAGAAATGGGATTTTTTGTACATTTTTTAGACTATTTCTTTAATGCTAAACTTCAGAACTACATTAACAAATTTTGGTTATTATTTCATATTAAATAAGATTTGTCTTGCTTTAAAAAAATAATAACACTTCATGGCATATTTTTATTTGGGTTCTCTGATCAGGGAACTGCTCTACTGATATCTATTTTACATAGTGAGGTTCCAATTATACTTCAAATATGTCTTCTTATTATGTTATATTTTTCCTTTATTGTGATTACCACAGGTTGCAAATATAAACTAATATATGAGGTCATTTATAATGTTAAGATGCTTTACATTGTAAGTAACTTAAAAATATGGCTCTAATCTTTGCCAAAATAATGATGGTTTCTTGTTTGTTTTTGTTTCTGTGTAGCTAAGTAGGTATAGTAAGGGTTCCTCATCCTTTCATTGTAAGGAGCTTCTTGGTCATCTAATCACATTGCCCCTGTTCTGATTTCTGGGAGGATATCTCTTATCAAATATCCACATTGACAACAATTGATAGGGACATTAGGAAGGATACAGCCTTCCTGTTTTAATGATCTACGGCCTTTTTAAAAGATTTTATTTATTTATTCATGAGAGACACAGAGAAAGAGGCAGAGACACAGGCAGAGGGAGAAACAGTCTCTCTTCAGGGGGCCTGATGCAGAACTTGATCTCAGGACCCTAAGATCAAGACCTGAGCCAAAGGCAGACACTCAACTAGCTCAACTATCGAGCCACCCAGGTGCCCTGATCTACTTCCTTTTGATCTGAGTTTAGGGACTTGGAAATTGCTAGTGGCCAAGAAAACATGGCCAGGTTTCAGATTTTATTTACTCAGTGAAAAACTCAGTGGCTTACAATGAAAAAAATTTGTTTTCTTCTCTACGAATCTGTAATAAATAGGTACAGCTCTGTTTCACACCATAAGCTTCAGAATATTTTCCAGTCTACTTGGCGTCTTATTTTGGTTCCTTGGTCCCTGGATGAATTGCTGTCAGTGGTTACTTTGGATCTGGTTTCTAATGGTATTTCAGGAGCTTCAGAACCCAAATTATAGAAGTAATTTAAGGCATCCTCTAGTGTCACAGACACTAATATTTCATTGGCTATAGCAAGTTGCCCAGCCAACACCCAATATTAGTAAGAAGAAGGCTGTTTTGCTATTAGTGAAAGGGTACTACTAAGTTACTTTGTAAAAGATATGTATGAAAATCCATGTCACAGTGGTCGGTGATCCAGTCAACCAAAGAAAATGATATTGAAAGGAATAGCTTTTTCCTTTTGACCTTTTGCCAGAACTTATACTGATCATAAAATTGGTGGGCTTATTTTCCTACATGTTACATTTTCTCCCAGCTTTAAAGTTACTCTTCCAATATAATTTGAATAAGAATCTCTCAATTATATATAGTCTTATTACATGCAGTTTTGTTGTCTATAGTTATAGCTCAGCTATATGTAGTTTTAATTATATGTACTCTTGTTGTCATGAAGCTTATTTCTAATATTACCAGTTGAATTGAAATTTATTATCCTTCTAAATTGGCCTTTTTTTCCTAGGAAAAGTGAACCCCATATTTCCGCATTGGGAGTACAAATAATTCTTTATATAGCTATATGCCCACTTGGCACTAGATAAGGCTTACTGGGCAATCCCTTAAAGAAAGTGTCCTAAGCAGATATGATTTTTAAAAGTTTATTGTGTAAAAATCAATACTCCTCCTACCCTTTAACCTGCCTGGAAGTATAGAAAGTATTAAAAAAGGTTAATGGCATAGTGCCTGTTTAACATACCACAGTGACTGTAGAGTTCAGAAATTTTATGGAGAGGTGTTCACTGGGAGTTGTTCTTCACAGTGAGCTCCAGATCCTGCTGCCTATGCTGTCTTTCTCTCTAGCAGCACTTTGTCTTCTGTGTTACTCTTCATTGGCAAGCTGGTGGGAGTGAGTCATGCTCCTAGTTAAGTTTACTATGAAAGTCACATGTGCTTGGGAAAATACCTAACTTAATAGATCATTATGTGATTAATGAAACTTACACAAGGGGACATTGAGCTCATAGGGAATGGATCTCTTAGAAAAGGAAAATGTGAAGTGATCTGACATTTCTATCAGATACAGGCAGTGTCTCTAGACTGAGAAAGAAAATTATTTCAGTGAGAAAGCTCTGTACAGAATTTATCAGTCACTATTTGACGTTCTACAAATCCCATACCACTTTAATCAAAAGATAATACTACTTTAATCACTTCTTCATCCATTTGTAAGTTGTCCGTTTATTTTCCAGTAGAGCATAGAGTTTGGTCTTTCATATTGAGATCTATATGAACTAGAAAAGCTATCTCTGGGCTTTTTGGAGACATTTTTATCTTGGAAGTGAGAAGAATGTTGATGTTAAAACTTGAGACGTTTTGGTGTTAAAAAATGCTGAATATTCTGTAATCTCCTCCAAAAAGCTTTCTCATATTTCTGTGTCAGAATCATTTCTCCACAATCTAAAATCTTTTTGTAGCTATAGTAAATATGCACATTCTTACTACAGTGCAAGTTATTCTTACATTATGTCCCAGGATATGGAAATTTACTTTTCTATATTTTTCTGTGAAATATTTTAGTCTATGTAAACACAAATCTGAATCACTTTTGCTGGCAATAATTGGGGAGATGGGGTATGTTTTAAAATGTATCCCTGGGATAATTAAGGGAAGCTGTAGAAAATAAAGCGGAGTATCGAAAGTATCCTTTTGAAATCAGTATGATTTTGAAATACTGGATTAAAAGTATTGAGGTAGATGGAAAAGAAAGTTCCTCCATATCCTCTATGGTATGATATGAGGTTATCATAAGGAGTGGAGTTAAGGCTACAATACTTTATGCCTACTTGGAGAGGGGATTTGAGTAGCACCTCTGAATGTAAGTGAATAATTGGTCTAGATTATGGGAAAATTCAAAGATGTAGGAAGTAACAAACTAGGTATAGAATCAGAAAATGGTAATACATCTCTTTTTTAAAAAATATTTTATTTATTTATTCGACAGAGAGAGAGAGAGAGAGAGAGAGAGAGAGAATGAGTACATAAGCAGGGGAGCTGCAGCAGGAGAGGGAGAAGCAGGCTCCCCACTGAGCAGGGAGCCTGATGTGGCCCTGGGATCATGATCTGAGATGAAGGCAGATGCTTAACTGACTGAGCCACCCAGGTGCCCCAAAACTGTAATACATCTTGATGAGAGAATAGAGTATTATTTTATTATGCAAATTATTGAAACAGTAAAATAAATTTATACACATTATATTTAACTTTCATAAGATGAAATTCTTGAAAAGTTTTAAAGGGGATTATTAAAAATTGATAGATTATGGGCAGCCCGGGTGGCTCATCAGGGCACCCCTGATCCTGGGGTCCCGGGATCAAGTCCCACGTCGGGCTCCCTGCATGGGGCCTGCTTCTCCCTCTGCCTGTGTCTCTGCCTCTCTCTCTCTCTCTCTCTGTCTCCCATGAATAAATAAATAAAATAAAATCTTTATAAAAAATTGATAGATTATAAAATATCATTATTTAAAAAAATTGTGTGAGGTTCCCGGTACTGTTTACTGCATAACACTTTTGTAGATGTTGATTTATCTTAAGAGATGTTATTATAATATAACATGAAATTCCTTGATGTGCTTGTTAAAATATCATTAAATATATTGTTTAATAAATAATAAAGTATATTCTCTATGGGAACATATATGTTCAAGAAAATTTTTCTTCTCTGTTAGCAGTATCATTTTCTACTTTAAAACATTCATCCATCGAAAAATAACTACTCAGTGCTTACCATGTGTTGGCTATTGTGCTAAGTTCTGAGAATACAGCAGTGAACTTCAGAAAGCTTATTTCAGAAAGCTTATATCCTAGTGGGGAGGTAAAGTAGACTCTAAATAACAAAAATGAATAACACACATATGCCCGGTGATTAAAATGCCACAGGGAAAAATTTAAAAGAGGACAGAAATTAGGGTAGAGATAGTGATCAATCAAGCAGGGGATCAAAAGAGTCATCATTGAGATTGTGACATTTAAACAAGAGCTTAAGGAGAAAGTAGCCTGTGCCATACAATTGGGATGTAAGAGAGAAATTTATGTGCATATCTGGGGGAAGAGCTTTCCAGGCCGAGGGAAAAGCAAGTGCAAAAACTGTGAGGTGGGGAGATATATTTGAGGAATGGCAAGGAGTTAAGTGGCTGAAGCAGAATAAGCAAAAGAGAAGTAGTGAAAAATGAGGTCAGGGAATGTATCCATCCCGATCTTAACAACAGAAAACACTGTAATTTGAACAGGGAAAGTTTAATATAAAGAAATGATCCTTATAATGGGAGGTTGGAATAATAGTAAGGGGAAGAGAACTCTAATGCACACTGACCTAGTAGATGTGAGGAGGAACTATCACCCCTGGGGCTGAGATAGAGCACCCAAGGAAGGAACAAATCTGGAGAGGGGCCTTCTTCCCACTTCTAAGATCTAGACCACATTGGTTTGCAGTATTTTTAGTGTTTCTAAATTTCCATGGTAAGAATAAGAAGATGGCCTCCTACAGCAGAGTCCAAAAAACAGGCTCTGACTCAAATTTGCCTGATACAAAATTGCAGCTTCAACTGTTCACTAGTTTCACCACTGAATTATCTGGTCTAAGATACTTAACCTTTGTGCTTCTGTTACTTTATTTGTAAATAGGAATAATAATGTTTAGTCATGTAGAATAATCATTGTGCAAATTAATAAGATAATGTCTAAAAAGCACTCAGAGCAATGCTTCCCTCCTAATAAGCATTTATTAAGTGTTAACTGTTGATATGAATATTATTTAACAGATTTCACATTGTTTTTACATTTTACAAATAAAAAAGATTTTTGTAGTCACTACTATTTGTTATGATAGATTCTTTTCAGAAAAAATAATCCTCCTCATTAAGTCTTGATGCAGGGACAAGTTCAACTTAATGCAAAGTTAATTGAAAACAGTTGCTCCCTCCCCCAACCAATTAGTGAGAATGAGAATAAGAGATTCTTTTGAGATGCCACATGTGAGTACTACACTAAGTTCCTTTCCAGGCGTGGACTTCAAGAATGATGGTTAGTTACTACTTGTACCCACTGAGTTTGAAAGAGAGGAAACAGGGTGAGACGGTATGGCCTTGTGTCATTGGGGATGTGCTGGGGAATAATATGTATTCCAGAAAGAAGATGACTGCACAGTCATGAACCTGACGTTCAGCTTCTTAGAAGCAATAAACACTGAACCCAAGTGCATTAGCCTTCTCCATGACTTCTCAATCAGTACTGCAAAAATAAACAGTTTATACATTCAAAATAACCCTAGAATACCCTTACCAATTATTTTATAAGTATTCCTTGGAAGACAAGCACATTTCCCTTCTTCCCCTGTCCACAGCAGCCATTTGTCTACCATAAGCTGTCAGAGTGGGAGGGTAGCCGAATTTCCCTGGGGCCTCAGGCCCAGAGCTATTTGAGTAATAGGTATCTGTACTTTTGCCACTCTCTAGCAAAGTGTTCCATCATCTTAAGTTTTCTTCTTCATAAAGCCCTCCTACTTCTCCACCTGTATGAGGTTTTTTATTCCTGGACTTATTTGAGTGTTGGTGGTTGTCCAGGGAGATAGCTGAGGTTACAGTGCAATGAAGCTATAGTACAGCTAATACTAGAACTTCTCCTCTGCTCAGATCCCTGAAATAATACAAATATCCACCTCTACTGTCATTTAATATGAATGAATTAATGGATTTAATCCATATTAATGTAATGACTCATGGTTATTATTAACCCTTTAAACTGAGACAACTGGACCCAAGATTACACAAGTCAGTGCATGACATGTCTCTCAAATGCCATTTACCTTATTCCGATGCCATAGTCTTTCTATTATGATGTGCTATGTCTCTATAAGGGCAGGTAGTGAGTAGTTCATGACTCTCACAAGCTGGGTATGGTACAAAGAGATTAATGAGAACAATTGCCAGTCATAAGGAGCCATGCATGTAGGCATGGATCAGATAGGGAGGCTAAAGTTCATTTTATTTTGCAAATTACTCATGATCACATAACTAGAAAATGATAGATCTGATACCTTACCTCAGATCTCTTTTCCAAAGCACACACTCTTTCCAGTTTATATCGCTGCTTCTTAAATGAGTCAAAAATCTATATATCCCAATGTTTTTATCTCATTTCTCCGATCTTTTCCATGGTCAATAATGGTAGATCTGAGCACATTATATTTCCCCTAAAAAATTAATTTTCTTAACTTATCGGGCAGAGTATTAACTATAGTAATAGTCTTTTCCTCCGATGTTTAAGTGTTTCATTAATCTAGCAATTGCCTTTTTTTTTTTTACCTTGCCTCTTCTTATTTAAAAAAAAAAAAAGAGGTTGTATGCAATCTTTTTCCTTTGAAGAGCTCATTTAAAAACTACTCTTAGGGGATCCCTGGGTGGCTCAATGGTTTAGTGACTGCCTTCAGCCCAGGGTGTGATCCTGGAGTCCCAGGATCTAGTCCCACATTAGGCTCCCTGAATGGAGCCTGCTTCTCCTTCTGCCTGTGTCTCTCCCTCTCTCTCTCTCTCTCTGTGTGTGTGTCTCTCATGCATAAATAAAATCTTTGCAAAAAAAATAAAAAAATAAAAACTACTATTATTTAAGGCCATTTTGTCCATAGTGAAGAGACCCTTCCAAAATCCTCTAGGATTTCAAAGTTTTATGGGCTTTATCATTAAAGACTGGATTTTTAGTAAGTCTTGTATATATTTGAGCTCTAGATGAAATACTTGAAGCTCCAAAAGGTCCTAAAACTGGCCAAATATTTTGTTTCTCTTCTAAAAACCTTTGTACTCTTTGTACTCCTGATCAATTGTAGGTTAAAGTGAGCTGGATCTAGGAGAAGAATTGAGATTATTAACAAGTCAAATTATATAAACAATTATATCAGAGTTAGCTGAGAAAGTTAGGGATGAAGTAAGATTATTTATAGAAACCCTTCCTCTAAGCTTCTTATTAGAAAGAGACTTCTCTTAATCCAACTCCAGATCCAAGCAAAGGCTGGATTATGGTTTTAGAGGGTCTCAATAATATGTAGAATTCAAACTTGGAATTAACCTAAAATTAGGGCACTGGCTTACTGGCTTCAGAGTTGAGAGTACATTAAATTCTTTATTTATTTATTTATTTATTTATTTATTTATTTATTTATTTATTTATTTGACACAGAGAAAGGGCACACACGTGGCAGGCTGGGGGAGAGGGAGAAGGAAGCTCTCAGCTGAGGAAGAAGCCTGATTGGCAGTTTGATCCTAGGACTCTCAGATCATGACCTGAGCTGAAGGCAAACACTTAACCAACTGAGCCCCCCAGGTGCCCCGAAATTCTTTTTTGTAGTATATAGGGTTTGTTGTGAAAGTAGTAAATCTATTGGGTAATATTTTACATGCCAAAATCCCTCTTTTCTCAAAACCCACTAACTTTGAGTGAGAAACAAACTAGTCATATATATACTAAGATTGATGTGAAACCAAATGAAAAATAGAGGAAGTTGATAATAGCACTAATTATTGTTGTCAAATCAGTGATAGTTCTACTTTTTTTTTAGCTAATGAGGATACTTGATTAAACTCTCTTGTAAAAGAGTCCAGGACTAGAATGAAGGCATCTCATATCTTTCCTCCACTACAGAAACCTACTCCTTAATCCTTCATTTTATCTCTGACTTCTCATTTTGTTGCTTGTCTGCCTTACTAGATCATAACTCCAGCATTGCCCAGGTGGGGTGCCTAAGAGCTAAGATTTATCAAACTCTAACCACATGATAGCATTCTTCTAAGTATTTTTAAGGATTAATGCATTGAAATAGCTCAAGACCCCTATCAGGTTGCTACTATCATTATGTCCATTTTACATGTAAGGAAATCAAGAAATTCCTCAACCTGTATAGGTTGAGTAACTTGCAAGGACACACAACTACTAAGTAGACTTGAACAAGATTTGAACTTGGAACATCTGATCCCAGTATCCAAACTTTAACCTACCAAGCTGTACTACCTCAATAAGTAGTTGTTGAATGACTGTCTAAAGTCCATATTCATGTATTACATATAGATATGTGCAATAATTCAGTATACTTGCATATATTTATACTATGCATATAATATCTATATGCTTTCTATAGTTTATTTTACATTAAGGTCGTTAATATATCATATTCTGCCAATATTTATTAAATAAATTCACATATACACATATGCCATATATAAATATATCCCATATATGGTAACTGACTGCAAAATTATTCCACAAATATTTGTTAGGGTAATATAATATATATATAGATATGTATATAGACATATATATATAGACATATATATATAGTTATATATAATGTATGTAACATGAATATTTCATTCTTGATATATAACTCATAAAGCATGTATATGAAGTTAATGCTAATATTTCCTTAGTGAATGAATGAACACATAATCCCTGTGGTCAGCTTAGCCTGTGTCTGTAGCTCTGATGTCAGTCAAATGACTCAGGAGCATCTGCACTCAAGTTGTTTACAGAGAAAGGAGGACACAGAAGCATTTGTAACCTCAATTACTACTGTCAGTTCCCCAGTTCCTGAAAGAGCAAACTCTCTTCACTATGGTAATTTCCTATCATTGGGGTTTCTTGTTTATAATGACAAACTAAAACATGTTTCTAGAATGTTCTGGCCTCCAAAGCTTTTTTTTTTTTTTTTTTAAGATGTTACTTATTTATATGACAGAGAGAACATGAGTGGGAACAGAAGGAGGAGAAGCAGAGTCCTCGCTGAGCAGGGAGCCTGACGCGGGGCTCAATCCCAGGACCCCGGGATCATGACCTGAGCTGAAGGCAGACGCTTAACCCACTGAACCAACCAGGTGTCCCTCCAAAGCTTTTTTGATTCCTTCATCCTACAACCGACCAGCAACATATAAGGCATGGGTAAGGGCCTCATAAATGGCCAAACACACTTTCCTCAAGAAAAATCAGAATATTGACAGAGGACATAGCATCACCTTTTACAAAAGATCATTTGTTTGCTTTGCCTGAAAGATGAATATGCTATTAGCTTTCCCTACTAAAAGACAAATATATGACTCACCTTGTACTTTGGCAATAAAATGAGAGCTAAAAAAATGACCAAAAAAATCCTCTATGCTATTTTTTTTGAATGAGAAAAAAAAGTTGTTATTTGATCAGACAATACACTGAAGATGAAGAGAGAAGTCTGGGAGCATCCACTCCATTGATTCAGATTGTGGGATTCAGGCAACATTCCCAGATTGGAAATGGGGCAAGAAACGATCCATTAGAACCAAGAATGAAGGCATTCAGAATAGATGATTACATATTGCTTCCTTCAAGAATCAGACAGATCTTCAATGCAACAGCTCCAGCTTGGCTAATGAAAAATCTTTCTCCATATACACACATATACATATATGCATTTTTTATCTGTCAAATAAAGCTGTTTGTATTCATGCTGTTGCTTTAAGACCCCAGCCTTTAGTGAGAGCTTCCATTTTCCCAGAGCAGTTCCAATGAACATGGAATTGAAAACAGATGTGGGCTCCAGCATGTTATTGCACAAGGGCGAATGGGGCATAGGGCGGGGAAGGAGGGGGAGGTGGCAGGGACCGCGGGAAGGGACCTTCAGGAGCCCCAGGACTCTCATCACTCGAGGGGGTCTGAACTCCAAATTCCACCAGCCTGCACTCTGAAAATGAACTCCTAACAGAAAACAGATGGGAGCGGACCTCGAGGTGGGGGAGGGGAATTAGAAGGCGGCCTGATGGGGAGAGTGTAGTGAGGAAGGTCAGGGAGTGAGCAGAGTTAGGGAAGTGAGGATCATGGGTTTATTAACACATTCCCTGTGTAGGGAAACACAAGTGCTTGAGGAGGTGGTGGGAGCTGGAGGTGAGACATGCCTAGAACACCTAGAGGTGCAGGAACTCTGCAGGAGGAGTTCCCATTGCTTTTGCCCTGCTGAGAAGAACCAATGAGGTGAAGTTCCAAGAGCAAGGATAATCAGGCCAGATTTTTTTTTTTTCTTTTTGCCTGGGAAACATCTCATCCAAACAGACCACTTGCTTTTGCAAATGCCAGTAGTCCTGATAAATCAAACTCACTGGAGTCAGCACAGTCCTCATGTTACTTTCCATAAGGGCTTTGTCTGAGCAGAAGCATACCAAAGAGCGTCCGCAGGAGGGGGGAGGGGTGGGTGAAGAAGCATAATCTGGACAATAATAACTCCTGAGTCTTTCCATTCTGGTTACCATAGTTAATTTACTTCTGTTTACTTGGACCAGCTTATCGGACATTTGACAGTTCTCAGATTTAAATGAACTTTTTTTCCACTTTTTATTTTTAAGCAGCTGATCATCCTTCCTCATAAGCAAGAGGAAGATGTAGATAGCTATAGGACTATAGTGACTCTAAGTAGGATGCCATTTTGGGGTTGCTATGCTGGGTTGTGAGAGTGCTGAGCTAGCCATACATACTTGAGGGGTTATTTGTATTTTCTTGGTTGGATAGCTTTAAGTGTCCTTATGCATACCGTATAATCATAAAACAATGGTTTTCAATGGGAGGATGGAGTGAGTGAGGGGGATTTTGCCCTCTAGGAGACGTTGGCAATGTCCGACGCAACTTTTGGTCACCATAACTGGAGGGGGGCTACTATCTTTCCAGTGGGTAGGGGTCAAGAATGCTGTCAAATATGCTCCAATCCACAGGACAACACCCCCACAACAGTGAATATCTGGCCTGACATGTGGATTATTCTCATGTAGAGAAAACTTGATTATAAAGATTTTGACCTTTGTGACAACTGGAGGACAAGGGTGGTGTGGATGTATAGACTTCAGGGATTGTCCTTGAATCTCATTTTAAGATCTAATTACCTTTAAAACCCTATGCCCTCCCAAATAACTTCAGAATGGTGATAATAAAATAGCAATAATACTAATTATATTGCACTTTATGCCAGATACTATTTCAAGGACTTTATATATTGATTTAATACACTTGGTTTTCACACCAATTTAATGAGATAGGTATGATTATTTTTGTAATTTACAGAAAGGGAAATGGAGGCACAGAGTTTAATAATATGCCTGAGGTCACATAGCTTATAAGTGCAGGGGTGGCTACACGGGTATTTGACTCATTCAATTGCATAGAGTCTAAGCTCAGAAAGGCTTAGTTTAATGCTCTGTTATTGCTGTCTCAAAATTCTTAATAATTTTATCTTTGAACTTGTGTTTTGTAACTGAAGCTCAGTGAATAATAGAGTGCATATGAGTGAAGGAAGTATATGTGATATAGGAGTCTTCTGTTCCTTGCTGCTCAATTCACATACAGTGTTCATGGTGTCCCATTGAGTACAGAGTTCCAATGGACCAACCTACCATGCATGGGAGTTCAGAGAAACTCAAAATGAGTACAAAGTAAACATGTTATTTTTATGACTGAGTGGGGGCACTGACAGCCTCAAGAGGCCACACTTTCTATTCAAACCATAACTTTCTTTGAACACAGAAAGGCGTGGTATTCTAAGAAACATAAATGCCCAGGCACCCTGTCATATGCCTTCTTACTCATGTTGCCTCCTTGTACTACCAACAACTTATGCTTGCAATAATGATGTGGAAGGAAAAGGAAAGATACCCATAATTCCTTTGCTTTTCAGTTTTTCTTTCCTCTTCAGTAAGTCAATGGTAGAATGTTCACGTATCAAGAAGCAAAATTAAAACAGTTTTGTGCTACATTTCCATTGTTTTGGTAGGAACAAAATACATACGCTTATAGGAGCTATGGAATATGAACTGTGTGATTTCAATGATTATGCCTACAATTTAAAGATTTTGTTTTTTGTTTAAGCAATCTCTACACCCAACATGAGACTTGAACTCACAACCCTGAGATCAAAATTTGCAATCTCCTCTGACTGAGCCACCCCCTATACTTTTTTCTAAGATTTTATTTTTCAATTTAAATGCTTTTATATTTGTGTTTATACTGATATTGCATAATATAAAAAATGAATGGTAAACTGTGTGCTAATAATTTACAATTTTAATATTTCCTTTCTTAGATGCCAAGTAGTAAATGAAACACCATGGCAAGAGAAAGAGACTCGAAAAAGAAAAAAGCTATGTATTTTAGTTTCTTTAATGCCACTTTCTGCCTGATTTTTGGACAAGGGACCCTGCATTTCCATTTTGAGCTGGGCCCTGCAAAATATGTAGCTGGCTCTGAGTGACAGAGTCATGATTTGAATTCTGGCAGTGTGGACCTAAAATACATGCTCATATCTACTAGAATACCCATTTTCACTGTACAGTCCAATGTGATAGACATGAACTAGACGTTAAAAGAAATACCTCCACCTGTGAACAGATGCTTCCCGGGGTAGAAACGTCCCCAGTCTGTTGGAGTGGTGAGCTGGGGTCCGAATTGCAATTGTTGGCTTCTGGGGGTGGGGAGTCTTTCCCGGAGGGCTGCTTCCTGAGCAGCACAGTTAAAACTGTCTAATGGAGCAGCTCACTTCTTATGTGGTATACTCTAATTTGTATATTTTATTATCACATTTTCCAACCATCTCTGATGCTAGTTGGTAATAATTATAAGTTTTAACAATCCCTGTGATTTTACATGTATTATCTAATTGTACATATATTATCTCAAATTAATCTTCCTTATGTCTTTAAAAGCTGATCTGAGTAAATGACAATCAGCTGTCTCACAGAAGGGCGTTATGGTGTTTGGAATAGGGGTCCACAGCTCATTTAATTGCTGGGGGGTCTCCTTTACCCCACCCCCCACTCCTGCTCTAATGTCCGTGACTGGCTAATCTTAGTCATGTTTCAGTTAAATATCTTTTGTATATATCTTTTGAAATATTATTTAGGGTATTTCCTGTGACTTTTAACATATATAGCAAGGTCGACGTCTTTGGAAAGCTGAATTTGTATTAGACCTCTTAATTTGTAGTATCTTGCTTTAAAATCAAACTTACTGAAATGAATTATAGAGCCTGAGAGCATTACTCAGTAGCATTTTGTTGAAATAAGTATGAATGACCCAGAAATGTTTTCCTCTGAAATACATGAAGATAGAAAGCTTGACGTGAAATAATTTTCAGCTATGACATATGACTGCAGCATTTTGATACGTTGGTGATGCCACTGGTTTTATCCTGGATGCAATCTTCAATGAATTTTTTTAGCTTTCACTTTGAACTTTTTAAAACTAAAAAAAAAAAAACAAAAAACAACAAAAAACGGTCAAAGAAAGACAATTCTAAGAAAATTTGATCTTAATCTACATGTCTACACTTCAACATTGCTGAGAAGATCATATTCATCTTCAGGAATTATATGTATAGCCTCTGCTATAACCCAGAAAATGATGAACACATTGACATACAGCTTCCTTAGGGTCCATGATTAAGTCTGTATCCTGTCTCCCTGACTCTTAGCACGTGTTCCTCAAAACACAAGATATTGGAGCAAGGGAGGAGATTTGCAGCATCTTATCCTCTTCAAAGAGTACCTTTCCTTAAACATTTCAGAAGAAATACAGAGAAATACATACTTTGGAATGTTATTATTCCTTAAACGTGTGGTCTTTCTGTACCTCTTATTTAAGTATTATCTCTTTGACTTTTTTTTTTTTTTGCCAAGTTGTGTAAATCAAGATAGTGGAGATGCTCTCATAGTCTGAGAAGGCATGCATAAATGGGCTTAATTCCCAGCACATCTACTTTTTACTTTTTTTTCTTTTAAGTCTTGGGTACATTTACCTAACCTCTCCAAGCCTGTTTTCTTCATCCATAAATGAAAATAAAGGTAATCTACCAACGCCATCGGACTGTTCAAAGATTCTAAGACAGAGGCATAAATAGACTGGCACATAATAAATGCTCAAATCAATACATGGTGTTTATTACCATGTGGGCTTCTGATGCTTGATACAAGACAAAATAACACCGCTCATTATTTTGTTCTTAAATATTTGGAAGAGCTGTGCTGAAACCTGTCCAATCTCTGTTGACACCAACATACTACAACTACCAAAGCACAATTGTCAAAATACTACAAAGAATTTTGCAACACTGTATTTTATTTTAAAATGATGATAAAATACTTGGCCAGCCAAGACACATAGTAGTGAGTTACTGGATTTAATTTTTTAGTATAGGATTTCATTTTTTAAAACGATTTTATTTATCTATTCATGAGAGAGAGAGAGAGAGAGAGAGAGAGAGAGAGGCAGCGACACAGGCAGAGAGAGAACCAGGCTCCATGCAGGGAGCCCAATGTAGGACTTGATCTCAGGTCTCCAGGATCACACCCTGGGCTGAAGGCTGGTACTAAACTGCTGAGGCACCTGGGCTGCCCTAGGATTTCATTTTATTAGAAAATTAGAAATTGCTATATCAAAAGTAAAATTTATGTGAACACATAAGCAGCCATTGTAGTTCTGTGATTTCTCAATTCATCAATACATAAAATATTTAAAATCTCTGCTTAGGGATTGACATCTCTGCTTATAATTGACATAAGAACATAAACACTGACATTCACAATGAGGGGAGTTTTGTATAACATTGTTAATATCTATTTTTCCCTTAGATTTGGTATTGAGTTAGGATATATATATATATGTATATATATATATATATATATATATATATATATATTTCAGTGCAATATCTATAATATCATGGATTAGCTCTTTGTTTTTTTTCCTGTTTCACCATTTACAATTTTTTTAGAAAACTACAAAAAGACAAAAAAAAATGAGAAATTTTAATGAGTTATTTTTCCTATCAACTAATATTTACATCGGAAAAAGCATGCAAAACCCCATCAATCAGTTTAAATTTCTTTACTACAAAATTAAGCACACGTCACCTTTCATTCATTTTCCTGAAAAAAAAATTGCACAACCTAACTTATTTTGTAGAAGAGATACTGAATTTAGGCAGACCCAAAAAGACTGAAGTGGAAAGATCAAGAGTAGTATTTCTTGATGCTGCTGAAATGCAAGCAGAATGAAATTTAAACATAAGGGATTTGATTCCCTTTGATGGTATTATAAACAGAAAAGCATGTCATTCATTCATTCCTTTATTCATTCCTTTACCATATGTCAGTTACTGTGCCAAACACTGATTCCCTATTTTCCTATGACCTTATGTTCTTCAGCACCTGTTTTTAAAATAAGAGCTGACTGCTCTCTTGACCCCTGGAAAATGTGTGAATTTTCCAAAGGTTGTCATAGCTGAGTATTTGCTCAATGCAGCTCAAGAAGCCCCAGATGAAACATAATTTAGAAACTGTGTTCCGAGCTTTGTTTATCATTAATCTGGAGACAGATAGCCCTTTCCAATGAATGTGAAAATTCAGGCATGGAAGTCTGCACGTGCATGCACACACACACACACACACACACACAGAGGCACATTCACGCTCAAGTGTTTTGCTGAGTCAGCTGAACTAAATGAGGCATGAGAGGCAGACCAACTGCCCTGTCAGTTACACATCAGATAATTGATGCTATTTATGATAGAAATTGGAGACTGAGCAACTAAAAACAACAACAAAAAAGCTTCTTTGGAACTGCACTCCTGTTTTCTGTGGAAGAAGGGAGGGGGCCAGTGACTCAGTTTGGTAATACACTGACCTCATCAGAATGAGCAACGCCAGATCCTGGGGTAAAGCTGCAAATGAATGTAATATTGAGACATATTTCACAACCAACTGTTTCCTGGCAAGCCAATTCACTCCCAAGGAGAAGACAATAGACGAGTCTGAACAGGAGGGGAAAAAAGACTGAATACAGTATAAATCTGTTCTAGACTCTTTTTAAGCAAACCCAAGAATCATATCAATATTAAAGAAAACTCCTGAATGCTTCCTAGACTGCTAGACTGGTATGTGGACATGAGATTTCCTGTGGGTAGGCAATATCGATTATATAATGTTGCCCATTCAATGTAGTCACAAAACTATTGAAAGAGAAGTTAATGATAATGATAGTATCATATAGTAAGCAGCTCTGAGTGTTTTAGATACCTTATGTAATACAACTAAGTTAATCCTCACAATAGAAGTGAGGGTTGGCAGCATTATTCCCCTTGCAGTTATAGAATAGGAGGCCTGGAGATGAGAGGACTAAAGAAGAAACAAAAGAATCTCTCTGTTGCCCTGTTCTTGGTAAAGCCATGACACACTGAAATGTTAGGGAAGAGTGGTATTGACTGTAAATACCCAGGTGACAATTGAAAAAAACACATGAATCTTTTTTTTTTTGAGATTTTATTAAGACACATGAATCTTAATATTGACAGAAGAAAACACTGTTTCTTTGTAGATGAAAAAGATTTGCCTTAAACTCTCCTTATGAGTGCATTCATTTCCAAACTTGCTTTTCTCTAAGGTCTGGGAAGTGAGAGACACAGGGAAGTCCTATATTCACTGTTTGCTATGCCTTTTGGCTCATCATTCTCAATGGAGTCCTGGATGAGTGGAGGTGCTGTCAGTCAGAAGCATCTAGAAGAGTTTTTTTGAACTATCCAATCTAACATCCCTGGGAGGATGCTAGACCTGAGCTTGTTATTATTTCAAAGGTGCTGCAGAAGACCACACAGTAAGGATAGTTTGACTCTCCTTTATCCTTCACAAATGAAAAATCTCAGGGCACAAAGTGTCAATTCACTTCCAAATGTCCCTTCTCACAACAGAAAGTGGATTTTCAATGCCCAGGACAAGTATCTCAACCCTGAAGTGGTTCCTCAAAGCTTCATCACTCAAGGCCTCCAGGAAACCTTTCCTAATTCGATAGTGCACATCATCTGGAATTACAAGTCTTCTACAACAAATGTTCAAGGAGGATGTTTGGAAACTGTGGTTTGTATTGTGAGGGTGCATGTATGTGAGAGAAAGAGAGAGAGAGAGATTGTAGAGATTGTATGTATATGGCAAGCATGTTTTTAATTTCCAAGACCTCTTTGTCATTTTCTGTTTGTTCCTTATACACATCTTCCTATTCCCACCACAATTGCAGTATATATCCTTGCATTTTGAAGACAATGATGTGAATAATATTAAATACTTGAATTAATATTATTTTTCTCCTCTGTATGTATACGTGTACCTGAATGTGTCTATGTATTTATGTGTTTGTACAGAGTATTTCTTTATTCAAAGAATGCACAGTGGGTCTCATTTATTTATTTAATTTAATTAATTTATTTATTTATTTTGGGGGGGTCTCATTTAAAAACTAAATTGCTTCTATATGAATGCAAAGCACAGTGATGTTGATGGTGGCCATAACTGCTCGTACCTCTCATATCTGGTGTCTGCTTTTTCAAATGATGTTTTTGTTTGTCTGTTTTAGCTGGATACAGGGATCTCTTTAGCCCACCGTCCCTTGGTGAGCTCTTCTGTATAATGCGTGTGTTTGTGTATATGACTGGAGTAGCCGTGAAGCACATGAGGGTTCTTCCCACTGGCCGCTGTTAGCAAGAGAACAGTCTGTTTGTTATAGGCATTCCTCAGTATTAGTGGTTTTGTTACTATTCTTTCCTATTAAATCTGGAGGACATTTATATGCATTAATAGTTATTATGTGATTTCATGGCCGCATGGTCCCTGCTAACTTCTATCATTTACATGAACTCCTATTTCATGTCAGAAACCTAAGAACACTATCACATTTATTTTAATAATCTAAAATCATATGATATGGCTGATCAAATCCCATTTTATAGATAAAGTATCTAGTTTGGATATATGAAGAAACTTTCCTGTGATAGCATAGCCAGTAAATAATAGAAGTAATAGAACATTGAGTCAAACTCTGATCTGTTCAAAAGTCCCCTCCATCCAGCCTTAGTAAAGGTGTGTCACACACTTCATTCATCACGGATTCAACAAGCATTTACTGAGCACACATCATGGGATAGACACATCCTATGCCCTAGCATACAGTAGTGAATAGAAAGAAGTCACAGTGGAGACTCTCCCCCTGCCTGAGCAGCATGATCAAACCCCATACCTCATTTCCTCTGCTATCCCTAGGATGCTTGCTAAGCAGCGTCCAGACGCTATTCTAAGCCCATTGCTGAGGATTAACTGTCATCTGTGATTTAAATTCAGTAGCTTTGATTTCCTATCAGTCTCTTTAGAGGAGGATAATATCATTCCCACAGGGTCCCTAGAATTTCCCGTTCTTACTTGCTTTGTGATTGCAACTTACAGTTCTGCACAAGCAGAAAAGTTATGAATGGTTCTTCCCCCCCATTCTTTCCACTCCTCCACCTCTGCCTCCCAACAGGAGCAGCTGTTTTCTATTACAAAATAGTCTGACAAGGTGCTGGTCTGGAGCAGTGTCTCTTTGGCAGGTAATTTTGATGAGGCCCAGAGGTAAGGGGGTGGGTGTCTCTGATGGGTTTCCGGTCCTGTTATCAGCCCCATCCGGCACCCCCAGACATGGCTGCCGTCTGTACAGAGGGCTGATTTCTGGCTTGGGGCCCATGCTTGCTGAGAGCATCAGTCATCTGTCAGGGCTAATCCATTAACTTTTTTCTGTTTAAACCGAGAGCTTGGATATGAGGCAAACATCCAGCCTCCCTCTGGCAGAGAACTTGGTCCTTGAACACTGAGTAACCCTACCAGTTCTGATTGGACATTTGTGTTTTGTTTGTTTTTTTTGTTCTTGATTTAGAAAAGTAAAGTAGTAATTCTAAACATTAAGAAATAGTACAAGGAAAAAGCAAAAAAAAAAAAAAAATCCCCTCTCAGCCAAGCTATCTGCAAAAGAGTGGACCCAGTGATATTTTTGCACAGGCAACTTTTACCTGTGGCTCCAATTAGACCTTCTATTGTTCTTGGTTTTCAGGAAAAGCAGGTACCTTAGCAGCAAAGCTCCACTAAAACCAACTGAGCTTTATAATCTGGGTCCTATTCTACTTATTGGCCTTCTGATGACTATTTCCAGGAACTGGTTTTCCCTTGCACTCAGCTTTACTGTTTAGATGCAGCAAACAGCTGGATAATCTAATAAATTTATCATTAAGAAAGAAATTGTTCTTGCCCCTAATTGGCTTTGCTAGACTTGAATGCTTCTTTTGGTGAGGAACACTGGATGTCAGGAGACTTGGGTGCTTAGTCCAACTCTGTGATTAATAATGATGCTAACAATAACAAACACAACAGAAGCATTTAGCATTCAGTAGCATTTAACACTAACAATATTTATCAACCTCTTTCTCTGCGTTAATATGGAATAATGTGTGCATGTAACATACATTATCTGATTTAAACGTCACCACTAGTCTGATAAAATCGATGTTATTATTATCATAGTCTTTTACAAACAAGGGAACTGAGCCTTAGAAAGATCACATAGTTTGTCCAAGGACACTACTTATTAAAATAGTAAAAGTGAAATTTACTACCAGGTTTATCTTTCTCTAGAGCTCTTACCCACTGAGCCAGCCTGACTTCACAATTACTCCATAACCTTGGACATGACCTGAGCTCACTTCCTCATATGTAGGGCAGAGGTGGGGTCAAAGGTTGCAGGGCATATTTGTAAGTTTCTTTATAATCCCATGATCCTTAAAAATGTTTGTTTAAAGAATTCATTTATTTTTTTTAGAGAGAGAAAGAGTGAGCATAAGCAAGGGGTGGTGAAGAGGGAGAGGGAGAGAATCTCAAACAGACTCCACCCTGAGCATGGAGTCCAGTGCAGGGCTTGATCTCACCACCGTGAGATCATGACCTGATCCAAAACAAGAGTAGGATGCTCAACAGACTAAGACACCCAGGCCCCCCTACCCCCATGACCCTTATGAGAAAAAGGATATAATGGAAAGCTCCAATAAGTTATATGAAACCTACGTTAATAGTGATGATAATGACATTATAACAAATTTATGAGTTCTATTTAATTTATTAAATGCTTTCATTTTATTACTGCCATGAAGTGAATGTTTGTATGTTCCAAATTCATGTTTAAGCCCTGATCCTCAGTGTGATGGTATTTGAGAGGGGCCCTTGGAAAGTAATTAGGTTTAGGTGAGGTCATGAGTGTGGAGAAGAGAGCAGAGTGTTCTATTTCTCTCTCTCCCTCTCTATCTCTCTCTGTCTCTCCTCCTCCCCCCCTTTTCCCCACCTTCCTCTCTTTCCTCTGTCTGTCTCTGTCTCTCCTTTGCAAAGATATAGCAAGAAGACAGCCATCTGCAAACCAGGACGACAGCTCTCGCCAGACACCTTGGTCTTGGATTTCCAGACTCCAGAAGTGTGAGAAATAAATGTCTATTTTTAAGCTACTTTCTCTGGCATTTTGTTACAGTGGCCCAAGCAGACTAAGACAATTACCTTATAATTCTCACAATCAATCACCTTACTGAGATGATAGAATAGGTACTACTATTTCAGTTTTACACATGAGAAAACCAAGTCAGAGTTTTATGTGCTGAGGGACTTGCAAGTGCCTGCAAATGCTGCCCCTGGCCTCGGGATTCTCCTTCCCTCACAGTTCAAGTGTACAGCCCGAGGGCAGGATGAATTCTATATTATCGGCGCTGTTCTAATGGGATTTAACACTACTTTTGCTAAATTCTTTCCAGGTAATCACAAATATGAACTCAGCCTCAGAACTTTCCTTCTGTATGCAAATATCTTGTTGCTGGTTTCAGGTGGAACTTACTGGGGTGCTCACTTCTGAGATGAGTTGTATTAAAGGTGTGGGACTAAAAATTCAATTGAACTTTTTACTCACGATTCTCTACTTTTCATAAATTTGAGAAGAACCCTTTTCAGGCTCAGAAATTTAAGCTCCAGGAATCTTTTCTCAGTCTCTCCTGCTCATAAAACAAAGATTCCTCTGTCCCTCCACCTTGGTTACTTTCTCTGCTCTGCTGAAATCCCTGCTGATTGGCCTTTTCAAAGCATTACAGCACTAGACTTGATGTTAGACAGAAATAACACAAATGTGCGGTTTCCCTAAATATTCTTCATGGCTTACCTCTCTGGGTTCTGGTCAAGTGACCTCTTTGGATGGATATCTGGAGACATCTTTGAGACCAAAACCCTGGGATCTGATACCTATCCTACACTTACATATCTATACTCAGCCCTGACAAAATATGCAGTGTTGTTGTTTAAGGCTTCAGTAGAGAAATCAGTTAAAGTGTCTGTGACATTCTCAGTATCTTGATCCTGATGAATATGAGAGAGAAAAGGAGAGAAGGCAAGAAGCACAGTGCTAAATGGAACTTCCTGTCTGGAAGAAGGTCAAGCACATCAGGAGAGCTTGAGAGACTTGCTTTTACTCCCCATTTTGTCCTCCTTCAGACTGTCTCAGAAAACTAATGATGGGCTCCCCCATTCAATCTGGCTGAGACAAGACAGCATGCACATCAACATCCTGTCATTCCTCCCTTCCCTCCGTTTTATCTCTTTCCCCACAAAACACTTCGAATTTAGTTGTGGGTATGACCCTTGACTCCAAACACGGAGCCAGAACCTATTTAATCCTCCATGTTCTCTTTGAGGAATCCACATAGTCAAGAGAATCCAATGGCAATTTCTTTCTGGTCTGAGCTTAATTCCCTTGCAATTCATCTCCTCTGCTTTGACACAGTATCTTTGGGGAAGTGTCCCTCTTAACCAACATAGACATTGAGACTAAGTGAACAAATTGCATGTCATCCCCAAAAGGTTCCCCAGCCTGGGGGAGTTAGCTAAACTCAGCTTTGCAAACACCCACACATCTTTCACACCACACATTAAAACTCTGGCATATTTGACTCATCTACTTCTCTCTTCTTTAGATATAGATAAAGTGAATGCCTGGCAGTTAGCTGTGTGGGAAGGGTTTGGTTGAGGCTAGGAGAATATATAACAGATTGTGCAAGTGATAAGAAATGAGTATATGACAGGACCAGAATAAGGGACACTTTGAAAATTTGGACTGTATATGGTCATTGAGTCATTGGTTGTTAGAACACACACACACACACACACACACACACACACACACACACACAATGGAAGTCTTAAGAGCCAGGCTTTGCACTTCTTTTTAATTTTGCAATACCTTTTCCATTGTTTTGTCAGTTTTCTCACAACTTCGTATTATGTTGTAGAGTTACTTGCATTAATAGCATTAATACTAGACTTCAGGAGATCAAGTAACGCTATTTGAAGTGCACTTGTACTTGGTCTGCCTTCGGGCACTTTGAGTAGCCCCAAACACCTTCAAATCAGCCATCCTAGTGTGTCTTAAATTCCACAACTTGAAATCCATTTTTTTTGATTTCACGAACCCTGATATCCTAAAAATAGCAACAAACTTAATGAAGTATTCAGGCCTTAGAGTTAGAATAGCCTGGATTCAAATCCTTACCAATCGAATGATATTAATCTTCATTTGTGAAACAGGGAAAAGGAAGTAGTATTCACCTTTAAGCTTATTTTAAGGGTTAAATGAGGTGATACCTCAAGTGGCTCATTTTAAAATTCATTGGTATCATCATTATTGTCATCACCACCATAAACAAGCTTCAACTACGATACGTACTGATAAATTCCCAAAGCCATATTCATAAAAGTTTTATCCATGCTGGACTTGCCCCACTCTGGTGATAGAATTGTACTGCCTCCTCAGGTTGCCAAGGGACTCTTCAAAACTTGTCATTGTTAGAAACTTCTGCCTAAATTGGAGCTTAATCTGTATCCCTCTAACTTCCGTTTGTGCATTTCATTGGGAATCCCTGAAGCCAAAGAATACAAGCCAGGGACAGCTCTTCCAGTATTCAAATGAATTTATGTTAACAGATTCTCTCTTCTCCCTTTTTCTCTTGTTCCCAGTAAGACATCTTCAGGGTGCCCTCGCTGCATTGGCTGTTCTGCTTGGATATATGCTGTCTCTTAAAGTCCCTCTTAAATTTTCTAGGTCAGAAAAACTCGTAACACTCACTAAGCCCCTTGAATTTAGGCTTTTTTTCTTAATGGGAAGAGAATACATGTTAATGAATAAATACCCATTTATCCATCACCAAGATCTAATGACTGTTAATATTATTCCAGATTTTCTCCAGACTTGTCTAAAGGCAAAAGAACCACACAAATAAAGTTGAGGTCTCTACTATCTCCTTCTTAATTGCATTCCCTTCCTTTCCAGAGCTAGCCAGTAAGAAGAACTTGATATGCAATGAATTCCATATATTTATTATTTATATAATAAATATCATTTATATATTAACAAAGCCATAACATTCCTTTGTGGCATTTTTAAATTAAATGCAGTATATGTCAGGTTTTCTAGCATGCTTTTCATTCAGTATTATTATACCTATATAGGTTATTCCTTTTTAACTGGTGTGTTCTATGAATATACCACTATCAATCCATCAGCATTTTCTCTCCCTTTCTCTCTCTCTCCACTGCTGCTTGACATTTCAATTACTCACATTTTTTGCTACAACACAATTTTGTATTGGATACCCTTGTGTATCATTATAGATTACTCTTTGTAAGTGTGCACACTTTTTCTAGGGCAAACACATACGTGTGCATACACATATATGTGCATATACATATACACTCTTAGCTTGGATGTTAGGTCATAGAGTATAAGTTTGGGGGTATTGTCATTGCTCTTCATGATGGCTCTACTAAGTTATACTGGAGACAGTATTAAATAAGAAGTCCTACTTCCCCACATGCTTGGCCAGACACTACTATTTTTCTCAGTCTGGTAAGTTTCAAATAGTATCTCACTCTGAATTTCCCTGATTACTTGCATAATTGAGAATGTTTTCATATGTATTTTGCAAATTCAGCTTCTATTTTCTATAAATGTACTTGGGAAACGGGAGAAATGGGAAAAATACTTTGCCCATTTTTCTATTGGGTTCTTTGATATTTTTTCCTTATTGATTTATAGTTATCTTTACATCCTGGATATAGAATTAAATATATTGACCATATCTCTTCTCACTGGCCTTCTACTTTTGTTTACATACCTTTCGTCATGCAGAAGTTTTAAGTGCAAAGTGGTTAGGTTTCCCAGGCTTTTCCTTTATCATTTTGACTTTGTATGTCTGGCTTAATAAATCTTTTACAACTCTGAAATCTTAAAGATATATACTTATTTTTCTCCCCATAATTTCACAGTTTATTTTTATATTTGTTTTAATTTATTTTATTCATGATCCAAGGCTCTCAATCAATGATTTATATATAATATATATTTTATATCTTATATATGTAATATGTACTACACATATGCATAACCAGCACTTCCAGTGACATTTGTCAAATGATCCATTCTTTTAGTTCACTGATTCTGTCTTCATCTATGTCCACTTTAGATTTTATATCCTCTATTGGGATTTTATTTTAATGAGTATATTTTTCATTCTTAAGATTTTGAATTGGATAATTTTCACATCACCTATTTTTATTTTGTTTTACAGTACTGTCTATGCATGGGGCTTGAGTCCACAACCCCGAGGTCAAGACCTGAGCTGGTTTCAAGAGTTGAGCACTTAACTTGACTGAGCCACCCAGGTGCCCTTACAGTACTGTTTTTATTTCATGAAAAATGTCCTCCCTACCCTTAAAAAAAAGAGAAAGAACTCTAAAGATTTTAATGTCATTTTCCATTTCTTTCCTTATTTTCTAAAGTGAATTTCTGTCTGAAATGGTTTATTTTGTTGGATGTCTTTTCCAAGTGATTGTCCTCACATACTCCAGAATTTTTCTTTGCAAGGTCATCTTGTACAGGCAATGCTTTCCCTCTGTTTCTCCCTCTGTGTACTTATTTTTTCTTTTTGACCCATTCAGCTCCTTTCACGTTCCCAACAGGGCAGAACTGGGTCTTTCATCTGTTTCCTATTCTGCCTCATGAGAAGGAGAGCCGGAACCAGTCACTGCGCCAGCCAACCAGAGCTCCTTGGGTCAGCTGTGTCCATGGGCACAGACGTCTGCTGCACTGAGCCCTGTGCCAGTAAAATTGGATTTTTGTCTCATTCACTGCCTGGGATGTTTTGAACACCAAGATCCCACACAAGCTGAGCTTACTGCTGTACATTTTAGCTCTTTTCTGGCCCACAGTGAGATTTGTCTCACTTTTGAAAATAGTTTTCTGTGGTTCTTTTTTAAAGTTTAGAATGTAGTTTAAGAATATTAATTATTCAGAGTGAACGTATGCTCTGACCACAAATTTGATACAGTGTAACTGTTCTGCATGAACTAGATACAAAATCTGATTAGATAAAAACAGTGAATGAAGGAGTCAATAAAGAAAAACCATCAGATTTGCTTTTCTGGTACAGCTGTCTGGAATAGACCAGAACAGTGATCCCTATTATGTTGTATCAGAATGATCTGAAACTTCAGATTTTTTTCCCACTGAATTCTCCAGGTAACTGTTACCCTCAGTGAGGTTTGGGAACTACAAATATAAAGGAATATGCTCTAGGCAAAAGAGTCAGAAAACATGATATTCAGTTCCATCTCTTTTTCTTAATATTCGTCTTAACTTGATAGAACTAAGCCCTCTCTGGGTTTTGATTCCCTCAGCATAAAGTAAAAAGATTGTATTGTACAGTCCCTGAGAACCTTTTACATTTTGACTATATTTAATTCTAGCTTTAAAATCATATTATTTTAGTAATTTTGGCACTTACATCCCACTCTGACCTGGATTGAGAATGTGGTCAGTTAGAACCCATAGGCCTTTCCCATGTGTTGCCATCAAGCCATCCCTCTAGTCTGCAATTAACTTTTACACCTAAGTAAAGGACTCTATATTTTTGTCTTAAATTTATTTTAATATTTATGAACATTTTTATTGAACTTACAATATTCAAAAAGATAAATAAACATATCTTAAGTATGCAGCTTGATAATTATTTATTAACCGTATCTCTGCATCCAGCACCTGGGTCAAAGAGCAGATTATTTCCAGCAGCCCAGAAACCCCTCTTTATTTTCTTTTCCAGTAAATACCCATATCCCCTGGGATAATTTTTATTATGACTTCTAGCAGACTGATTTTGCTTTTTTTTTTTTTATTTTATTTTGGACCTTATGCATGGAATCACAAATATGTGTTAAGGTAAGGCATCTTTTGTTCAATATCATGTTTATTACATTCTTGCATATTGCATGGAGTTATATTATATATAGATCATTAATTCTCATTTCTGCATAGTATTCCATGATATAAAACATGTCTTAGTTTATTTATCTACTCTAGTGTTGGTGGGCATCCGGGTAATTTCCAGCTTTAACTATTATGAACAATGCTACCATGAGAATTCTAGTACATGTTTTTTTGGTGACAATATGCTCATTTTTTTGAATATATAGCTAACACTGATATTGCTGAATAATAAGTTACGTATATGTCTAGTTTCACTAGATACACCTGCATAATTTTCCAATGTGGTTGTACTAATCTCCCAGTAGGAGAATACGAGTGACTATTCTTGTTGCTTTACCTCCTTGTGAAACTTGTTTTTTTTTTTTTTTTTATGTTTTCCATTGTAGTTATTGTGGCCTGTGTGTTTTGGTATCATATTATGGTTTTAATTTAGTATTTATCAATGATTAATAAAGTTGAATAACTTTTTGACATGATTATTGGTGTTTTTGATATCTTGCGAAATGTCTATTCAAGTCTTTTGCCCATTTTTCCATTAAGTAATTTGTTTTTTTGTTGATTTGTTGTAGTTCTTTATATATTATAAATGTGAATCCTTTTTAAAAATGTGCTTATTATAAATACTTTCTCCCACCCTGTGGGTTATGTTTTCACTGAGTCATGTCTTAATTTTTTAATTTTCAGAAATTCTTAATTTTTAATTAATTTCATAATTAATTTGTGAATGTAAGATGTAATTTTGGAACGTGGGAGGTACAAATTTTATTCATATGCAACTGTGAGCTATCTTTTGTGGCCATAATTTTTATAAAGTCCAAAATTAACTGTGCAAAAATTTCACATCTAAATTTGTGAAGATAATTTAGTCTTTCAACATTGTATACTTTTACTTATTGTTGGTCTGTATACAATTATTTCTATAAAGTTTTTTTCCCTTTTAAGAAATAAGATTAAAGTAAGTGAGCAGTGTTTGATTTATAAGAAATTTTATTATATGGAGTTTTTACCATTATTCATTGCATTTTGTACTGATAATTTCTAGTATGGCTGATTTTTTTAAGTGTGTCAATTGTGAGAGTTTTTACTTTACTAGCCAATTACGACACTTGACTCAATTTTTTACTTGTAACAACAGAATCAAAATGCCTTGGTGATTAACTTTGACTTTTGCTTTTCTTAATCTTTATGAAATAGCCCTATGTCTGAAAATTATTTTCTATTCTATAGAAATATGTGTTCCTGTGGTTATGCAACCCCTGACATCTGAAGTTCATGTAGAAAACAGGCTGGAGGGATCCCTGGGTGGCGCAGCGGTTTGGAGCCTGCCTTTGACCCAGGGCGCGATCCTGAAGACGCGGGATCGAGTCCCACATCGGGCTCCCGGTGCATGGAGCCTGCTTCTCCCTCTGCCTGTGTCTCTGCCTCTCTCTCTCTCTGTGACTATCATAAATAAATAAAAATTAAAAAAAAAAGAAAGAAAAGGAAACAGGCTGGAGTGATAAGAAATCCAAAGTGAGGATTCCCCTGAGAATAGCCATTTCTGGGAGTAGTTATGAAACACCTTCTAAGTGGTGATGAGTGATCTCTAGGTTTTCAGTAAATTATGGACAGTAGCCACAGATAGTTCTCAGTTGTGCTGAGGAGAATTCAGAAGGAGCAACCAAGCAGAAACCAGAATTCTTCCAAGCCACAGTGGAGGTGTCAGGAGGTATCACCTGAGAAAGGGGGTTATCCGCAGCAGCCACAGTGACCAGATGCGGAAGCCCAAGTGGAAGAAAGGGAAGCCCCTGTTGTGCAATACACAGAAGGAAAGACTCTGGAAGGAAGCTCAGAGCCAGCTCTGGGAGGATTTGCAATGGAGTGCAAGGTTGGTAGGGAGGCAGATGTCACAAATTGAGCATAAGAACAAAGTGCAGTCATATTGAGGCCCACTGATGGAAAAGGAAGAGCATAGCTTTGGCCAGAGCAGAAATTAGAGAAGGGGTAGGAGAGGGGGCAGGAGGTGCCAGTTGGTTCTAAGCTGGGTGGCTGTGTAGTCCTAGCCGCAGAGTCGGATCTTGCTCCTTCCTGTGAGCACATTAGCTGGAAGAAGGCAGTGGAAGTGGTGAAAGTCACATTGTGAAAGAAATTGGTGTATTTCCTTTAGGTTCAATTTCACTCAGTTTTTTGAGGAGAAAGACAGGTGCTTTAACTATCAAGGAATCTAAGACATTATTTGTATCTAAAAGCACACAAAAATGGATGATGGTATACACTGTAAAGTTAGCATGCATTCTAAATCTAAAATGAGAGAATTCAAAGATGTATTGGATACAACTGGGGCAAGGGTTTCCTGTACCCACTCTTTGAGATACTTGGAAGGAAATGTTTAAGAGTCACTAATAAGGTTATTGGAATTCTGAAGAAAATTAATATGAAGAAGTACGATGAAAGAGATGCTTTAGAAATAACATTATGAAGATTCTCTACAATGTGGATTTTAAGGGCAGTATTATGGGGGAAAACTTACTAGGAATGAATTGTTCTATGTCAGGTAATTGATAGCTTGTTAGCCAGGCAAATAGGGAGGTGAGCAAATGACAAATTCAATAGGCACTTACAAAGGAAAAGTGTGTGGGAAATATCAGAAAAGGAGACAGAACATAAAGACTCCTAACTCTGGGAAACGAACTAGGGGTGGTGGAAGGGGAGGAAGGCGAACTAGGGGTGGTGAATGGGTGACGGGCACTGAGGGGGACACTTGATGGGATGAGCACCGGGTGTTATTCTGTAAGTTGGCAAATTGAACGCCAATAAAAAATAAATTTATTATAAAAAATAAATAAATAAATAAAAATAAAATGAAAAACAAAAACAAAAACAAAACAAACAAAAAAAAAAAACAAAGGAAAAGTCATTATGATGACTTAGTGAACTAACAAAAGATGAGGGAGGTAAAAACAAATGTAAAAAAGAAGATTCCAAATCTTCAAATTTGGACAACCAAGAAGATGATGGCACTTTGTACATCTACAAAGGAAACAGAGGAAATCACATATTTGTTATTTTTGCTGTGGTTTTCCTTGTAAATGTCGAGTGGCGGAGAGGGTAGAAACTCCTTTCTCCATTCAGAGTCCCCCATGGCATCATCTGCTAGGCCAAGTCAATCCCCTGTTTCCTCTTAAATGTGTGCTGAATCCTGAAGTAGAAATACTCTGAATTCCACTTGTGGCTAAGGGCTTTCTTGAGCACAGGAGAGGTTAAGTCTCCTGACTTAGGGTTTCTTTGTGGCTATTTGAAAAAAATCAAAAATGAACATCTCCTTGAGCTCAGGGGGGGTTTCTGAGGGAAACAGCCAGAGTCAGATTCCTGTACTGAATAGCCTTTGCATGGCTTCCCATGACCTACTGATATCTGAAGAATTTTCAAATATTAAGGGAATGACTTCTTGTTTATAATCAAAGAGAATGCAAGACTTGAGAGGTTTATTACTAAGGCCTGTGGGATAAGCCTCTAAATTCTTCATTTTGGATACAGTTGCTCTCCCTAGAACCTCCCAGCACTGTTGGTTCTTCTGAGCCACATGCTTCCTCAAGAAGATTCTGGGGCAAAGAAAGAAGGATCTCTTTCCATATCTATGCTCCTAAAAGATGGAGGCCAGATAGCAGGGACTGTATTTATATTATTTGTAGAAATACTATTTCATTATTCATTAATTCATTCATTTGTTCATTCACTGTTCAAAGAAAAACACTTATTAATCATCTAGCCTATCCATGGCAATGTCCTTTATATTGTGAAAAAAATTAAACCACAGCCAACCATAGGACGTTGTCTCTTTCTTTAAGGAGACAATGTAAAGGAGGGAAAAAAAGATGAATGATATTATGTTCTCAGTCAATGGCACAACACAAGCACATGAATTCTAGCTTGTGGTGCTCAAGAGTATGGAGAAAATATGAACATGCAGGTGCAAAGGCACACCTTATTTACTATGGACATAAATAAAGACATAGCAGGAAGGATATAAGTTTGATGGCTCAAGCGGATCCACAACACTTACGTTGAGGTCAGAAATAAGCATTAGGATGGAAAAGGTGGATGGAGGCTACATTGCAGAGTGCTTTGAAAGCAGGGTGAATCTTTTCTCTGATGAGCATGTGTAGTTCCAAGAAACTGGCTTCTTCTGTTAACTGACGAAGTTCTGAGGGCCAGATGTTTTCTACTGTCCTGCCCAAAATAATTATCGTTGACCATATGATGAAAGCAGAATTTATGATTCATCTGGGGAAGTGGACAGGAAACCAGAAGTAGGACATCAGTGCAACCCAGCGAGTGATGATAATTTCTGTGCGCTTAAACTGATCAACCTTCATAACAGCCCTTTATGATAAATGGGGAATATATTTTTGTATGATTCTGTGGATGAATACATTGCAGATCATAGAGGTTAAATGGCTTATTAAAAGTTACACATCAAGTAAAAACACAAGCTTTTACTGAGATCCAAGTTGTGTGTCTTTGCCATAACAAGTCCATCCCGTTTCAAAAAGCCACCAATCAGATATACTTTAAAATATCTTGTGAAATATAAATTTTATTTTAATAATAAAGTGGCTGTCATTTTGATTCACAGAGGCAGGGTGGGAGGACAGGGTTATGGAAGCTCTCCTTGCAGAAACTTTTAAAAAGGAGAGGAAGTATCTACTGACTTTTTGAGTAGCATGTCTTAAAGAATACTGTACATTTCGGTGTCTTAAGATAGGGAGACAGTCCTTCAAGCCTAGTGAAAATATCGCCAAACTCAGCACTAACTTTATCCCCTTCTAGTAAGAGCTCTCTCTGGAGTCTTAAGAAGACCCATATGTCTTAGTGACAGGGATACGTTTTGATTCTGAGGTAGAAGAGAATTCCAGGGCAGCCCGGGTGGCTCAGTGGTTTAGCATTGTCTTTAGCCCAGGGTGTGATCCTGGAGACCTGGGATCGAGTCCCACGTCGGGCTCTCTGCATGAAGCCTGCTCCTCCCTCTGCCTGTGTCTCTGCCTCTCTCTCTTTCTGTCGCTCATGAATAAATAATAAATAAAATCTTAAAAAAAAGAGAATTCTATTAACCTGGCAGAGTTGGACTAAATAATAGAGACATAACTACTTTTCTCCTGAGAGGTGGATCCCCATAATGTGGTGTTTAAAATGTGTATAAAGACTTATGGCATCCTGGGTAGAAGCTCTGCATTTCTACAAAAGTTGGATTATTCCCTAACTTGCCTCTAGTAGCAAAGTCACTTTGGTAACAGTTCACCACTGTGCCTGATTATAATGTGGAAGACTGAATTCTGGGTATGTTAGTATTAATTACGTCAATATGATGTCACCAGGTTTAATGCTGCTGTTTAAACAAAAACATTTTTTTGAAGCCAATCTACATACTAAATTGTTTCCAGGCAATTTTTGATGCCCCAAAATGTACTGAGAGTGTCTGAAAGATTGGGTGCATTTTTTTTGACAGCTGAATTGAGCAGCATTGAACAACTACCACCATGTAGTCGTAGGTTAAGGGACTGGGGTTGGTTTTGTTTTTTCATTCCTTCTAATGAAATGAATGAATGAATGAATGAATGAATGAATGAAATGAAATTTCATTCTTCAAAGCAGAAATGACAGATTTTTGTTGTGTGGAGTAACAGCATACAGCAGCAGAACTGAAATATTTGGTCTTGATTCAGAAGCCTAACAGATTGCTGGACAAAAGAAAAAACATGAAGAAAAAGAAGTTTCATTTAATGATTCATCGGTAATATTTTTATTTATAGCCCTAATGCACATTTTGAAACTTTCTTTCAAGGGAGCTAAGAGGAAAGGGTATGTGTAAAGAAAGAGATGAAAGTTTTAATGTAAAAAGAAAAAGTTTGAGTAAAAGAATTTATTTTGCTTAAATATATATTTTATTTGATATGGGTATGTGGTACATAATTAATCACTTAAGGTGTAGTTGAATTGCCCAAGTGAGTGTAATGAGCCACATATGGACTGCACTGTACATCACTCGCCAGTTCACTCATAAAGCACAATACTGTACCGTATATAGGAGGCATGTTACCATTTTCTTATTTCTGTGTTTACCATAGACTTTGAGATGTTATATACTGGAAAGGCCCCTTTAACTTCTAAAATGGATTAGATTTTATGCAACTTTTCTTTTTTAATTGAGAGCAATTAAGACAGTTTTTTACACCCCCTCTCCCCACAAAACAACAACAACAAGAAAGAAACATCTCTGCTGATAGGGAGGAACATGAAATCTGTTTTTAATTCTGCCAAATTTTAGAGTTAACTCCATTTCATTGAATCCCTAATGTAGTTTTCTTGAAAGAGGAACATTGTTTAGCTTAACACCCATTTCCTTACACTACTTGTGATGGTTAGTCACATGATTTTTTTTAATTTTTATTTATTTATGATAGTCACACACACAGAGAGAGAGAGAGAGAGAGGCAGAGACACAGGCAGAGGGAGAAGCAGGCTCCACGCACCGGGAGCCCGATGTGGGATTCGATCCCGGGTCTCCAGGATCGCTCCCTGGGCCAAAGGCAGGCGCCAAACCGCTGCGCCACCCAGGGATCCCTAGTCACATGATTTAACTTGGCTAATCAAACACTAATCTAGGTGTTGCTGTAAAGAAATTTTGTACATATGGTTAACATCTACAATCAGTCACCGGGTAGTAAAGATTAACCCTGAATATGTGAGTGGGCTTCATCCAATCAGCTGAAAGCCTTAAGTATAAAAACTGGGGTTTCTCAGAAGAAATTCTGCCTCAAGGTCACAGCTTCAAATTCTATCGGATTTTCTAGGATGCCAGCCTGATCTAAGAATTTCAGTCTTGCCAGATTCCACAATTGTGGATGAGCCAATTTCTTAAAGTAAGTAAATAATTGTGTGTTGCCTTTCTCTCTGTGTGTGTCCAGATTCTGTGTCTTTGGAGAAACCTGACTGATACATAGTTTTCTTATATCCACTACTGAAATGACTGCTTTTAAGGAGTAGATGATGCTAATTTGATTGGTCACTTTTCAGAGCCAAGTTTAGGTCAAAGTCACTCTTGCCTTAAAACGGTATAGCCCTCTCTTTTACTGCTTGTCTTTCCTTTGTGCCAAACTTTCACATATTTAAGACTGTCACATTCATTGGTCTTCCCATGGGCCAAATGATTGTAGTTACTCAAGATGGCCTAATTCAAGAGTTTCACAGATTCATTAAATGTCAGACATAGAAAAAATCTCAGAAAACATCTAGTCCAAATTTCCACATAATAGATAAGGAAGATAAATAGTAAAATATTTGGTAATGTTAAAAGTGGGCTGAATAGTCATTATCTTCTCAAGGACGACTACACCATTTCATTCTACCATCCTATTCTTGATGCCAATAATCTCCTCTCTGCCCCAGCCCTTGAAAATAGTATAAGCCAAATAGCTCTTGGAATGAAGACAGATGATTATGGATGGGGTGGAAGAAACCATGGAGAAAAGAAGTTGCTACATTTTGTTCTGGAACCTTATCATGTATAAAGGCATCCAGATCTCCCAAAGCTAAGGTGACCAGCCACATCCTCTGATTTTTGGAGGCCTTGAGGAACTCTGGAACAATGAAAGCTAACATGATCCATTTGAATTCACATATGGTTCAAATATGAAATTTCCCCTGTCCAAAAAAAACCACAAACAAACCCAAAATGTTTAAGAAACAAAAAGAACTTTGCTTCCAACAAGGACCAGTAGAATTTGTTTCTCCTCAAAATGTACTTTTATTTTCAAAATTAAGCCTGCATAGATTAATGGACAGACTATGAGACTTGGTACATAGAAAGTGAAACATGATGTTTCAGACTTGGTGCTGAGTTGGGCCATTTGTTTTCTTCTGGAAAGGATGATCCCTCATTGTGTATAGTTGTGTTCGTTTAGCTGCTACTAAGTACCTTTGTGTTACGGGGGCACTTGGTATTGGGGGAGTGAATTTGGGTTATGAATCAAATATATACTAGTTCTTCCTCCCTAAAGACAGATTGAAATGCAGTATTACAGATCTTACAAAATTTTCTAACAAAAATAAAAACTATTTGTAGATTTTTGAGTTCTAATCACACTAAGTTTCATGCCTAAGTCTTTTAATCCAAATTTTGCACACATAATTCTAAGAATAAATGCATAGAGTGTTTGTCTATAAGAGATTTCCAGACACAGCACCTCAATGGACCTCTCTGTTACCTCTGTGAAGCATGTTGGAGAGCAACTGGGAAAACTAAGGTAGTAAAGTTTTGTCATTTCCCAATACCAAATAACTAGTAATCGGCAGACATGGGTCTTAATCTTTACACTATAGATTTTTGGCCACATAAATATGAAAACAAAATATTAGGCTAAACAGCGCATTTTCTTTTCTACGTATAGTTCAGGAAAGATTAGCTGTCCTGAATTTTAATTCTCAGTGTCTAAAGAATTCGAATAATTCTTTATTTTTATATCCATAGAATGAATATCTACTATAAATGTTGGACTCTTGCCCCAGTATTATAAATAGTGACCATGAAATTCAAGTGCTTACATGATTTGTGCTAGCTTTCTGGCACTCACCCATGACTCACAGCTCCCAATCAACAGTTCTAAATCTCCACAGTCCCTCCTCTCAGATGAGGAGTTCCCAGGGTGAATGGGCCTCAGAGCCAAATTGTTCCCTGAGTTAGCTTTGAGGGTGATTCATTGCTCCAGTATGAAGCTTGAGGACCAGCCAGTGTAGACGGAGTCTATTTGGCACCCAGATCAGTAGAAAAAGACAAAATTGACTAATTCCCTAGCTCACCCACCTACATGAATGTAACAGAATCAGCAGACATTCAATTTACAATAGTCTGAATTATATTTCTAATTTAGTCATTAGTCATTTACCTAGGACTTCTGAAGGACAGTGTTGGGAAGGCATATCAGCTGCTTATCACTTTTGACTTATGTTGGCTGGAAGGTTAATCTTTATCCAGAAAGTGTACCCTAGAAGTTGAAGTTAGCCTATCAGTCAGGACCTCCTTTACTCAGTACTTACACTATAACTAGTCTCATAGAAGTTTGTTTTATATCCTCAACTATGATGAAGCTCTGTATTTTTGCTCAAACATGAACTTTCTTCTTCAACCTGTAAAAATAAACTTATCCTAAGGGGGGGAAAAAACACAGCAAATAATGGCTCAAAGTCTTCTTGGAAATCAAGTAGCACTTAAAAAACACTATTTGCTTGTCTTACTGTAAGTGTCAATGAATCAGCGTCATATGGATTAAATTTCCTTGCAAATAAATAGGGCTCATTAATGAAGAGTTGAGTTTGCATTTTTCCAAAACCATAGCAACTTAGTCATGATATGTAGTCTTTCTTGAACCAGATGGATCCACACTGTTTCACAGTAAATGGATCGGAAACAAAAATGTTCTAATACACCTTGATGGGGCATTTCTGGAAACAGTCTCTTCAAAACTGACCAGTTATTGATTTTGGTTAAAAATTTGCAAATGCTGTGATTTTAAAAATTGGTATCAACAAACACAATTTGGTTAATAAAAAATATAATAAAAGTTAGTTAATAAAAAATTACAATGGGTACATGAAAAAGTGCTCAAAATTACTAATTATTTAAGAGGGGTGCCTGGGTGGCTCAGTCATTTAAGTGTCTGACTCTTGATTTCAGCTCAGGTCTTGATCTCAGGGTCATGAATTCAAGCCCCCCATTGGGCTCCACGCTGGGCATGGAGCTTGC
This sequence comes from Canis lupus familiaris, assembly GCF_011100685.1. NCBI lineage: Eukaryota > Metazoa > Chordata > Mammalia > Carnivora > Canidae > Canis > Canis lupus. Next base: position 6,468,543 of record NC_049226.1, read on the forward strand.
TTTAAAAAATTACTATTATCAAGGACATTCAAATCAAAACCAAAATGAGATATTACCCCATGCTTTTTAGAACGGTCATAATCAACAAAAAGAAAGAACAAATGCTGCCATGGATATGGAGAAAAGAGAACTCTGTGTACTGTTAATGTAAATTGCAAATTTATATAACCACTATGGAAAACAGTATGGAGGTTTCCCAAAAAATTAAAATAGAACTATCTGATCCAGCAATTCTACTTTGGGAATATATCTGAAGGAAACAAAAACACCATGTAGAAGATACATTTGCACCCCCATATTCATAGCAGCATTATTTACAATAGCAAAGATATGGATGCAACTTAAGTGTCCATCAACAGATAGTTACAGAAATTGTTATATATGTATAATGGAATATTATTCAGCCATAAAAAAGAAAAAATCTTCCCATTTGTAACAACATGGACAGAACTTGAGGGCATTATGCTAAGTAAAATAAGTCAGACAGAGCAAAACAAATACTGTATGATCTCACTTTCATGTGGAATCTAAAAAAAAACAACAAAAATAAACACATATGAAAAGAGATGAGGTTTGTGGTTACCAGATGTGGTGAGTGGGGAAGAAGGAATTGGAGGAAGATGGTCAAAGGTACAAAACTTCCATTTGTAAGGCAAATAAGTACTTGGGATGTAATGTACAATGTGATGACTATAGTTAACATTGCTGTATAATGCATTTGAATCATGAAGAAAATAGAGCTTAAAACTTCTCATCATAAAGAAAAAATATTTCTCTTTTTCTTTTTTTTTGTACCCATATGAGATGATGGATGTTAACTAAACTTATTATGGGAATCATTTCACAATATATGTAAGTTAAATCATTATGCTGTGCACTTTAAACTGATACAGTGCTGTATGTTAATTATATCTCAATAAAATTGGGAAAAATAATAAAGCAAGAACATGATATTAAACATGTTCTATTTTTAATGAAAAACATCTTAAAATAATACTCTGGAAAGCCTAATGATGCAGTTAAGATTCTTTTGAGAGAGAGAAAGAGAGAGAGAGAGAAAAAGAAAGAAAGAAAGAAGAAAGAAGAAAGAAAAGAAAGAAAGAAAGAAAGAAAGAAAGAAAGAAAGAAAGAAAAAAAAAGAAAGAAAGAAAGAGAAAAAGAAAGAAAGAAAGAAAGAAAGAAAAAGAAAAAAGAAAGAAAGAAAGAAAGAAAGAAAGAAAGAAAGAAAGAAAGAAAGAAAGAAAGAGAGGGGGAGGCAGAGGGGTAGGCAGAGGGAGAGGGAGAAAGGGTCTTAAGCAGGCTCCATGCCCAGAGTGGAACCTGATGCAGGGCCTGACCTCATGATCTTGGATCATGAGCTGAGCTGAAATTAAGAGTCAGATGCTTAACCAACTGAGCCATCCAGGTGACCCACAATTAGGATTCTTCTCACCATTTGTCAGCGTATGCGCCACATTATGTAGCTGAAACTCTACTTATTTGAAAGCATATATAATTCCTATAAAAACTTTCAACCATAATTTATGTGGTTAATCTTTTTAAAACATTCACTTCTCAATGAAAAGAATTACCAATGACAAAAACTAGGGGTAAACGTTTAAGAAGCAAAAAGATAAAAAGTCATTGACAAAGTGAAGAATTGAAAATGTCTTCTTCTGAGTCTTCAACCTTTTTTTGCCTTCCATCTTCACACTAATGATGATTTTAACAATGACATGTGATATTAGCAATGACATATATGATGGAAATAGTACTAGTATGCATGCTAATGCAACCTTAATGAAATATAAAAAAGTAGCATTACATCTATATTTAGAAATGGATTCTTTAATGATTCAAAAGATGGATTCGTTTAGCTAAAATATGTGCAAAAATAAGGCTCTAAACTGGAGGAATTATGATCTGAAGATGATTGATAAGATCATCACGTCTTCTTCCAGCTATGTTACCAGTAATATACAAGTGACTGTAGGCGATAGTGAATAATTTGACTTGTTCTGGATAATGTTGTACAAAACTCTTGAGAGGAACTGGATAAAACAAATGTTTTTATTTTTATAATGCATTTTGACCCATAGCCAAGACTTACAGGATTTTGCTTGGAATTACATTCTGTTATTTGCAAGCAAAGAGTTCCCTTGGCTGTTAGATTGGCAGAGCTAGTAAAATACTGCTCATCTGAGGCTATTTAATCTTAGCACTCTGAAAAGATCCAATCAATTACTACTGCTAAATTTAACCTCATGTGAGCCACACCATTAGGGCATGAGGTTCACCATTCTTCCCAGTATAGGAAGTGAAAGTTCCTTCTGCTGATGGTTTTGGTTAACACACTCAAACAAGATCAACATGATGAAGTCTGTTCTGATGAAGATTGTTCCTTCAGTTTTTTTTTGTTGACAATTACTTCTTTGGTGCCTACTATGTATTCAGGCTTGTTGTGCGGTCCTGGGGAGATTTCTGGTTCTAGAGAACTCAGAGTCTAGTAGTGGGGAGAATCACTTTAAAAATCATGCATTAAATGCGTTAAAAATCAGGTAAAATGTGAATCTTATAATGGAAGTAGACACAGGGTGATCTGGTATTTAAAATTTGGAATGTCTAATATCTGAAGCTGGAGTTAGGGTAGGAGTGACCTTTGCTGCTATCTAACACACCATTTCAGAGCTAAGTGGCTTAAAAAATTGGCATTTATTTGCTCATGATTTTGTTCTGGGATCTAGACTTAGGCATCAGTTCTTCTGATAACAGTTCTTCTGTTGTATCTCCTGGGATTACTCATGGTAGTTCGGCTAGGATCAGAAATAGTCCAAGAAAGCCTTATTCACATAACTGGTGGGATTCACATAATTAGCTGGGATTCCTACCTGGGCATTTTATTTCTCCTCCATGCAGACTTTCCAGCAGATTATTTAAAATAGTGGCAACAACTTCCCAAAACAATGAGAACAAAAACTACATGACCTCTTAAGCTAAAGCTCAAAACTGGGCTATTCCAGAATCATGAATAAGGAGGATAGTCCCCACTTCTTGATGGGAGGAGCTGAAAAGCAGTTGTAGCCATTTTAAAGTACCACAGGGATTAATTAGTTAGGGAACATGTCAAAGGAAGTACTTTTGAGCTGGTCTTAAAAGATTTATATGAGTTTTCTATGCAAAAGTGTGTGTGTGTGTGTGTGTGTGTGTGTGTGTGTGTGTGTGTGTGTTGGGGCAGAAGTTATTCCAGAAAGGCAAAAACAGCATTCCAAACTCAGTGATTAACATGAACAAAGGATGGCGTAATATTTGTGAAACTACATGTACACATATATGGGTGAATACAGAATGTATTCAAAGATAGAGAGTCAACAGAGTCAAGAATAACAATGAAGGGGTGATAGAAATGAATCTGGAACAATAAGTTAGCAAAGATTCTTATGGATATTATGTGAAAGAAGCATATGTGGAATTTACCATCTAGGTACTGGGTAACCAGCAATTTGTTTTTCATCAAGTTTTGGATCTATTTGGGTCTGAGGAAGTCACTGAATAAGTATTTGTTAAATATATAACAGCATGATAGTGAATGATCAGATTCTCCATTCTTTAAAAAAAGAAAAAAAAGGATAAGATTAAGAAAGTTTCCTCCAAATGTCCTCAATACAATGATATTTCCGGAAGGGTTTAGAGTAAGGTAGCAATGTAACTAGGACAGGGCTGGGCCTGGGAAAAGATGTTAAAAAGCATCCTTGGCTTTGCTCAGTGGGTATATTTATTTGGAGCAGATTTGGAGGTCTATTGAGATTATGAGTGGGGGTACTATGGTGTTCCCAAAGAACTCTGTGGCACCACCATGGAGGAACCCTCTTCTCCCAGCTGTCTCACTCTTGCAGTCACCTAGATCAGGAGTTGAAAATTAATGTTGATGTTGATTATTGAATACCAATAATATTTATACAATTTTAAATATACTTTTTATTTTATAATAATTATAGACTAACAGAATGTTGCAAAAAAAAGAGAGTATATAGGGCCCACAGCATCATTCACTCAACTTCCTCAATGAATGACATCTTACTCTAGTGATGGCATAATATAAAAGTGAAGAAATTGACAGTAACAGATCGTTGTTGGCTAGACAATAGAGTTTATTTCATTTTCATCATTTTAAAATGCACTTGTGTATGTGTGGGTGCATATGTAGTTGTATGTAACTTTATCCCATACACATATTAGTGTAATTGCCACCACAATCAAGGTAGCAGAACTCTTCCATCACTAGAAAGATACCTTTCATGCTACTCTTTTATATTTGTATATCCGTTCCTTTGAGTTTGAGTGCATGAATAAGATGGTGGTATTGGGATAATTATACTGAAGAGGATATGCTCTATCCTCTGGGACCCTTATGCATTACTGTTATGAGCTATCCAAAATTTTCTTGCCTTTCAATCCTGGCATTAGCTAGTTTAATGTTGGGTGAGTCAGGAATTTAAGAATATAAGTTGGTTCCAAGTTTAAAGACTTCTTTTGCTTGTATGTCTCTCTCTTGTTTGATGGGAACTACTTCTATGGCCCCTCCTAACCCCCATCCTATCCTAAGAAGGAAAACTATCTAATATATTTAATATCTCTTCATTGGCAGAAGTCATCACTTCAAGTGCCAAGACTCTCTCACAGAAGCCCAATAAAATATATTTTGTGCATATATATTACATATTTGAGACATAGTTACAAATGTTTTGAGGGCTCTTTTCCATTAATTAAAAATGATTGAAAATATAGTGATTAAGGATGGAAGAGACAGTGATGGTAGAGTTGTCAATGATAAAGACAGTGGCTAAAGTTGGTAGTAATTAAGGATGATACTGGCAAAGTTCTAATTTAGCATCATCTGTAAAGAAGCTAATGCTGGATAGTCACATTTAGTTGATGTGGACTTTGACCATTATGTACAAGATTTGGTTGTGAATTTACCATCAAAAGACTCACCTTTCATTATTCAAGCGACTATCTCTCTTGGCTTTCCATTAATCTATGGGTTCATTGATTATTAATGTAAGAATATTTCCTAAGAATGAAGACAAAAAAGACACTTCTTTTCCCCTGAAAGACTTGATAGGTGACTGATGATTGGTGGTTTCCATGGTGTGACAGAACTAGAATAGTTTAAAAAATAGAATTTTATAAAGGAAGAAAGAAACCCTTAAATAGTCTAGTACAATTTCTTCATTTTATGGTCTACAGAGATACTGTGACTACGCTGGTTACTCTCTACATATATAAGATTGTCTTTTCAAAACTATATATATCAGTTATGATATGACTTATATACTCACTCAGGATATACTATAACTATACTTATTTTATTTATTTCCAATCAATTGAAGAAACCACTGAGGGATTTTCCATTTGAAAGATGGAGTTGGTTTTGTCTGTTGGATAAGGGTAAATGAGGCACTTAGTGTAATCAGTCCTGTAGCTGGATGTCTTTATTGACTGAAAAGAACTAAGGATAAAGGGCTCACGCACTACCATAGTTATGATAAAAATTCTTGCTAGTTTGGAAGTGGTGCTAGCTCACTCCTATAGAATCTTCCCGAAAATAGCTGATGCAGAAAAAACTTATTTCAGTCATCAGAGATAAGTAATTAAGAAAAACTAATATTCTTTCTATAAAATTACACTACAAAATAAAGGGGAATCGTGTGACCTGAGCAAATTTGTAACATTCAACAGACATATTTGCTATACTTTAAAAAATCACAATAATGAAACACAATTCTATAAAACAAAAACATAAAGATACAGGACCTCAGGGAAGAAATGGCAATACATTAGAAGGAAATGAAATGCAAGTATCAAAACTCAGGAAAAAATGAACAGGATTTTTTTTTTTAATCACAGGATTGAGGGTAAAAGAAGAAGCAACTCAAAGTAGAAAGGCACATTTAAGGGAACAGAAGAAAAGAATGGTAGATAGAAGCAAAATAAAATGAAGATAATATATTGTTAAAATAATTAAAAGATGACATTTATATAGATTTAACATATGCAAAATGGGGAGTCTTCCAAAAAGAAATTAAAAATGAATTCTAAACATTTTTTTGAAATAGAAGATTTAAGAAGCACATTTTACTCCCAGGATAGATAATATGGAGCTATATACCATTAAACTTGACTTGGAAGAAAAATAATTTTTGGGTTACTAGATAAATAGATTACCCATATAGGAAAAAATAAATTTGGATTATTACCTTATTTATTACATCAAAATAAATTCCAAATAAACAATTGGATTAAATATATAAATATAAGATACTAAAAGAACTAGAAACCCAATGGAAAATACATATTATAATCTTATCAATGCAAAAGCTTTCTCAGTATTAAAAATAAATATTGATACATTTAAACACATGAAAAAAATCACTGTATAATAAAACCCCACCAAAAGAAATTTGCAGCTCAGTTGAAAAAATAGGAAAAAATACGTGGAGCTCCTAACACAGATGAAAACTTCTATAATCAATAAGCAACTCAATAGGAAAATGGAAAGTGACTTGAATAAAGTCATAGAAAAAAATACAAATCAATTTTAAACCTAACAAAAAGTTCTAAATCTTACTCTCAGAAAATAAATGAACAAATCAAAGGAAGAGAGGCACCTGGGTGACTCAATGGGGTAAGCATCTGCCTTCAGCTCAGGTCATGATCCTGGGGTCCTGGGATTGAGCCCTGCATTGGGCTCCCTACTCAGTGGAAAGTCTGCTGTCCCTGTCCCTCCTCCTGTTTGTGTTCTCTCTCTCTCTCTCTCAAATAAATAAATGCAATTAAAAAAATAAAACAAAGGGATTAAGTATTTCATTTATCAGCCCAGCAAACTGATAAGGCTTGTAGAAACAGGCCCAGTATTGCAGTGCTGGTGAAAGTATAACCTGAAAAGTAAACAAAGTAGCAAAATATAGAAAAGTGTATAGAATGTGCTACTATTTGTGTAAAAATAGGATAGGATGAATATATATATATATATACACATATATGAATATAAGAAAAATATATATGAATATACAAAGTACAAGAATAGGTATACAAGAATAGGTATATATGTATATGTGTATATATAAATATGTATATAATTACATATATAATTAATAATAATATAGAGCATATCTCTTGAAGTATACCCAAAGATCTCAAAATTGATCATATGGTTATCTCTGTATGGTTTGGGGTAAGACGTGAAGTGAGACCTTTTATAATAAGTTCTCTTGAAATACTTGATTTTTCTCCTAGTAAATGTATTTCTTATTAAAAGAATTTTCACTTCAAATTTTTGTTTTATTAGAAATATCTCCAAAAAATCTAATTTGTCTCTCTGTTAGGCTTTCTCCTTCTCGCAAGTGTGTGACAGGTTTATTTGAGGCTGGTGTATGTGTGTGAGTGTTGCGTATGCCTGTTGGTTGGGGCAGGTCTGCTTCCTGTGGTAGAGGTAGAGGGAAGAGTCAAGTCTACTCAGTCCAGCACTATGGCTGGCTAGGTCTGCCTTGATGATACGATATTCTGATAGCATGTAGCATGTACTCACTGACCTACCTATGTGATGGGGCATTGACAGTATTCGAAACTGTGCTCAGGGGTCACATCACTGCTTACCTCAGTCTCACCAGGCTCAGCCTCTGTTCTTTAAATTGAGTTCACTGGGGCAGGGAGTCTGAGAGTAATGTGGTTTCTAGCATTAGCCACACACTGAAGAAACTTTGCATCCCCTCAAACACATAGGTGCTTGCACTGAGTACTGGTAACAAGCTTCAACTTTTTAGCAATGTAAATTTAATCCTCAAATTTGTCCTGCCCTTCCCCTGGGCTTTGGTCAAAGCCCTTCAGCATTTAAAGGTCTCCCTAAACTCTAGTTGTGAGAAGTGGTGATGGGGACAGTGTACTTTTCTTTCCAGAAAACCCAGCATCTTTGTGCAAATTATCTTGTCTCTTCCCTGGCCAGACCCAGGCTCATGATTCCCTGCCTACCAGAGTTAGTCTGCAGCTACCTGTACTGGGGGTTCCTCCTTGTGATCCCCTATCCACCATCCTTATCCTGACAACTGCACACCAGCTCTGGCTTGGGACACCTAATAAACCTTTCCACCGTCCAGTGGGCTTTGGATACACCTCTACAACAAGATCTGAGTCCCAGCCTTCCAGAGGAGACCCTTCTCCCTAGCATAGTCCTCCCTTGGGTACTCTATCTCAGCCTAGAGTATACCTTAAATTTCTCCTTCATCCTTTTTTAATAATAAATTCTTTATAAATAGTTAATAATTTTTATATTAACCCTTCACTGTTAAATGTATATTTAAAATAATGTACAAACTAAATGAAAGGCCTTTATACAATGTTCTTCTAGGACAGTGAGAAATAACTTGCCTCACCTTTGCTAACTTCAGTGGGACCCTCATGCTTTATTCCAGATATTCCTAATTATGTTGTGCAAGGAATGGTGGTCAACTATTTGAACTAAGGAAGAAAGAAAGAAATTCCATTATAGGAAATTCAGCTACAATGAATTGCTTGAGCTTTGGACCACAGGGAATGGATGTGTGGTGGAATGAGGATAAGAACTTAATGCTGACCCTTACCAATCACTGTGTGCTGTTTTTATCACCATCACCATCTCTTTTATCATTGTCACCATCTCTTCTTAATTTATTATGAATACTATAGCTAATTTTATCTCTGAAACTTTTCACAAGAATAAAATCTAGGTAAGGATTTCGAAAACCACATAAGAGTGGGGAATGGTTCCCGAGATGTTTAAGTTGATTCGTCTTGCTGGGTAAAATGTAGCCAGATTGGGAGTGGAGATTTCTTGGAGATGGTAGGTGGTAAGGTGGGATGAACAGACACTGTGACTTCAGAAATGGCTGAAAAATAAGTCCTTATATGCTGTGCAGACTGGTTTCTAACACATTTCGAAGAAATATAAATGCCTTTAGTTTGTTTCTTCATGGGATTTTCAAGATGGGCCCTGAATAGAGATTTTAACAGGACAGAGAGAGAAATATTGAGAGAATTTGAGACATCAAATGCCACAGTGAAAGCTGGACATTCAGTTCATAAATCTTTGAAACCTAACATAACCTTTTCACCAGCTTATTAAATTATCCTGTACTGCACTGAGCTGTACTCTCACAGAAAGCTTTGCCATTTATGAGCTTAGTTTGAAATCTTTCCCAGATTTGATATCTATTCTTTTTGTCTTTAATAAAACTCCTTGTCAATGGATCTACTGATCCTGGGCTAGGGTGGAGGCTCTGAGATGTGTTTTGCTCTCAGCCAGTGGATAATTGAGATTGCTCATCTATGCACAGAATGCACTGTGAGTCTGCTGGCCAAATATATGCTGGCCACATGTAAAACAGTATCTCCTTGCCAAACACCCAACCACAGAAAGTTGTCATTAATAATTTCATGAGTAGACAATGTGGTGACATGAGTCCTAGCTCTTTGTGTGCTGGGTTTCAGAGCAGTTCTAGACAATGGAGGATGTATCAGAAAGCCATACCTTGTCCGTAGTTGTTAACTGTGTGCAATCAATGAACAGCATCTGTGAGGAAAATAGCCTTGTTAGTTGTTGGCAGATAGAGAACTGTCTGGTTGGTTTTCAATGTTAGGAGCATAGAATTGTTTGAAGGCTAAAAGACAGGTTTCCATCTCAGTGACTCTGCACCAGTAAAGGAGGTAGTGCATAAACCAGAAACCAGAGTAGTTCAGGTAGGGCTCCTGGGCTTTCCCACATACATTGAACCATCTCTCCCTTCTATTACCAATGAAAGGCTGTTGCTGTATTTAGCTGACTCCATTTTGGTGGAGCCTCAGCAGACGATACCCATTTAAAGTTGCAGCAAAATTGCCTGGATTTTGGTAGTTTAAAACTTAAAAGAGATTCATGTTGGAGTAGGTAGTAACAAAGCAAGAGAGAAAAAAAATCACCTTGCAAAATGCTTCCAAGTCTACTTTCCTCAAAGGGTAGAGAATTTAGAGGCCCTTGCTGAGAATTTCCCAAGTGTACATCATGAGCTTCTCTTCAGTAGGGTCATCTGGAACTATAGGATAGAGATGAGATTCTCTGCAGAGATGGGCCTATTTTGCTTAGAGACCAGTTCTTGACCTTCTTGAGTCGTCCAGTCCCACACAGAATTAGCCCCTCCTATGGAAGCTTCCTTAGTAACTTGACTCTCTCTTTCTATTATATAATGTACTACATACTAAGACATTGTATAAAGATTTTTTTTCTCACATTATGTTCTGAATACCTTATTTACTCAGATCTGAGTCCTCAGCTTCCAAAAGAACAAGTGACACTTAGAAAATGCTTAACAGCATTTGTTGGCTTACGAAGGTTAATATTGACAATGGTCAAGGGAAGGACCCCAGTATTCTGCTATTTTAACTTTTCTATTGCTTCCAATATCTCTTGGATATATCCCAATAAAACACTGGGATCAAATGAGTTAATACTGTAAAGTGACTAGGACCACAGAGGTTCTGGAATTAGTTCTGGGTGTGACTCCTACCTAGTGCATTGACTACGCAAACTTAGGCAGGTTATTTAAAATTTCTGTGACCCCAGTTTCCTTATTTGTAAAATGGGTTTAATAATATTACTAAAATCATAGAGTTTGTTGAGAATTAAATAATGCACAAATAGTACTTCATGCATAATAAACATTGAGTAAATATTGGATATTTTGTTATTATCATTATATTATTCCTCAAGTGTAGGACACCATATCTCTGTCATCTTAAGATCGATTTTAAGAAGGCTACCATACTATTTTACTAACTATCCCTTGTAACCATTGCTGAGCGTGAGGACAGATGTGGTATGAACTTTTTCCAACTGTTCTTGTATTTGTGAAGACCTCTGAACCCCTTGGAGAGGGTACATTACAAAGCTGGGATATTTAAATTTTTGTGGCACCAACAATAGCACCAATGGTTAAAATAACTAACTGGGATTCCGCCAAGGATTTTAACAACCTTTAGAAGGCAGTATTTCCAGACATTTATCACGTCACCAGGAAATTTAGTTTTCTGCATTAGAGTATGGTAATGTACTTAGCCGTAAGGCTCTTATTTTCAAACAATTTGCATCAGATTCATCTGTGTTAGGAAAATGGAAATAAAAAAAATTTGAGTCAGCTAAAACTGATTGTCTCCTTTCATTGGCTTATGGGATTCTACTCCACACAAACAACGACAATGCCAGCTGGTACTTCAGCTGGAAACATCTGGAGGACCCTAGATCCTTTCTTGCATCATTTTTTTTTCCTGTTAAATTAAGTTTTTCCCCTCTTCTGTTGGTGATTGCACTCATTGAAGAAAAGTGGGCTTGGGAGTGAGATGATGGTTATGGACACAGATGGAGCAGAATAATAAGATACAGAAAAAAACATAGAAATGAGGTGATTATTGGATTATTAGGACAAAAACTAAATTTACTTAAAATGTGCAGTTAATCAGAGCTAAAATGGCATAACAAAATCAAATCTGTTTTTAACATGTAGACATTGCACCACGTTTTTGCTGTGGTTTCCAATAAAAATTTCAGTTCCACAAATTATTGATAGTGAAACCTTTAATACGTGATAGAAGGTACACAACTCATAATTTTTATCAGGTAGTTCATCGATGCAACAATACAGGAATACATATTATTGTAAGAATATAAAATTATTTGATATGTTACTATTATATCACACTATTGTCATATAATATATGATTGCATTTATTTCAATAATGACTTGATGGTACTAGGTTATTTATTTCCCTGATAACTCTCTTTTCCCATCTGATTTGCATATTAGAACAGAATGAATGTTACTCATTCAAGCTATCCTTGGCATAGGTATTGACTGGGTGACGGCACTGAGGGGGGCACTTGATGGGATGAGCACTGGGTGTTATACTATATGTTGGCAAATCAAACTCCTATATATATATATGTATATATATGTGTGTGTATATATATATGTGTGTGTGTATATATACACACACACATATATATATATATTTTTTAAAGAGAAGCATCTCTACAATAGTGTTTGTAAAAGTGAATTCCATAGATCATTTATATCTCTAGGGTTTCTATTAAAAATTTAGAATCTCTCACCTCTATCTAGACTCAATCTTTGGGTGTGGCTTGGGTCTATACATTTAATAAACCACTTAGACTTTTGACATGTTAACCTTTGATAATTTTTGACCTGAAAAGTCAGAATTTTGACCCAGGGAGAATACGGAGATATGAGGTTTGCTAAAATGCAGATTTTCTCAAATTAACCCTGAGAAATGTTTTCTGGGAACCATCAACATTGACTAGTAAATACAAACACCATGAGGCTGCCAAGAGCTAACTAAATATTTAGTAGAAAGGTGAGAAAAGCACTGTTTGTACTGGTGCTATATCCCCATTTGGTAAATGCTGCCCAGGAAACTCATATCCTGGGAAAAAGTAGTCATCATTACATTTTTTATTATTTTGAAAATCACTAGTCAATGTAGTTTGTGATCAGTTGTTTCTCTGGATTGGAGAACTTTATTTGGTTCTTAAATATTTCAAGTCCAATAGTCAGATAGATTCCTTTTTTTCACTCTCTTCCTATAAGGAATTCAAATCCTAAAAAAAAAAAAAAAAAAAAAAAAAAAAAAAAGGTGGAACAAATTCCTTCCCAGACTAATGAAAAACAGTCTTCTACAAATTGTGAATCCACATGTGGGAACCCAGGACTTTACATACAGATGTATGTGAATGTATAGTTGTGCAAAGAAGTGGAAACCATTGCCAACACCATTTAATTGGTGCTGGTCACCAAGGTCCCAAAGGCTTTAGCATTGCATTTTTTATTTATACTGCCATTAAAGTCTTTTACTGTGTTGTTCAATTCAAGAAGGTCTCTGTGTCCACCAGAGTTTCCCATAGATTGACACTTGCTTTGAAACTCTGTGGAAGTGTCTGTCATGAAGTTTTCCACTGCCTTTTGTTTCTGCTATCTGCAGAATCTTTCTGGAGTCTGTAATACATTAGGATTTCAAAAAGGGAAGGTGACTGCAAATGTGCTTTGCAATTTGACCAGATGTGCAGTCAGTGTGGTGAAATGCATTCAATTATACTATAAATAGAGGGCAGAGGCATACTATTTACCACTTGGTAATTAATAAAATGTGCAGAATGCTAAGACGTATCTCACTCCCCATTACTGAACACTGCAACCACGCTTCTTCCTGCAAAGACAAGTCTTGCAGATGTTAGAGAATGGATTTCAGAATGGGAGTCCCTTTATAACAGCCTGAGAAAATGCAGCTAAGATTGCAAATCAGAAGAGGCTGGATTTCTTTTTTCTCCCCAAAAGTAATAAAAATGAAGACAACAAAGAGACTTATATGCAGAAAAAAAAAAAAAAAAACTCTGACTTCATGGAATATCCTCCACATATGAAAGTTAAAAGCTACACATACATTGCGATTAGTTTGCTCTTACAATTGGGCTACTACAGTTTTGATAAAATTTACAACAGGAAAACATATACTAATCTGTTATTGTTAGTCAAATTACTTGTCTCATATGAAAGGTCTCATACCTTTTGTTCTCCCTGTGGTTGAGAGGGTGAGGACACTTTGTGTCAATTTCTTGCATGTGTCATATGCAATGAAATGTGAATTATGTCCAGTATCATGCAGGTAATCCTCTAAGCTTGTGAAGGAAGCTAAGAGCTAGGAGATGGCAAGAAAAAAATATACATATATGAAATATATGTTATACAAGCATTATAATATTTATAATATAAATTTATATAAATACATTTTATGTAATTTATATTAAAACATATAACTTACTATAATATTAAAATGCTATAGGTATATATAAAATAAATAACACTTATGTTATATGTAAGATACATGTATTTATGTATTTTTGCCTAAAGGATACTCTGGAGATGAAAATTCCAGGGAAATATAAAAGTTGTATTTTTGGGTAGCTGAACGTACACTTTGTTGATGAAATGCCTTCCAATGAAAACTTCAACCCAGACAACAAATATTTGTCTGTTTCCACACTGAGAGCTAGGGCAGGCAGGTAAACACACATACAAACTTCCCTTCCCAGAACACCATTCCCGCTGAGGATGCAGGGATTATTGATCTAAACTCAAAATAAATCCAGCGCATATGTTTCTCTAACAGCAAGGGCATTTTCCAACTCTCTCTCTCTTTCTCTCTCTCTTTCTTTCCCCCTCTGTCCCACCCCACCCCCTCAGGACAAACTTAAGCACTGTTGTTTTCTGAGCATGATGATTGATGCCTGGGTATATCTTTCCCATGGCTGGTCTCAGCTATGCCACGCTCTTATTTCCCCCAGCTGTTTCCGATGTAACTGTTGCATAAGATCACACTTGTCTCTCACTAACTTCTTTACTGGAAGAACCGTTGTGGTTCAGTTGTTCCCAATTGTATTTCAGGGTAAATAAGTATAATAGAAGCAGGAAGACATGGCTTTGTGAATTGATGTACAGCAAAGCCAAGTGGAAAATTAAGAAATTACATAATATATTTGAAATATGTGGAGAGGTAGTTTGGATAATTCTGGACCAAGGAAGGCTCTTCACTTACATAACAGACACTCTGACCTCACTCCTACTGAATTCAAGAGTTTTTTTTTGTACATATCTTGTATTTTAAAATGATTATCTCATAGTAAAGACTATCATCAATTCATTGGATTTATGTCCCATTTCTATTAGCTAATTGACAAGATCTTCCTACTTTTTTAAGTGTATTCTCTTATTCTCAAGCACTCTTAATGTGGTCACTTAAATTTCAGGCCCTAAGGTCTGACTCATTCTTTAAAATTTGACAAGAGAAGGGGAAAGATGTTTGTTTAAGCTATCATGCACTTCTGGAAAAAGACCAACAAACAAACATGGTGAGGCAGAGAGGAAAAGGAAAGAAGGAAGGAAAAGAAGAAAGGAGAAAGTTAAGAAAGGAACAAAGGATGAAAAGAGGGAGGAAGGAAGAGAAGAAAAAGGAAGGGAGGAGGGATGGAAGGAAGCAAAGAAGGAAATAAGGAAGGAAATGCATCAATATTACTATTTGTTGACTACAATTACTTATGGAGAAAGCTTCCAAAAATAACTACCATATGTGGCTGCCTGAACCACCCCTGGGGCTATTGTCATTTGTTCCAAAATGAATATGTTATCTAAGTAAGAAACACAGTATCAAGTTCTGATTCAGTGACTTGGTGTTGGGGTCGGAGTGGAAAAGACACATTAACTTATGTTTTTGCCTTCTCGTAAAAAAAAGAAGAAGAAGAAAAAACCCTACAAATGATCCCATAGTATGGCCTCTGGGGCTCAGTCCAGTCAAATTTCAAAATATTTCAAGCTTGAAGTCTCCCACCATTTCCCTCAGAGACTATTTCATCATCCAGCTGATCTTAGACATAAGGAAGTTTTTCCAGTTATTATTCCCCAAGTTCCTTTTTCCCTAAATGTCATCCCATTATTTACACTATTTCACTATGCCTCATTTTTATACCTTGGATTTTATAGCCTTCAAGTACTAGAAGATGGTTGTCATTTAACCTTCTTTATCCATCTTGTGGCCAAGAGAACACAAAAGAGTTATTAAGTTGTGCATTACTGGAGGTTTTAAGCGCTACTCATAAATCAAGAATCCTAGTCTTGAGCAACAGAGATATGTTACAGGGAAATTTACCTTTTATATTCATATTTATTTTTTGGTTTCAAATGCTTCTATCAACTGAGCTGTCCACCAAAGTTCTGATCAGTGAAAAGCCTGCTGTGTGAATGAAAGAGCCATAGACTCTGAGGGTAAGAAGGAACTTTCCTTAAATAAGAACTGGAGTAGGTCTTCTTATATTGCTAGAAGGTTCTCAAATATTTCTGTCAAGTCATAACTCTGGTTTCACCAGCAAGAGATACACATAGAGCAAGATAGATTAAGGGGAGAGAGAGAGAGAGAGAGAGAGAGAGAGAGAGAGAGAGGCAAACTATTAAGAGACTCTTAACTATAGGGAACAAGCTGTAGGTAGATGGAAGGAGATGGTTGGGGGATGAACTCAATGAGTGATGGGTATTATGGAGGGTCCTTGTGATGAGCACTAGGTGTTATACATAAGTGATGAATCTCTAAATTCTACTCCTGAAACCAATACTATGCTATATGTTAACCAACTAGAATTTAAATAAAAACTTGAAAGAGTTTCAGATGTAAAGGCATAATTCACCTCTTCTGAGAGATTGAGCCAGAACTCTGTTCCTCCCTATCATGGCAGAAGAACATCCACACAAAACTCAGAATCACTGGACACCCATTCACAGGTCAGGAATTCTGGAAATTAAATCTACTTCATTTAATTCTCAAATCCCCCCGAAGATAGATTTATCCCCATTTCAAAATGAGGAAATAAGATTAGAGGGTTAATTAACTTGCTCCAGTTCTCACAGATTTATTTTTTTTCTTCTTTCTTTCTTTCTTTCTTTCTTTCTTTCTTTCTTTCTTTCTTTCTTTCTTTCTTTCTTTCTTTTTCTTTTTTCTCTTTCTTTCTTCTTTCTTTCTTTCTTTCTTTTAATAAATTTATTTTTTATTGGTATTCAATTTACCAACATACAGAATAACACCCAGTGCTCATCCAGATTTAAATAAAGAAATTTGGAAATGTATAGTTTATCAGACCATTTTATGTGCTAAGGAGAAAGATACAGCAAGGAAGGTGGTTAGATGGAGGTGCAAGGATGAGGGAAATCCTTGCTGGAGATGACATTTAGATCAGGACTTAAGGAAGGTAAGAGAGGAATGCAGGTGGATCTCTGTGGGACGGGCAATTCAGTGCAAAGGTTCTGAGGTCGGGTATGTCCATCTAGTGTGTTCAAAGAAACACAACAGACCCAGCCCAGCAGGAGCAAAGCAAATCGATGATGCTGTCAGAGACCAATTGGTGAACGCCTTATTGCTCTTACAGGCCATCGGAAAAACTCTGATTTTGTGAGATGAAAACCTATTAGACAGTTTTGAGCATAATGACATTATCTGATTTATATTTTGAAAGGATAGCTCTGGCTACTGTTTTCAAATGTGCTCTCTGTAGCAGAGCAGAGGTCAAAAATAGTTAATATTTAATAGTTAATAATGACTCTTATTCATAATATTTATTAGAATGCTTTGATATTTATACCAATTATCTCATTAAGGATTACAATCCCTGTGGTGGCTCTCATCATTATGTACTTTTTATAATTTTGTGTTAAGTATTCATGGATTTTTATGACAGGTGATCCAATACACATGCAGGGGGGCATATTTGACTTGATTATATTTAACTGTTTTGAAATAACTTTTAATTAATATTATATCAATACATCGGAGATGTTTTTGGTCATTGGTATAGTAATTAGAGACATCCAGGAAAACAGTGACTCTCGACCTCAAATACACTTACAAACCACCAAGAGCTTTTAAATGATACTGTTTATTCTTAGGGATTCTGATTTAAGGATTTAATTGGGGCTTTAGCCATCTGTACTTTAAAAAACTGTTCAATATCCATTCAGGATGGAGAAACACATATTTTAAAGATTTTATTTGAGAGAAAGAGACAGAGAATGTGAGAGAGAGCACGAGCAGGGAGGAGAGGGAGAAGCAGATCCCTTGCTGAGCAGGGAGCCCGATGGGGGCTCATTCCCAAGACTCTGGGATCATGACCTGAGCCGAAGGCAGACGCCCAGCTGATGGAGCCACCCAGGGGCCAAAGAAACATATTTAAGGGGAACACCAGTATCTGCAAAGAATATAATATCAAAAATACTCAGAAACATTTTTATTTTGAATTACATTATTTTTACGAAATGAATATATTATAGTCAAACTTACCATCTACCTCCTACAAGTTCATAAGGTCATATTGTGTATATTTTGTGAACAAACCTTCTCCTGCTTCAACTTTTCAAGGAAAAAAAATTGTGTGGGTGCTTCTTGTGTTAATTTTTAAAAAGTAAATACAGCACCTGAACATTCATTGATAATTAATTCTTAATGTAGTCAATGCAGTTAACTAATTACATGGACCAACTCAAATTTTTATGAAGGAAAAGGACTACTGAAAAATAATTAAACTAACGATCGGGTTTCTGTGTCAAGAGATTTAGTGTTTTCAGACCCAGAAAATGTGGGTGTTTTAAGGGGGCATAAGAGAAGGGAAAAGGATTGTTATGGAAAGAGGATCTCCCATTTTCCCACAGCCCTTTCTTTAACCCAGGCTGTTTATAAAGGCATTGAAGATAATTACTTGTCAAAACTTGGACTCAAGCAATAGCTAAGTGAGGCTGGGGAAGGTCAGGACCGCAAAGTGAGAAATAGCCTTGGGGACCGACAAAATTGTGTGGTCTGCGGAGGATCAGTGTTGGGGAGGGAACATTCTACAAATGGGCAGGGATTATTCAACAGAGGCCAACTGCTGTAACAAATAATGCCAACATTTCAAAGTACAGTGGAGCAAAGTTCTACTTCTTGTTCGTACTAATGTGCAGTGGATCCATGGCACTGAAGGGGGCTGTTCTGTCCACTGTCCCATACTGAGTTGTTCAGGACCTTGGATTCCTCCATCTGATGGCTCTTTAGACTTTGAAATTCTATTCTAGATCCCTCCTTCAGTTAGCGTCCTAACTGAAGAACAAAAAGAGAGGGCAGAGACTCATGTGAAAGATTTTAGAGGCCAGGCCAGAAACCGGTGTACATAACTTTCATCCTTGTTCCATTCCAGAACTCAGCCATCCATGTAGCCCACCTAAGAGCAAAGGAAAGAAAGAAAGAGAATGACCTGCCACAGGACCTCAGGGGAGTGTGCCTAGAGGATCATCTTGAAGAACAGATACTTAGGGATTATTTTCACACATTTCAAGTTAAAATATGTCGATTAATACTTAGGAGATCACAGGTAACTGAACTTTCAACACAATTTAATGATCACATCTGAACTAAAAAATAAAGTCCACAATTTTTCTATACTCCTAAAAGGTCAAGGTAAAATAAACTTACTCCATACAAACTTAGGTAGAAAGTATTGACTAGCAGAGAGGTGAGGCTTTGGCGTCTGAGAGAACAAGCATCTGCTATGTGGGAGTCATGTGGATGGTGAGGGTCAGGACAAGGAGCTCACCTGTGGGGAAAATCCTAATGATGCCTATGCCCCTAATTCAAAGCCAAGTGATAAACAAAGGCTTAGAGTTCTTTCTATTATCACTCTTTGAGGGACAAGATTGAAGGTAAGATTTGAGGAGAGACTGAATCAGGATAGGGATGTTTCAATTTGTCCCAACTGCAGGAGTCAGAAAGTGTCTGAGGTCAGAAAGAGTAAAGGGGGTTTTTGTAGTTCCTTTATATCTTCAGATGACCTGGACTCTGTCACTTGGTAGTCAAATGGTCGTGCGGAGTGGCTGGAGCCACCTCACCTAGGACCTGGCCATAAGCGCTGTGCTTGCCCTTTGACTGTGGCAGGTGGTGGGAGGGAGTGTGGTTCAGAGCCTGTGTCCTCACCTGCTTTATGCTAGTGAGAAAACCACAGCTTGCCTTTTCTCAGAAGTGTGTACGGACAGGCCCCATTGTGATGTACTTTAGTATGGTTATGATCTCTTCTTATTGCAAGATGGGAAAATGCTTTCATAGTGTGATTTCCTGACTTTCCCCATAACGAAGAGTGTAATAGGTGTATGTGTGCATGTGCATGTGTGCGCAGGTGTATTTTTTAAGAGAATTGTAGGAAACTAACTTTAAAACAAAAAGAATTGTTGAACCATCATATTGCATACCTGAAACTAATATAACATTGTATGTTAATCATACTGGATAAAAGAAAGAATTCTCCAGTAAAAACAATCACAATGGCAACAACAAAAACATTTTTTTGCAAGGCAGCTGGTGTACATCCAAATATGGGTTATGAGGTTTTGCTCTAGTTACCCCAATGTAGTTCTAAAATATTGTCCCAAATCTTGCCCCCCACTGACTTCTGGTTATTTGTAAAGCCCACTTTTCAAGTTGGAAGTAAAAACCCTGATTCATACCTGTTATGTCAGAAAAGCAGGAGTACAAGTGCTAGTTTAGTCTTTGTGCATATTTTTCCAATATGTCCTAGTACATTTTATTATGCTCAATCAGTCATATAAACAGGTTCTAAACTACAGGCTTACAGCCAAATAAATAATAAGATGCCAAAAAGAGTCTAAAAAGAAAGATTTAGGGCCTAAAAATAGGAACACTTATTGTCTTTCTTTGTTTCTTGGGGAGTGAGGGGTTGAGTGAGAGGGAGGTTGCTGGCGGGTGTGTGGAGGGCGTGGTAGTGAGTGCGGGAGGGGATGGCTTTATCTTCCATGAATGAAGTACCTTCACTTCTTTCCCTGCCTTCCTTCCTTCCTTCCTTCCTTCTTTCCTTCCTTCCTTCCTCCTTCCTTCCTTCCTGCCTTCCTTCGTCTTAATATTATGTTCTAGATTTTCTTTGTTTAAAAGAGAACTTTGGGTGAATTTGCTTCAGATTCAAATTATTTTCTTGTATACTTCTGTTCTTGTGATAGGAGAATCTATTGTTTCTTTTTGCCCACTAGTCAGACAGTTAGCTAGCCAACCAACAAATATTTATGAAGATCCTACTATGCATAAAGGCATCCTGCTATGTACAGTAAAGTTTGAAGATAGCCAATTCAGTTTTTATATATGTAATCATATACCATACAGAATTATAATATTTGCCATATATTATATATATTTATGTATAACTATATAACAACATATATAGTTGTTATATGTGTATATATCCACACATATTTAGTACCTACTATATATACACATAGTACCTACATATATACACATATTTAGTACCTACTATATACAGTCATTCTGCAGGGTATCAGTTGAGGTGGGTTTGTCAATTAGAAATATGGGCACAGAGAATGAAAATTTTGAAAGTGAAGTGAAATATCTCAGTCAAATATTTTTCAACAATTGCTTGCAAGTCCTTTCCCCGGCAGTCATTTTCTATATGTACCAGAGTGACCCTGCTGAGAAAATGGACCATGCAGACAACTGGAATGACTTTCCCAGCAGGACCTGGGCTTTATGCCTGTCCCTAATAATATATAAAGGAGATGAAGCTGAGTTCAAAGATAGGGAACATCAATCCTTGATAATACACATGTGTTGGAATGGTGCAAGGAGTCAGGAATGTGTGACATGACGTTTTGGGCAAGAAAATGAAAGATGTGGCTGCTGAGCGACAGGGCTCACATTACGCCATATACACTCATTTTCTCTGGAGCTGGAAGTTTAATCCACAGCTAGAGCTGTTCTGAAGGATGGGTGAGGTTTCGTAACATGTTGGGACATCTTGGCCAGTGGCGTTCTGGGATTTATGAAAGCCTCAAATCAACAGAGCACAGTCAACACTGCAGCTGAGTTTTGAAGTTAGAAATTCTAAGTCGGATTTCCTTCATTCACAGCCCTAGAGACATGGCACATATTCCTTCTGTCTGCAGCAGCTGCCCTCCTCCAGTCATCCTGCCTGGTTTGCCTTCTTGACCTTAAAGCCTCAAAGATCACTTACTTTAATTTTTTTTTAAAGATTCATTTATTTATTTGGGAGGGGGTAGAAGGAGAGGGAGAGAATCTCCAGCAGACTCTCCACTGAGCACAAACCCCAACATGGGGCTCCATCCTATAACGTTGAGATCAAGACCTGAGCTGAAACCAAAAGTTGGTCACTTATCCTAGGTCCCCCAAAGATCATTTACTTCAGAAAGTGCTTTTTCATGACTCAGCGCTTAGTTAGATGCCATCCTATGCACTCAGCGCTGCACACTTACTGTAGAAGTGCATTTCCATCGTGCATTTCTTGCTTGTCTGCCTCAATTTCTGAAACTTTCCCTACATGGGTCTGTTTGGGTTGTGTTTCTTAAACCCAGCCCAGGGCCTGGCAATAGTACACCTTCACTAATGCTTGTTCACTATCAGATGAATCAACACCCAGCAGGTCTTCCAAAGCTCTGGTCTATGTTAGAATGTGAGGTCTTCTGGGAGCCCTTGTCTCTAGTTCCTATGGAAACAGGGTGCCGCATTTCACTTAATGTAGAACATCTGAAAACAGGCCTGTGTGGGAGGAACCCTGGAATGCAGGACAATGAATGGCTCATTAGTGGCAGGGAAACTTCTCTCCATGTGCAAATGCACACACCATTAGCATCTGGCCCCAAGTAATTGGGAGACTCCAACAGATGTTGGAAAGGCTCCGCGGCCAGCTTCTCATTCACAAAAATGTGTTTCTTGGTACTTTCTTATAAACGCTGAGAAAATGGGAGTGATCTCAGTAACTGCATCCCTTAAACTGAACTAAGTCCTTCTCCTCGTTGTGCCTTCTGGAAGGAAAGAATGGGAGAAAAGATGGGCTGATGGGCATCACTAATAACACTGTATGTGTTGAGGACAGAATGAGTGTGTGTGTGCGAGAGAGAGAGAGAGAGAGAGAGAGAGATATTGTACTAGTTTGTTAAGGCTGCTGTAACAAAGCACCACAAGAAAGTGGCTTATACAACAGAAATTTATTATCTGACCATTGTAGAGCCTGGAAGTCTGAGATCAAGGTGTTGTCAGGGTTGGTTCCTTCTGAGGACTCTGGGAGAGAAAATAGATTCCATGCTTCTCTCCCAGCATCTGGCTGTTTCAGACATTTGTGTGTAGATGCCTTGTCTTCCTTCTGTGTTTACATCATTTTCCCTGGTTATGTGTTTGTATCCAAATTTTCTCTTTTTATAAGGACATAGTCATAAGGGATTCAGGCTCATCTAATGACCTCATCTCAACTTGATCATTTGCGAAGACCATTTTCAAATAAAGTCATATTCACAG
This sequence comes from Canis lupus familiaris, assembly GCF_011100685.1. Taxonomy (NCBI): domain Eukaryota; kingdom Metazoa; phylum Chordata; class Mammalia; order Carnivora; family Canidae; genus Canis; species Canis lupus. The sequence continues at coordinate 6,491,493 of NC_049226.1, forward strand.
ACATTGGGGATTAAGACTTCAATATCTTTTGGAGGGACACAACTCAATCCATGACATATGTGACATGACTTGAGGCCATTTTAAGGTGAAAAGAAACTGAGGCACAGAGAAAATAACAAATATTACATTGTATTGGTCTGAAACCAGGTTCACTTGATTCTGATTTTCTGCCTTCATCTGCCTATTTCATGATTTCATACTCTAAGGAAAGAAGCTTGCTCATTCACAAAAATAACAAAGCCAAAAAGACACATCTGAAAATATAATTATCAGTGGAAAATTCATGTGACTTCAAAGTCACATGAAGTGGGAAAAGTTATCATCCATTGTGCAATTTTTCTCTTTACTGATTTATTCCTTACTAAAGTTTTATTTCAAACTAAGATGGACACTACCGACTCTAGCCAAAACTTAATGTCAAACTTTCATTCTGAGTATTTATTGAGTATCTGCCATGAGCCTAGCAGTATTCCAAGAGGAAAAGATGCTGTAGTGAACAAGATGTGTCCCTGCCCTCATGGCATTTGTGTTTGAGTATGAAGAGACGGTTAATACAAATAAGCAAAACTTATTTCATTCATTTATATTTATATCATTGATATTTGTATCTCAGGAGGAAAACAAGTAATAAAGAATGGGTGGTATTTGAGAATGTTTACCCATTTATATGTCTATATGCTTTTGCCTGCCACAATGGGGAATGCCCTAACTCACTCCCACTTCCCATCTATATTGATATAGCACTGGGCTCCTGGAAGCGATGTATGTGCAACGTGACCATGTTCCTCTGGCCACTGTTACACAGTCCAGTAAGTAGCAGTTGGCCACATTGAGCCAAGCGATATTTTTTATCTTGACAATTGAAGTCAAGAACTAGGGAGATTCCATTGCTGTTGTTGTTGTTAGCTGCGTTTTGTGCCCAGAGTGCAAAGCTTTCACATGTACATTTGGGATAGGTCATGTGTTCAATACTTAGGTTTGAACAATCAGAGGAAACCAGCAAAGTAGTACAGGGTGGAGAGAGAAAGATTCAGATGGAGATACACATGTTAAGTAGAGAGAGAGAGAGACAGATGTTAGGAATAGAGATAGGGAGAGGGAGGGGGAGAGAGAGTAAACAAAGAAATTCCTGACAGTATTTAAGCCAATAGTTTCATTCCCAAAGTTCAGTTGCTGCATTGTCCCTGGTTTTTGTGGGCCACCCTTTCCTACCTCCTCTTCATTTAATTTTTTTTTGATTTTATTTATGTATTCATGAGAGACACACAGAGAGAGGCAGAGACACAGGCAGAGGGAGAAGCAGGCTCCCTGCGGGGGAGCCCGAGGTGGGACTCTATTCCAGGACCCTGGCATTATGCCCTGAGCCAAAGGCAAATGCTTAACCACTGAGCCACCCAGGCGTCCCCTCTTCATTTAATTTGAATGTGTTTCTGTTAATGTATAATCAAGGGTTCAAGTGGCTCAGTCTTTCAATTTAGCTGGATTTTAATATCTGTCTTTGGACATTTCCTTGTGATAGGTAGGTAAGTCAGCTGACATCATGTCAATACTTGACAGGTGTGTCTACAACATACATTATTTTGTCTGCTTCAAATACAATTTATATCATTCAAGTATCTACCACTGGCTGTCCCAAAAGAAAACAAAGGAAGTATTCTATTTTTAAGTTATGTCATTGTGTTTTGTTTTAGGAAATTTTGAATTTTCAATTTACAAAAGAATTCCTTCAGAACTGTTTATGAGGGCATTGGACATTTGACCAAAAAGATACAGAAAGGCCAAAGGTTGGTGCCTCATCATTACTTGCAACTGAAGAAACCACAAAATGAAAATAAGACACATCTGAAAATATAATTATCAGTGGAAAAGCAGGATCCCATCTGTAAGTCTGTAAGATAGACACATGACATGATGCAATGTGGGGTGAGAAGATTTGGGAGAGATGTAAAGGTGAGAAGTAAGGAAGCCAGTAGTATCTCATGCGTACAATGTGCCAAGCACTCAATATGTAGGTGTTTAGCTCATGTTACATGATTTAATTTCTATAACAACGCTGTGACACAGATTCAGATGAGAAAAGTTACATTCAGATCGCTTAAACCACTTATCCCAGACCATGTGACTATTAGATCTGGGACAAAAACACAAACATATTTAATTCCAAAGTCTAGTGTTTTTCTCTTTCAAATTTCTGCCTTCCAGGTTCAAATTGTGCTGCCTTGGTCCTCATTTGGAGTTGTGTACAAAGAGTGGTCTGCAGGTTCCCAGCATTGTATAGTGATGATGGCAGAGTTCCATGTACAGGTACTTCAACTTCGATCTCAACCAGAGATCCTCCACCTAGCTATGTTTGATTCAGTGTATGGTGATTTCTGTGCAAGATCTCTTTTGGAAAAAAAATATATTCCATAGGCTTATTCTTTCTTCTTTCTTTCTTTCTTTCTTTCTTTCTTTCTTTCTTTCTTTCTTTCTTTCTTTCTTCTTTCTTTCTTTCTCTTCCTTCCTTCCTTCCTTCCTTCCTTCCTTCCTTCCTTCCTTCCTTCCTTCCTTTCGAGAGTGAAAGAGTTAGAGAGAGTACTCACAAGTGGTGGTGGGAAAGGCAGAGAGGGATAGAGAGAGAATGTTAAGCAGGCTCCATGCTCAGCATGACAAGGCTTGATCCCATATCACTGAGGACACTGGGTCATGACCTGTGCCGAAATCAAGAGTCGGACACTTAACAGACTGAATCACCCAGGTGCCCCAATATTCCATAACTTTTAAGAAATTTGAAAGCCATAATAATAATCTAATGCTAGATCACTTTTGCCCAAGAATGCCTGTTTCGTACCATTGAGTCAGACTTAGAAAAGATACAGGGCCACCTGGAGGCCTCAGTTGGTTGGGCGTGTGACTCTTGATTTTGGCTCAGGTCATGAACTCAGGGTCCTGGGATCAAGCCCAACGTATATTTAAAAAACAAAAAGAAAGAAAAGACAAAAATTATGGCTTGTGAGAAGAAAAAGAAAGCTTGTTTTTTTTTTAAGATTTAATTTATTCATGAGAGAGAGAAAGAGAGAGAGAGAGGCAGAGACACAGGCAGAGGGAGAAGCAGGCTCCATGCAGGGAGCCCAACGTGGGATTCAATCCTGGGACTCCAGGATCACACCCTGGGTCAAAGGCAGGCACTAAACCACTGAGCCACCCAGGGACCCCTGTTTTTGTTTTTAACACAAAGTGTGACTAGGGAAGTTTGGGTAAAGTAATATATATATATATATATATATTCATATATATATGAATATATATCAGGAAAACCCCAATGAGATATCACCTCACACTCATTAGGATGGCCATGATCAGAAAATATATATATATATATATATATATATATATATATATATATAATCACAAAATCTTACCTGAAACGGGGACACTGACTCATATTCAACTATAGTGGTGGGGACAGAGAGGAGGTACTCTTTGTATGACCGTTAGCAAATGATAACTTTTAAAATAGATTCCATTCCTTCTGTTGAGTAAGGGTGCAAAATTACAATGACTCTGGCTTCATTCAAACTGCCAAGACTGTGTCTAAGGATAAACAATTTCCCATTCAAAAGATATGTGTAAACATGGAGGAAAAGCTGGATTTGGCAATGAGTTCTTAGAGATGACACCAAAAGCACAGGCAACAAAAGCAAAAATAGATAAATGGGACTACACCAACCTTAAAAACTTCAGCAGAGCAAATAAAACAATAAACAGAGGAAGAAGGCAATCTACAGAATGGGAAACAAATATTTGCAGACCACCTATCTGATTAGGGGCCAATATCCAGAATAAATATAGAAATCCTACATCTCAACAACAACAAAGAAACAAAGAAACTCATGCAATATGCATTTCCCCAAAGGCGATATACAAATGCCAACAAGCATATGAAAAGATGCTCAACATCACTCGTCATCAGGAAAACCCCAATGAGATATCACCTCACACTCATTAGGATGGCCATGATCAGAAAATAAATACCCAAGTGTTGCCAAAGATGTGGAGAAATCAGAACTCACATGGTCTGTTGCAAGCAACATAAAGTAGTGTGGCCACTGATAGAAAACAATATGAAGGGCAGCCCGGGTGGCTCAGCGGTTTAGCACCACCTTCAGCCCAGGGCCTGATCCTAGAGACCTGGGATCGAGTCCCACCTCGGACTCCCTGCGTGGAGCCTGCTTCTCCCTCTGCCTGTGTCTCTGCCTCTCTCTCTCTCTCTCTCATGAATAAATAAATAAAATCTTAAAAAAAAAAAAAAACAATATGGAGGTTCTCCAAAAAAAAAAAAAATAGAATTGTTAATTGATCTAGGAATCTCACTTCTGGGTGTACATCCAAAAGAAATGAAAACATCATTTCTAAAGGTTTAATGCAACATTATTCACAATCACCAAGAGGTAGAAGTAGGCTAGATGTCCACTGGTGTGTGAATGGATAAAGAAAACATGGTATGTACATACCAAGGGATGCGGTTCAGCCTTCAAAAAGGAGGAAATGCTATCATATACTACAACATGGATGAATCTTAAGGACATTATGCTAAATGAAATAAATCAGTCACAAAAGGGCAAAGACTATATGATTCCATTTACATGAGGTCCCTAAAATAGTGTCTTAGAAACAGAAAGTAGAATGGTGGTTGCCGGGGGTTGGTGGAGAGAAAAGACCAGTGGACCAAGGGGTACATAGTTTCAGTTTTGCAAGATGAGAAGTACTAGAGATGTCATGCAGCAAGTCACAGAGTTAACACTATGGTACCGTACACTTTAAAATGGTTTAGATGATAAATTTTATGTTACCTGTATTGTGTCACATTAAAAAAAGAAGAAAAAAAAGGTTAAAAACAATTAGAGAAACAAGACTTGTGTATCCTGGAAGGAGTGAGATGTCAGCAAGCAAACAAGTTTGGGGTTTCAGTGAACCCACATCTGTAAAGATGGTTTGGACCTGACCCACTTTCATGGTTCTGGTTTTCTCTGTGGGCAGCTGTTCTCATTACACAAATTGCCGCTGTTGACTCAGCTTGGGTCACTCTAGGTGTTGGATGTAGAAGCCAAAGGCCACGCTGCTGCCGAGCCTATTGCTTGTGCCAGGCCAGGAGGCTGAAGCACACCAGAATGGTGTTGAGAGTGAGGGAAGCTGACCTCGACCTCAGGCCAGAAGCGTGGGAGAAGCTGAGCTGACGGTGCTTTGAGGTAATAATTACAGAGTGGAAAGGGCACAGAAAAACTCAAAAACACACACATTAACGTCCTGGCTCCATCATTTAACTGTTGTGTGACCACATATGAAATGGCATTAATAACAAAGTTCATAATGAGCTTCATAATCAAAAAGATGTCTTTAAAAATAATTGAGATAATGCTGACGTTATAACATAATAATTGATATAAGAACATGTTCCTGCACTTTTCCTCCCACAATATTCCTCTCACTGTCCTTTTTTTTTTTTTTTTCTTTTTTAAGATTTTAGTTATTTATTCATGAGAGACACAGAGAGAGGCAGAGACATAGGCAGAGGGAGGACTCGATACCGGGACCTTGGGATCATGCCCTGAGTTGAAGGCAGACACCCAACCCCTGAGCCACCCAGGCACCCTGTCCTTCTTGTTCAGTGTCTGTGTTCCTCCCTAGACTGTGGGCTCAGGGGGTCAGGGATGTTGCTGTTCCATAGGCTGCTCATCTCCAACAATGAGCCCACAGCCTGGCGCAGAGATGCAGCAGGAAAATGCTCTGTTGACCGAAGGAGTGATGAATGAATGCATATGCTAGATTTTGGTCAAGAATCACTGAAGTGGGGATCCCTGGGTGGCTCAGTGGTTTAGCGCCTGCCGTTGGCCCAGGGCATGATCCTGAAGTCACAGGATCAAGTCCCACATCGAGCTCCCTGCATGGAGCCTACTTCTCCCTCTGCCTGTGTTTCTGCTTCTCTCTATCCCTCTGTGTGTCTCTCATGAATAAATAAATAAAATCTTAAAAAAAAAAAAAAAGGAATCACTGAAGTGTAAGGACTGGTCCCTTGAGCTGCTTCCATTTCTCAAGTGTTAGCTGGTTAAATTGTTGTCTGGAGAGGACCCACCACCCCATCAAAAGCTGTTTACAGGGAATGATGCCTGCCCAGGAGGTACATCACTCCTGATTAGAGATCTACTTGACTCCCCCCTCACCCCCTGCCCCACCCAGCCTCCTGCCATCTCCACCTCGCCGATAGGATTATGACATCTAGGAAACAGCTCATGCCTTTAGAGAATAAAAAGCTCCCTCTGTTTCTCATTGCTCCTCAGCATAACCTTCCTTTCCCTGCCCATGGCCCTCATCCCCACCCTCTTCTATTCTCCACTCCCTCATCCTATCGTGTCCCTGGGCCAACTGCTTGAAGTGTGACCCACCTTCTGTGATTTATGGACAGAGTGACGCCAAGGTCAGAACACAGATTGTTTTCAGGCGTCCCTGAAGTCCCTGTGTGGTGCTGGAGATTTCCAGCCCGGAGGGACGGTTCACAGGCTATGGGGCTGAATTTGCAAGAAGCGGCACAAAGTGGCTCAGGGTATCTATCACCAGACAAGCAAAATAGTCATTGTTTTCTCCCCTCCCTGTGACCCAGGCCTGGGTGGATAGCCATGGCAGCTGTGGTCCAGACACCCTAGAAAAACACTGGATAAAGGACGACATACTCGAAGGAAGCAAAGGTGCTGTGTTGTGAGTATGGATGGTGATCAAGATTTCTGGGGTTCCCTCTCTGTCTGGGGGTTATGTTTAAGCAATTGAGTGAGGTAAAATTCCTTGTGGCATCTGAGCATGGAAATGATCAAATAGCAGATCACTCCCTCAAGTATTGAACCAGCAGCCTGGTCTAATAGGGTCCTTAACTGAGGGTCCTTAACTGAGGGTCTTCTCGAAGCTGAGCTCCAGGCTCGGGGCCCAGACGAGATGATGCTCTGCACGTGAGCCCTCAGGCCAGAATTAGCCTGCCTCAGCTCCACTTCCACTTCTCACTCTCTGAAAAACCTCAAACAGCTGTTCACCCATGTGGAGGGGACAAATTGTGAATAATAAACTGAGATAATGGATATTAACCCCTAGGGGTTTGATACGAGGCTATGTGTATATATTTTAACAGAAGACATGGTTCTTGCCTTTCAAAAGTTGGTTACAGATCTCAGCTCTTGACTCTGTGGCATCACAGAATTACCTGGGGAACTTTTTAAAAATGCCACTGCCTGGGCCCTACCAGAGGTCCCTGGGACATTCCTAAGTTTTAGAAGCTTCCCTGTGCCATTCTAATCCTTAGCCTGGATTGAGGACAATTGGTTGACAAGACAAAACTAAACCAGGGATAATTCGGGAAAGTTTATCACTAAATTTTTGAGACAACTTTCAAAGCACCTTGGTGGCCATATTCTCATCTAAATTATTCGGATGAGCTTTGCGAATTTCCTACCAACTCATTGAACATTTAAGAGTTTTATCTAGAAGCTTCTTCTGAAATTTGTGTTCACCTACTTTTTAAGACTCCTTTCTGGGGTGCCTGGGTAGCTCAGGAGTTGAGAGTCGGCCGGTAGATCAGGTCGTGATTCCGGGGTCCTGGGATCCCCACAGGGAGCCTGCTTCTTCTGCCTATGTCTCTGCCTCTCTCTCTGTGTCTTTCATGAATAAATAAATAAAATGTTTTAAAAATAAAAATAATAAATGTAAAAACTTTCCCTTCTCACTGGTCTCTTTCCCTTGTCCACCCCCTCCTCTATGGGCTAAAAAAAACTTGAGACCTTTATCTCCTGAAGCACATTCAGATCTTTTCACTGTAGGCATAATTTCCATGAAAACCAAAATAAGGAGAGCAGGAAGGAGGAAAGAAGAATATGAAGTGCCTTGTACAACCTTCCCCACCTCTCTTTCCTCTTGGCTCCTAATCCCAGGCTCCCTCAATTCCTATTATGCCCACATTAGTGTCTCCCCAACCTTGGGCACCTGGGGACATTGTCAATTCCCCAGGTACCTTGTCACTTCACCTCCTCTTGATCCTGTCACCCTGGGACCAAGCAAAGGTGAGCTCTGACCTTGATTACTGACAAAAGCATGAACATCAAACACTTACAGGATTGTTTTATGTCAATAAGACTTTTTCATTGCCAACCTCCTCCAGCAATAGCCCACCTTCAAGCCAGGAAATTAAAACTCTTAACAAATATTAGTAAAGTAATCTTCCTGGAAACCTGGAGGAGAGGAGAGACAAACGAAATGTAAAGATGTAATTATCCAAGGCCACTGCAAGGAGAATCAGGTGTTCCCATTGCCCACTTCCCAACACAAGGCCTACTTCCCTATTTACAGAGTGCAGTGTTGCTGTAATAGCCTAATTGATTTATAATGTTTTTCTCCATATTGTACCATGTGTGCAATTAGTTACTGAAAAGGAAATGCAGCTCAGCTCACTCGCCGCATCTGCTGCTAGTCAGGGACGTACAATTTCATGCCCTATTTTCCAGATGGCTTGGTTAACATTCAGAGAAACCTAGTGACTTGGCCAGAGCTGCAAAAGAAGCTGGGGGAGCTCAGGTATAATTGGACCTGGGAGAACTACCCCAGATGGAAAGAAAACACAACACAATCTCAAAATGTAAGCCAAACATACAATACTGTGAGAACAGGTCCAAAAAAAATGTGGAATGCTCTTTTTTCCTTTATTCAATCACACATTAGTTCATTCATATAGCAAACATTCACTGAATACTTAGGAGATGTCAGTTCTCTTTGATTATGGAGTAGTAAGCACATGGACACATCTTATGCTTTTATGGAGTCCGTGGTCAAGTGGAGGAGGCACCTACTAAATAAATAATCACATGAATGAGAATGTGAATGTGGAAGTGATACATGTTAAAAGGGAAGTACAGTGTTCTGAGTCACTGGAGTCTTCTCTAGGTAAAAGGTGTTAAATCTGAAACTGAAGAACCAGTAGAGATTAGCTCCAGAGGGGAGGGAAGGAGCTCCAGGCTGAGGGAACAGCAGATGGAAGATCTTTGGTGAATTCCAGGAATTGTGGGAAGGCTGGTGTGGCTAAAGCATAGGGAGATAGAGGAAGTAGTAAAGGTAAGTTTGGAGATTAAGAAAGAAGGAAGATTAAGAAGGAAGTAGACAGATTAAGTCTTTGAGGTTTCCTTTAAGAATTTTGTATGCAATCTTACATACATCTCGGTGGTTAGTCAGTTGATTAAGCATCTGACTTCAGCTCAGGTCATGATCTCAGGGTCCTGGGATCCAGCTCCATGTTGGACTCACATCCCGTGAAGTCTGCGGGATTTCAGGGGAGTCTGCGTCTCTCTCTCCCTTTGCTCCTCCCCTCCTCATGCTCTCTCTCTCAAATGAGTAATAAAATCTTTTGTTTTAAAAAAAGAATTTTATATGCAGAATAAAAAAAAAAAGAAAGCAAACTCAGAAATAGAGTAGAAAAGGTTGCCAGGAGCTGGAGGGGGAGGGGAATAGGGAGAGGTAGATAGAACAATACAAGCTGATCTAATGTATAACACGGTGACCATAGTTGAAAATACCACATTGCATAATTGAAATTTGCTAAGAGAATAGAACTTGAGTGTTCTCATATATATGAATGTCTGAGGTGATGGATGTATTAATTAGCTAGATGGGAAGAATCTTTTCACAATGTATCAGATAATTCCTATATATACCTTAAATATCTTACAATATTTTTAAAGATTTTATTTATTTATGCATGAGACACACACAAAGAGAGGCAGATATATATAGGCAGATGGAGAAGCAGGCCCCCCTAGGGAACTTGATGTGGGACTTGATACCAGGACCCCAGGATTAAGCCCTGAGACAAAGGCAGATGCTCAACCACTGAGCCACTCAGGCATCCCAATATCTTACAATTTTATTTATCAATCATGCATCAATAAATCTGGAAAAATATTTATATTTCTAAATGTCAAAAACCCCATTAAATTAAGGGGTAACTGGGGTTCTAACTCTTTATCTCAACTCAGGTTTTGATCTCAGGGTCGTGAGTTCACATGGGGCTCCATACGGTGTGCCTACATAAAACAAACAAACAACAACAACAAAAACAAACCAACCTCTTAATTAAGTCTTTTATATAGAAGAGATAATATGATATAAAAATTTAAACATCTCCATGGAGAATGGAGATAAGATTAAGAGTATAAGGAGGGAAAGCAAAGATAGAAGTTGGAATCCAGGTGACTACTGTTTATGGCTTGGGCTTGGGGGAAAGTGGTGGAAATGGAGTAACTTAGGCAGTTTAGAGAGATATCCAGGAGGCAAAATCAGTAAGGTGTGATAGAGACTGGTGTGGAGAGGGGGAGAAAATGGTAAGAAGAATGTCCTGCTTCTCTCTTGAGCAACTGTATGTGGATGACATTTACTGAGCTGGGAAAGGGCAGAGTGGGAGATGTTACTTCTGAATTCTTATCATAGAGATGGAGTTTAAAACAAGAGGGTGGAATAAATCATTTTGAGGGGAAGAGTAGACCAGAAAGAAAAGAAGGTTCAAGACTAGACTTGAAAAATTCTAACTTTAGAGGTCAAATTGGAGGAAGACCCCAGGAGAAAGAAGGAGGAGTGTGTCTGGAAGGATGAGAGGTAGACCAGGAGAACATGATATCCCAGGAGCCTCAGAAGAAGACATAGATCAAGGGAGAGGTAACAGGTTTTGCTGAAAACAGCTAAATTGGCAGAAACCATGAGAACTGGGGTACCTGGATGGCTCAGTGTTTGAGTGTTTGCCTTTTGCTCGGGTCAAGATCCTGGAGAGTCCTGGAATCAAGTACCACAGGGAACCTGCTTCTCCCTCTGCCTATGTCTCTGCCTTTCTCTGTGTCTTTCATGAATAAATAAATAAAATCTTGAACAAAACAAAACCATGAGAACTAAAAAAAAAATGCCTATGAGGTTTAGGAGCATGGACGTTATTAATGACCTATGAAAGACCAGTTTTGATGGATCCATGACATATTTTTTATTTTTTATAATATTAAAAAAATTTATTTGAGAGAGAGAGCACAAGTGGGTAGAGGGACAGAGGGAGAGGAAGAAGTAGACTCCCTGTTGAGCAGGGAGCCTGATGTGGGGCTGAATTCCATGACCCAGAGATCATGACTTGAGGTGAAGGTAGATGCTTAACTGACTGAGCCACCCAGGTGCCCCATGGCATATTTTCAAAGACCTAAACTCAATGCCAGACTGACACCTGAGACATTATTCAAGGGCATCAGCATACTTAGGACTTTTAACTCTGAAAGTGCTGAAGGTTATAACTGATGTCTAAACAGGTAGGAGAATGCAGACTTGGACTGCATCTCAAACTTTTTTTTTTGGAAAAAAAACAAACTTTTTTTTTTGTTTTCAAACTTTTTTTAATTTTTTTTTCATTTTCCTAAATCCTCTGGCTGGTAAGAATACAAGATGGTAGGAATGAAGGCACTAAACACTGATGGAGTTGGGGATTGTGTCCTTTCCTTGCTAGGAGAGAAGATGATGGAGGAGGAACAACCACTGTACACATCTACTAGGTAAGACTTCAACATCTACCAGGAAGATCCATATTTATTCTCTGTCTAGACTGGCCGCTCTCAAACCTGGCTGACCATTAGGTTGACATCTATACCCTTACGTATTCTAATTCAGCAAGTATGTGGCTGATATGTTCTGAGAAGTCTAGAATTAGTATTCTGTAAGGTTGACAGGTGATTCTGCTCATCACTCAGTCAGAGGACCACTCCTTCAGTTAACTTAGTTTTAGCTTCTACCATAATGATTGATCCCTGAGAATTCCCACAAAGAGCTACGTAACCTTGCCCCCCTTTTCCTTCATTGTCTTATAAAACATGGAACGCAAAAAGAACATATTTTTGATTCACGAATAGTGCCAGAAAGTGTCAACGAGTTAATTATTTTCCTCTCATCAGAGAAAATCAGGCCTGAAAAATAAATGAAGCATAATTGTTTACCTACACAGAGCACTTGATTTGCAAAACTCTTCATAATATCCTAGAATAAATGTTGAGAGACTGTGATCAACCTCTTCAACTCTGTTTTCCTAATGAGGAAACTGAGTCAGGGAGTTTAAATGCACAGCCATTAATGGTAAAGTAGGGATTCCAATCCAGATGTTTTCTTTCCAAGCATATACTTTTATGGGGAGCTGATCACCGTACTGATTTTTGAGATGGAGACATATATAAAAGGAAGCATTTAGCCTGTATTCTGTGGAGGCCGAGAAAAATTAAGGCCATCCCACCTAAAGTTTAGCATTAGCACAAGTACAGCCATCTTAGGCCCCTGTGGATAAGAGTTGAACTTTATGGGAAAAACTGCAGAATCTCCTCAATGTTCTCGGCAGGTAATCCCATATCAGAAAGACAACAGAGCCCAAGCCCGTGGTAGAAAAGTCCCATATTAGAATGAGAACAGAGCTCAATGCCCATAAGCCCCATATCAGAATGTAAACAGAACTTGAGAAATTCCTCCACCCCTTCTGAAAATCCCCTAGACCAGCCTATAAAAAATCCAGTTGTAACCCACTTTGGGGTCCAAGTCCCTGCTCCGCTGTATGGAGTATACTTGGACCCAAGCTCGAGCTTGCTAATAAACCCTCGTGCGCTTGCATTGGTGTCAGTTCCTTGGTGGTTTCTCGGATTCACAATCTTGGGCACAGCATATTCCTTGATACACAAATATATTTATTATTATATGCACACATTATATATACATGTATCTACATGCATTTTTAAAATGATTGACTCTAGGGACACCTGGGTGGCTCAGAGTTTGAGTGTTTGCCTTTGGCTCAGGGCATGATCCCAGACTTCTGGGATCAAGTCTCACATTGGGGTCTCTGCGGGGAGCCTGCTTCTCCCTCTGCCTATGTCTTTGCCTCTCTTTCTCTCTGTGTCTCTCATGAATAAATGAATAAAATCTTAAAAAAAAAAAAGATTGACTCTACTCTGAGTACAGAAAGAGAAATAAAGTAGAAGTTATCATGATTCCTGCCCTCAAAAGAGCCTGCAATTTCAATGCAAAGATACCACAGGTATTGTACAATGGTCAGATAACTAAGAGCACAAGGCTGCTAAGCTAAATGCAAAATAAATACTGTGCTGATCATATGAACTGCTAAAGATCAGATGGAAGGAGATTTAATGTATCTCATGAAGCCCAATTTCAGGGCCCTTCACTTGTATGTGTAGGTTCTGGGACGGACTTCATCAGGACATTCACAATGTTATATATTTTTGTGAAACATGACAAAGGAAGGTATTTAATTGTAAGATATTTTAACTTTATCTCTCTACTTTGACTTCAACTGCATTTCCTTCCTCCTCGTGCCCACTGGTGCAGGAGTGTGTCCCTGGATATTTTAGAGTTCTGGCTGAGGGGGATTAGAGTCGGGTTTAGTGGAATATATTTAGACATCTCACACTCCTGTATGTTGTCAAAACAAGTGATGAGCAGTCCTGCTACATGAATGACTTTCAGGATTACTTCTGTTGCCTGCTCTTCCTGTTCAGCAGCATCGCACACAGTGCTTCTGGGCTACAGGTCTTCTCCCACATGACCAGGCCCTAGGGTTCCTGCCAGAAGAAGCGTCCATGTGGCAGTTGTTAATGAGCATTTCAATTCAAAGATTACGTATAACTAAGCACTACATAAGAAACCTGAAAATTCCTTGAAATCTTACAGGTCATATATGAAAAAAACCTAACAGATGGTTCTTCAAACTTGACAGCCATCTTCAACTATCATTTTTTTTTAAAGATTTATTTATTTGAAAGAGAGAGAAAGTGCACATACCCACAAGCAGGGAGGGGAAGAAGGAAAGGGAGAGATAATCTTAAGCAGGCTCCCTGTCTATCGAGGAGCCTGACACAGGGGCTCCATCTCACAACCCTGAAATCATGACCTGAGCTGAAATCAAGAGTCAGTTGCTTAACCAACTGAGTCACCCAGGAGCCCCTCATTTTTTAAAAAAATTATTTATTTATTTGAGAGAGAGAGAAAGCATGGTATGCACGTGTGCATGAGTGGGGGGTGGGGAGAGGCAGAGGGAGAGGGAGAAGCAGACACCCTGCTGAGCTTGGAGCTCCATGTGGGGTTCAATCCCAGGACCCTGAGATCATGACCTGAGCCCAAGTCAGATGCTTAACTGACTGAGCCACCCACGCACTCCTCAATTTTTTTTTTAAAGTCAATTATTCATACTGGAGGAAAGACTGGTGTTTCTTTCTAGTCTCTATATAGAAAACAATTGTGCAAAATTACCCTCTGAAAAGGTGATCAAAGAGGACAGCCAAAAAATGTATTAGAGTCTCTTTAGACAGTTTACGAATACACTTGGTTATTATAATGCTTGTGGCATTTGTCAACTTTTAAAAATTTTCTAAATAAATACTTCTTATTCTGAGGACTTATTTACTTTGGAATTTAATTTAATTTTTATTCATTTATTTGTTTGTTTGTTTGCTTTTTCTTAAAGAGCATCCTCCTCACACTGTATAAGCTTCAGGTCCCACAGAGAAATGGATCTGCCCCCGAGTTTAGGGAAACAATAACCACAGCAGAGGTTAGACGAAACTTCACCACTTCTAGAAAGTGGGAGAAACATTTCAGGGGGAAGCATTACAATGATTTTGGAGTGTGGAGGCAACATAAAGCAAGAGCCCCGTCTGGGAGCTCTGTGTCTCTCATGAATAAGTAAATTAAAAAATCTTAAAAAAAAAAAAAAGAGGCCACTCTGGAAGGGACACTTGGAAACTGTTCCTAGTGTCTTTGAAAGTTTCTTTGTTGATATTGTTTTTGTTTTTGTCTTGGTTTGGTTTGGTTTGGTTTTGATTTAGTCATTTAGGATTTTTGCATCTCACAGTTGAAGAATGAAAGCATCTCCCAGTGTTCTGGGTAGGGTCACCACATAAAACACAGAGGGCCACTTAAAATGTTAACTTTAGAGGAAAAAGGAAGAATGTTTAAGTATAAATGTGTCCCATGCAATACATGAGGCATATTTATACTAAAACATTATTTGCCGTTTGTCTGAAATTCAGGTTTGACTGGGAGTCCTGTATTTTCATTTGCTAAATCTAGCAACTTAATCCCCAGGACAAAGTTGGAAATTCTGAAGGAAGGAAAACCAGTTTTACTTTTGGAAGTCTCTGATTTCAGGTCAGGGAGCTTCCCAAACACTCTCTACTTCACCAGCCACTAAGTTTTGTCCAAAGTACAGCTTTAGGATTTATGGAACCTCCTTGGTCCACACAGAGCGGAGCGAGTTAACAATGGGACAGCACTGGTGGAGGATAAACCACCATGTAACGTCGACAGCAAAGCTTTCTTCTGGGAAACACATATTAGATACTGAAATAAAGGCATTCCCCAGTGAGGTCACTATTATTAATAACTGGATGAAATTCAGGAGGGCTTCACTCAGATCCAAGAGTTGGAAACCTGAATTTGTATAAATCCAGGGGTGATTTGGTTTGGTTAATTACTAATAAACCTTATACAAAGTATTTCTTTCTTTCTTTTTTTTTTAAGATTTATTTATTTATTTTAGGGGGGAGGGGCAAAGGGAAAGAATCCCCAACAGACTCCTCCCGCTGGTTGTGGAGCTCAACATGGGGCTCGATCTCACAACCCTGAGATCATGACCTGAGCCAAACCCAAGAGTAGGATGCTTAACTGACTGTGACACCCAGAAGCCTCTGAAAAGCTTTTAAACAATGTTTAGAACATAGCTTGAATTCCTTGACTCAAAAATAGTTTAGTGCAATTTTTTATTTTCCAAACTGATTTATATGCAATCTTGTGCTCATTGATATCCTAATCAAATATGGGTGCGCTGTTGTGTAGATAAGGTTCACTAGATTTAGGAAATAAAAGTACAGAATGATGAGTTAAATTTGAATTGCCGATAGATAACAAATAACCTTTCTGCATAAGGATGGGATCTCGTTTGTTATCCATCAGCAATTCAAATTTCAATGTGCATCCTGTGGTTTACTTGTAATCCTCTATGGGATACAATCTGATATTCCTGATTTTGAAGGCACACAAAGATGAAAAAAGAAGGGAGCATATTGTAATATTGTAAGTACACAATATACTGCATTTTATCACAGATTTCTGGCCATGGGAAGGTTTGAAGTCTCCCTAGGAGATTGATAGAATTATATTCCTACCTAGTCTCAAGCCATTCTTGGTTTTGTGACACAGTCACCATCTGTGAAAAATCAGGTATTTGCAGAGCAACTGAGAGACTACTATTCTGCACAGGGTGTGCTGCATACTAGACTTCCAATCCAGTCCTCACACCAAGGATAACTGCCCCCTGTGGGATTTCTAGCAGAAGGATAGAGAGTTCAGAAAGGAATATCTTCCAAAGTGCCATCTGTTGCAACTTCAAGGCTTCACAGATCACCTAGAGGAGCTAATATATTCAGGGGAATCTGAGTGGAAGACCGTGTGAGGTATAACGCCTAATGTTTCTGGACTACTACTTCAAGATTTAGCCTCTCTTAGAAAATGTGACTAAGTTTTATAATAGTGGGAACCGTTCAAAAATAAAATAAATTGCTTCAGAAGGGAGTGCAGTTCCTTGTGTTTGGAAGACTGGGTGAGCATTTGGTGGGCATGTTATAGAGGTGATGTGTATTTGGAGGAACATGTTTGTTCAGTGTTTTGAGTTGATCTCATGATTTTTCAGGTCTTAGTACAGGATCTAGAATCGTATAGACTTAGAATAAAACTCACAACTTTCCTTTTACCAGTTTTGAGTAAATTACTGAATTTTTTAAGCCTCCATTTTTTTATTTGTAAAATGGGAGCAAGCCTAATGAGTTGTTATAAAGATTTAAAAAATAATGCATATAAAGCACATAACCCTTTATAGACCCACGTAAAATTCCGCAGTGAAATTAATTTTAGCTATCATTCAAGTCCCTTCAAGTTTTGAGATTATATACTTCCATGAACTTTGGCCAGAAAACTAACTATGGGGATTTAAAGACACCAGGATTTAGTTTAAATCCTATCATCGTAACGATCAAAAGGGTTCATAGAGTCTTTTGGTGTATTTTTTGAGAACGGGCTCGAGGAAAATGAATTTAGTTCTACTTTTCTTGTTTTTTTTTTTTTTTTTCCTCCAGCACTTCACACAATATCAGTTTGATGCTCAAGAAATAATGTTTTATGGGTAATGTGATCTTCTTTGCCATAAATGAAAAATAGGGACTTTGGTATTTATTCCATAAAATGCCAGGCTAAAAATAAAAAAATAAATTCAATATATATGGACAATTAATTTACAACAGAGAAGTCAATAACATACAATGGATAAAGGATGGTCTCTCCAAAAATGGTGCAATAAACAGCCATGCAAAACAATGAAACTAAACCACTAACATCATACATAAAAAATTAACTAAAAATGGATTAAAATTTGAATATAGCACCTGAAACTATAAAATTCCTATAAGAAAATATAGGCAGTATGCTCATGGACATGAGTTTTAACAATTTGTTTGTGGACCTGACTTCAAATCCAACAGAAACAAATATATAAACAAATGGGACTACATTAAACAAACAAAAACAAAAAAGGTTCTGCATAATGAAGGAAACCATCATCAAAATGAAAAAGCAATATACTCAGAGAATATATTTGCAAATCATATATAAGGGTTTAATATCTAAAATATATCAAGAACTCATACAACTAAACAATAAAAAAAAAAACCTACACGACCTGATTAAAAAATGAGCAGAGGATTTGAATACAAATTTTTCCAAAGAATACATACAGATGGCCAACAGGCAAATGAAAAGATGTTCAATGCCACTAATTATTAGGGAAATGCAAATCAAAACCACAATGGCCTATCACTTCACATCTGTTAGAATGGCTATTATGAGAAAGACAAGAAATAACTAGTGTTGGAGAGGATATGGAGGAAGGAACCCCTATACAAGATTGGAGGAATCTAAACTGGTGCAACCACTATGGAAAACCATATGGATGTTTCTCAAAAAATTGAAAATAGATCTACCATATGATTCAGCTATTCTACTTTTGTGTATATCTAAACAACATAAAAACACGAATTCTAAAAGATACATGCTCTCTTATGTTCATTGAGGTATTATCTACAATAGGCAGGATGTGGAAGCAAACCAAGTGTCCATCAAAGGATGAATTGTTAAAGGGGGTGTAGCATATATATGTATATAATGGAGTATTACTCAGCCATAAAAATGGAAGAGATCTTGTCTTTTGTGACAACATGGATAGACTAGAAGGTATTACTCTAAGTGAAGGAAGTTTGATGGAGAAGGATAAAAATCATATAATCCCACTCACAGAATTAAAAAAAAAAAAAGAACAAACAAAACAATACAAAAAACAAACAGATTAATGGTTTCCAGAGGGGACAGGGGTTGGCCTGTGGACAAAATGGATGGAGGACGTCAGTTGGTTGGTGATGGACGGCAACTAGGCTTTTGGTGGTGATAATTTTGTAGAGTATACAGATGTGGAAGGAAGGAAGGAAGGAAGGAAGGAAGGAAGGAAGGAAGGAAGGAAGGAAAAGAAGGGAGGGAGGCAGGCAGGCATTCAGTAATGAGGAAACAATGATACTTTTCTGTTTTTCAGTTTCTCTGCAAACCTGAAGAAGAAGAAGAAGGAGAAGGAGAAGGAGAAGGAGAAGGAGAAGGAGAAGGAAGGAGAAGGAGAAGAAGGTGGTTTGTGAGCTTCCCTGTAGACAAAAAATGCCTAATTTGCATTTTAAGCAACTCATAGCAATGGGATCTCACTTTTTAAAAGATACAATCTCAAACATTCTAGGTGGAAGTTGTATGATTATTATTTAGTTTTATGTACGTATTACCCAGATTAATATTTCTAACTGCCTGATAAGCTGTTTCTCAGTAATTTGCAGAAAGCTTGTCTTTTTTTTTTTTTTTGGATAGGTCATCTTGATTTGATCCATTTTTTTTTCTAAAATAAATAGCACTATCACACGGGTCAGCTATAATGAATATATTTGACACAGAGGCTTTATAAAAATTAGTTTGTTTCCTGCCCACATCAGGAATGTGTTGTGTATGCAAAATAAACCGGGAAGATTAGTTTATGAGAACTGTAGGTCCACCCTGAGTGCACAGAGATAAGTTCTAAAAATAAAACTGACTTCTACTCTCTTCTTCCCGCCGCACCCCTTCCCTGCACCCACCCTCCCCACCAGAAGGGCTAAATGCTGAGCAAAATTCTTGCAAAGGGGCAAGCGCTGCAGTGTCTCATCATTCCACAGTCTCCCACTGCCCCCTGTTGGTATATGGTCTCCGGTTTCCTAAAGGTGAATTCCAGACAGCTGGTTCCTTGGGTGATTTTTACAATCCTACTTCCTTGGTTATGGCTTGACATAATTTCCCTGGAGAGTTCTGGCTTAGGGTATGATAATATACCTTGGATCTGCAAAGCATTAAAAGGGAGGATATTGTCAGATATATGATCTAGCCATGGACACAGGCCAGATGCGTTTGTAACTAAAAGAGAAGGCCCTCTTGTCCTCATGTACTCCTAACTGGTTTGGCTTTGCAGTTATCTATCAGCACCTTCCCTACTTTTGCAGAAAGGCTCAGGTAATTTCTTTCTTTGGCCTTACAGTTACAGTGTTGGGAGCTTGCTTATGGTCATATATAACAGGTGACAACAATGTCTTTCAGAGAAAAAAGGCCAAGAGAGCAATAGCAAGCACTCTAAGTTCTTCTCAAGATTGTTTCCTTGGAATAATTACCCACAGTATAGAGTGGGCTGCAATGAATTATTTATAGCTGGGGGCAGGCTTTGATTTATTTATTTATTTTTTATTTGTTCATTCATTTGTTCCTTTGTTCCTTCATTCTTATAATCTGGGTTGCGTTTATGGCATTACTGAAATTAAACTTGAGTTAAAAATATAATAACTCTATCTAGGCCAATCTGTGGGAGGGAACTTCAAAGCAGCCAGAGACAATGAGATTGTGCCTTATGCTTTGGCTTCTAGTTGGAAACCTTGAGGGAAAAACTGGTTGAGTTCTCTACAATTAGGGTTAGTGAATGCCAAGGCCTTAGAATTCCAAGGCAACCATTTGGTGGAGGTTCTGCACTGCCCCAACAGCTAGCTAGTCAACTCAACAAAAGCATAACTTGCATTGCTATTATGTATCTCACTCCCCCACCCCAAAAAAAAGAAACAGTTGAATTTTTTCTCCTTTAGTTATCAACAATAAATGTTGGCTTGTTAGGGACTTAGTGTGGATTGGTAGCATTGGAGAGCACTTGTTATTCTGAGTTCCAAGAAGGAAGTGGTGGACAGAGGTTAGAATTAGAAACTCTGGTCTTTGCATTTAGACTGAATTTTATTTATCTATCTATCTATCTATCTATCTATCTATCTATCTATCTATTTATCTATCTATCTATTTATTTATTTATTAAATTTTTATTAATTTATGATAGTCACACAGAGAGAGAGAGAGAGAGAGGCAGAGACATAGACAGAGGGAGAAGCAGGCTCCATGCACCAGGAGCCTGACGTGGGATTCGATCCCGGGTCTCCAAGATCGCGCCTCAGGCCAAAGGCAGGCGGTAAACCACTGCACCACCCAGGGATCCCTAGACTGAATTTTAATAGACAAGAGAAGGAGAGCATTTTGGTCAGGATATCTGGGCTTCTTTACTGATAAAAGGCCTACCTGTCCATCACATTTAGGCCAAATCTTATTCACTCCAAAAGACCATTCTAATCCCTCTCTCTACTCTGAATCTCTTTCACTCTTTTACTTCGTAACGGTGTGCTGTGCAATAAATATGGAAAATTCCTAGAGGTCCCAGGCCATGTCTTACTGACATTGGTGCTTTGTGCCTAGTAAGTTCTCAGGAGGTGAGTTTGAATAAAATTGTGAAGGTACACATAGCAGAAGCACAAGAACACTTCCAAAAATGCAATAGCATTGCTCAGTATGATACAAATATTTCTATGAATATGTAGCCACCACATATCAGTAGCTTTTTTTTCTGCTCAATGTAATTTCTGTTGCCAGAAAAAAAAAAGCCAAAAAAAAAAAAAAAAAAAAAAGAAAAGAAAAAGAAAATTAAATCCAAGCATGTTTTTCTCCTACTCTAAAGCTCCATGCCTCTTTTTGGCCTGCTGGATAGATTACAGACTCCTTGGATGTGCCTACCATGTTTGCACTGTCTATAGCAAATTCACCTCCATTACCTCAATAGTCACGATTCCAACTCCTCCACACTTTGGTCTACTGTGAATTTCTCTACTGTTACTCATTTCTGAAGTAGCTTTCCTCTAATTTTTTTTTGCCTGGACAACTTTTCTTTATTACTCAAAACTCTACATAAAAGTTTTTTTTTTTTTACCCCCCCTACATAAAAGTTTTTAACTCTGTTTAAGGTCTTTCAAATCTCAAGAGGTATTAGGGTTGAGCAACTGACTCTTGATTTTGGTTCAGGTCATGATCTCAGGGTCATAGGATTGAGCCCCATGTCCAGCTCTGCACTTAGCATGGAGTCTGTCTGAGACTCTCTCTCTCCTTTTCCTTCTATCCCTCCCTCAACTTGTGCTCTAAATAAATAAATACACACATACATAAATACATAAATCTTAAAGAGAAAAAAAAAAAGACTTTTCAAAGCTCCAGGGCAAAGTCTCAATTTCCTCTGGGAGTGTACATAATTTGGTTCATTATTTCATTATAACATCTACTGTGCCTTGTATCAAAATTTCCCTACTTATTTTAGTTACTTATTAGATTTAAATGACTTGAAGATAGTGACAATATTGATTTATTTGGATTTTCAAGCAGCTAGCTCAGTGTATAATATGTAGAATTATATGATGAATTAATGAATCAATAATCCTGAAGGGTAATGATAATAGCACTGGACTGAGAATTGGTAGATCCGAGTTCTAGACTCAGCTATTACTTACTATTGTGAGACACCAGGCAATTTAACACTACTGGTGTCAGATTACTAGCATGCACAAAAAGCGTTTCAAATTAGGCGACCTCAAAGGTCCCTTCTGATACAGGAGCTTGGGCTCCTGAGCAAAGTTCATCAAGGCAGGCACTCTGGAAATTCTATTTGTTTTTGTTGTTGTGTTTAAGATGTGGGGCTCGATCCCAGGACCCCAGGGATCATGACCTGAGCCCAAGGCAACACTCAACCGCTGAGCCACCCAGGTGTCCCTGGAAATTCTATTTAAATTTCTCTTTCTGGAGATTCAATAAGCTTCAATTGAGTAGTTATGAAAACTTCTTCCAAATTTATTAGCTCAAGATATATTGAGGGTAAATACCAAGTTAGTAATAAAAAGATTGGAATTTCTGGAAAGGAATGGATTCTAATCTTGACCTTCTGGCCAAGTTAGAGAGACTAAAATATTAGAAATATTGTCTATTTCTATTTACTTAAGGTTAATTAGTGGACATTGGAGAATAAAGGGACACGTCATGCTGACATGAATAACTGAGTTGAGTCTTTTATAAACATCCATATTCAGTGTCAGATTGAATTCCACAAAAAGTCAAACTCACACATACTTTTCATAGAATTTAATCCAGAGAAATTAATTTTTTTCTTTTCAAAGATTGTATTTATTCATTTGAGAGAGAGAGAGAGAGAGAGAGAGCATGAGCAGGAGGAGGGGCAGAGGAAGATGGAGAAGCAGACTCCCCGTGCTGAGCAGGGACCCCCCCGCGATGTGGGGCTTGATACTAGGACTCTGGGATCATGGCTTGAGCTGAAGGCAGACGCTTAACTGACTAAGCCACCCAGGTACCCCAATCCAGAGAAATTTCTTAGACATTTGAACCAAGGGTCCCCAGAACAGTTAGCTAAGGTGCAAGCTTCCACTTTTGTCATATGTTATTTTTACAATGCTTCATTTGAAAGGGACCAGAAATTTAAGAAACAGAGGACTGTGGTCCCCTGCATAATCAACTTTCTATTCAATATCTAATGATGTCAAATAGGTGTATCAAACTTAGCATGACATAAACAGAACTCTTGATTGTCCCAAAGGCCCAGCATTCATTTCTCCAATAATTACTTATTTAAGCAAATGCTGTCATTGTTCACTTAGTTCCTTAGAAGAAAAACTTAGAAGTCCTTCTAAATTCTTGTCTTTCCCTCAATCCCATCATCCAATACATCAATCAGCTATAGCTTTAAATTTATTCTGGGGCATCTGAGGTGCTCAATCAGTTAAGTATCTGATTATTGGTTTTGGTTCAGGTCATGATCTCAAGGTCTTGGGATCCAGCCCCACCTCAGGCTCCATGCTAAGTGGAGTCTGCTTATGGATTCTCTCTCTCTCTCTCTCTCTCTCCTTCTGCCTCTCTCCCATTCATGCCCTCTATTTCTCTCTCTTACATAAATAGGTAACCTTTAAAAATAACAAAAATAAATACACTTTGAATCCAACCATTTCCCCCATCTCCATTGTAACCACCTTTTCCCCAGGCACCCTGATTTCTTCCCCGGATTATTGAAATAACCTGTGAAGTAGTTTTTCTGCTCCTGCATTTACTTCCTTACTCAGGGCCCTGTCTACATGTAGCAGCCAGAGTGATCTTTCTGGATCCCTGAAGCATAAATCAGATCATCATACTCCTCCACCGAAGAGTTGCTGGTGGCTTCCAAATATACTTTGAATAAAATCCAAACTTCTTCCCATGACCTACTCATCCCAGTATTATCTGGCCTTGCAATGACCCAACCTAATCTTCTCTTCTTACTATGGTTTATTTTGCCTCATCCATGGCTTTTTTTGGTGTCTTAAATATACCCATTTCTACTTAGGTTTCATTTTACATTGAAGTCTTTCCCCACATGGCTGGCTTATTCCTATCAGTTCATCTCCATTCATGTCTTCTCCTCATGGAGCACTTCTCTGATATTCCTATGTAGAACCACCTCTTCTGCTATAGTTACTCTCTGTTAAATTACCCTCTTTTATCTCCTTTATAGTACTTACCACTTTAACAATCTTATTTAATCGGCTTATTTACTTATATGTTGTCTGATTGTCTTTGTTATAATGCAATCTCCTCGTAGGTGAAGATTTTGCCCTTTTCATTGCTGGGTGCCACACTCTTAGAACATGGTGGCATGTCATAAAACGTTGATAAATATTTGTCAATTGGCTAGCCAACCAAACCTTCCTATTATCATAATATATGAACATTAGGGAAACATAAAACAAATAGCTTATTAATAAGGATCTAGATATTCCCCCTCCCAATATATAAACCTGTAGGATTATAAAGGAAACTTGCAATATATGCATATAAACTAAATATACATGAGGCTTTTTCAAATTCTTTTTTCCCACTCTTTTATCAAAATGATACCATAATATATATATATATATATGTTTAGTAGGTAGATGGATGGATAGATAGAACCTAATAATTACTCAGGATTCACAATTAGGGTCATAAAAGGAAATAGCACACTAAAACTGAGTCAAGAGAAGTTTAATTAAGAGATCATTTATAAGAATGTGAACAGGATTTAGGAAAAGTAGGAAGGAGGGACCCCAGTGCTAGTAACACAGGGGCCATTATTATCCCTATGCCTGAAGGGTGAAGAAACAATTACCTGAACCCAGGAAGAAGTATATTGAGAGAGCCTTCCTGACAGCAGCTGCAGCTTTTCTGGAAAGATGGAGCTAACTGAATATGATCTGCCAGAAATTAAATTAGGGAAATAACTATCCCAACTGTACTCTCTTCCTGCTTGCTACTCTCCCCTGGGCAGAGCTCCACCAGAAGCCTGGAGACCTTGGATGCTCACACCTGGGTCAGCCTTGTGAGGCACAGACAAGGGTGCAGAGCATGCCAGAATGGCTCTACAGGAGCAAATAGAAGATATCTGGCATGTAGCCAATTCAAAGAGAAGAATAAAATATTGTCTCATCGAAAAGTCAACAGGCCAGGTGGGATGGAACAGCAACCTAGTATTAAGCAAGATTTGACAACCTTCTAAACATTTTCTGCCAAAGTTCGGATCCATTTTCTTATCTTCTGCAAGGGAAGGAAAGACGATGCTTGATGCTTGACTCACAAAGAAGGAAAGAGAGAGAGAAAGGAAAGAAGGAAGAAGGAAGAAGGAAGGAAGGAAGGAAGGAAGGAAGGAAGGAAGGAAGGAAGGAAGGAAGGAAGGAAGGAAGGAAATGGTAGGAGAATACCTCAACACAGGACTGAGTAAGTTATTACTTACTTTGTGGGTAAGTTATTACCCTCCCCCCACCCTTTACCTTTTATAAGCCTAAGCTGGTGAAACTGACTCACCTAGAAGGATTCCAAGGGATTCCTAGAGGGAACAATGCTGTCCAAGTGCCACAGCTGTCATGAGAAGTGGGGAGACACTTTGCCAAATTTATTGAGCTCAGCAGTTCTACCTTTTTCACAGAAATTCACATGAAAGAAATAAATAAATTTCAATAATTGCTGAAGGTAAATTTAGGAAAATAAAAATGTCAAAGGACTTTATATAACTGTTAGATATTATTAATCTGTGAGTTTCCAAACATTATAATTAAGAATCAATATCAAATTGCCTACAGCTTCACACTCTTCCTCTGATAGCATGGAACTGATTTTCAACATCTTTCCCAAGTAGTTTTTTTAAGAGACATCACAACCACTCAGAAGGAATTACTGATATGGTCTTCTCAGCATGATAAAAGAAAGCAGCAGAAAGTTTATTTGGTGATTCTTTTCTTGGCCCTAAACAGTTGGTCTCTGAAAGAAAACAAATCATGAAATTGTTAAAAATATTTGTCTGCTTTTTTTTCCCCTTGAATCTTTTCCGTTGTATTTATCTGACCCAAAGACAGTTGGGAAAGAAGATTCCAGAATAGTTTATGCAAATTTATGGACATAGGCAAGGAAGAGAAAGAGTTGAGAAGAATGAAGATCTACAAAAAGATATGGAGGGGAATCACAGGACCCAGAAAACTGGGAATCAGATTGTGGAAACAGTGTTTCCCAAGACATGTCCAGATTGAACTTGGACCAGGATTCTCAATCATGGATTTGTCTATAGAGCACCAAAAGAGAGGAGGAAGGAAAAGAAAAAGAAAATGGAGAGAAGCTTCAAAGAAAATTAAAAAGGGGAAAGCCTAGGATAAGACAAAGAAAGAAGAGAAAAAGAGCGAAGAGAATTGCGTGAAAAAATCAGTCTCATGGAAGCCAGCCTGCTCAGAAGGCAGAAAGGCTATACTGGTTTTATATGTTCTGGCATTAGAAGCCAATTGCAAATAATTTTCTGTAGTGGAAATTTTATTTTTCTCTTAGAAATTTAGTTCAGCAAGGGAAATGCAAATTTATTTTGATGAATGTGTCCTTAAAACTAAAAAAAAGATACTAAAAATACATTGAACATCTGAATTATTAGCATATCCAATGGAAAAGTCTTCAGTTCCCAGTCCTAAGTTATGAAATGATCAATCTAATAATTTGAGTTGTAAAGAATGCCATTTTTAGGAAAATCCATATATAAAAAGCTAACGGCATAAATCAAAGCCAGTCGATTGTACATAAGAATGAAGGGAAGGATATTTTTCTCTGCTTTATTTCCTCCTTCAAACCTTTTGTCTATCTATTAGTAAGAACCAAACACACACACATACACACACACAGACTTCACTGAGCATGTGCACACACACAGCTACTTCAAAATGAAGGGAGTTTTTAAGGAACGAATGTAAATTGATGGCTCAGTTAGTATGTGGGAGCTTTTGTCACATTTTCTCCACCTTGTGACTGATGAAAGTGTGTGTATGTTTGTGTGTGTGTGTGTGTGTGTGCACGTGCGGGCAGGATCTTACAACTTAATGCGCTAGAACACAACTTTGAGGTCCAAAACAAGAAGCAGATTCCTTAGACTAGTGTCTTTGAGGGGCTTTCTTTTGTGAAAGAGGAAGAAACATAGTATTCACCACCAAAGTCTCAGCCTCTCACAGCAAGGAATTGTTCTTACAAACTAGTTGCGATTGTCCTAAGAAGTAAGATTTCCTTTGCTCTGTTTGGGGAGTTGTACATGCAAGGAAGTATTTTCTGACATTCAGGCTTAAAGTCTTTTCCTTTGTTTTATTTACTTATTTCCAATTATATCTTTAGAACACTCTGAAAAATTATTTTTTATCTAGCTGGCTAGGTATGATAACAATTAATGGACAACCAAAGACTTTACTATTTTAGTATGTGTTTCCTGGGGGAATACAAAGGGATTCTGAAAGGTAATCAGCTTGATTAGGTGGAAATGCATTGCAAATATGGAACATGCTCTTTTTCAGGCTTCACACATAAAAGCCCTGTGCAAGCACTAGCTGAATTCACTGTAGGAAGACCCTTGGGTTAGCCCCAGAGGTCATATCCTATAGAGCAGCTTTCAGATGGATCCTGGGTTTGAGTAGATGTATTCAGGGACAGCGAGGTCCTGATAATTAGAAGTCACAATGGCTTGCACTTTTAAAATTATTAGGGCTAAGATACATTGATAATTTGGGTAAGCTAAATTCAGTACACATGCAGATATCTTTCCAATTATCTAAATCATTTTTCACACTAATAAATACATATGAGAGTGAAGATGGAAATTGTTATACTTTTCTGGAAAGAAATTTAGTAACATTTATCAGGAACTTTTTAAAACAGATTTTATTTATTTATTCATGAGAGACACAGAGAGAGAGGCAGAGACAAGCAGAGGGAGAAGCAGGCTTCCCGCAGGGATCCCAATGCAGGACTCGATCCCAGGACTCCGGGATCACGACCTGAGTTGAAAGCAGATGCTCAACCACTGAGCCACCCAGGTGCCCTATCAGGAACTTTTAATGATGTCCTTAGCCTTACACCAAAAATTCTTTCTATAGGAAGTTGCTGCAAAAAATGACAATCATAAACGGACCCTAAATTTGACATATTTTGTATATAATTTATAAATGAAAAATATTGAAATTAAACCAATCAACATAAAAAGATCAATTAAGTAAACTGTAGTCTATCACTTAATGGAATATTATGCAATCTTCAAATGAATGATATTTAATGATATGACAATGCTCATAATACAGTCTTAATTTTTAGAAAGCAAGATGGGAAGGCCTTTTGAATATAATTTTAATTTTAGAAAATGTATGACCTATATCTTCATGCTAAAACAGCTGAAATCCCAACGCAGGTCCCATCTGTGACCAGAAAAGCAAACAAATTTACATTTACACAAGTGCCACATGTATCCAGAGCCCAGAAGATTATATAAATCATTGATTTTCTTTAAAATAAAGGTCCCCTTTCAAATGATACTGATTCTACTTTGGAGAGTATCTAATAGTTCCTTCATATTTGATAATCCCTTTGTCTTTAAATCTCTCCTCTTACCAAAGTCCTGCTTCATCCAAGAGGAAAAGCATGTGGTTCTTGATTTTCTGGGTGTGATAACAGGCTCATCCTGAAGGGGTAGCGCTGCATTGCTTGTGGACATTTTAGCATGGGCTTTAAAAAAAAAAAAAAGAATAAATTATTCATATGCAAATAAGCACTTATTTTTGCCGATTTGACCACCTCTAGGTGTCATAGTCAAAACCTCCGCACACTGGGTAGGAGATGCATGAGAAAAGAGAGAAGGAGTTAGAAAAATTCTACACAAACAGACACACAAATGATTAAAGAGATAAAACTCAAAATATTATCTGTGGTTATTCCTGGGTTTGGGGATTCTGGATGACTTTAATTTTCTAAGTTCTACTTTCCTTTATCTTCAGGATTTTCTAAAAAAAATTTCTTCGTAACCATAAAATATTTTTTCTTTCAAAAATACCTTTGAAAAAAGAATATCTAAATCTCCAAACTGCAAAATATTGGTAAAATTAGCCTTCAATTGAAGGCTAGTGTTCTTATACCTAACTGCATTAGCCCTATTATGGATACAAAAAAGCTTGGCGACTAGCAATTAAAATTAAAAAGAACGTGAACAAAAATATTCATCCCAGAGAGAAACTAATAGTGTTCAATATTAGCTGTGAAATTAAATATGCATGAGATATTCTCCCTTGATTCACGTCAGTCATTAAATCATTCATTCAATCATTCATTTATTTGATTTACAGCTGAGTAATATCACACTATGTTTATCAAGAAATTTAATTGGGACATATATTACATTAGGATCAAAGTCGACCTTTTGGCAACAATTCAAATTTCAGTCACCTGAGACAATTGGGTTTTAGAGAGGCAATCACGTTATTATCCTGCTAGTTAATATGGGTCTTTCTTGGAGTGGTTTCTCAGAACCAACAACCTCTGATCCAAACTGTCTCCAGTAACACCAAAGACAGCCATGGCCAGCAATTCTAGACAGATCATTTTATCATCATTTATAGGCACATATTATATGGAATTCAACAGATTACATTCAATCGACCAACCCTCTTCAGAAAGTATTTTAAAGTTTAGGTAACAATGTGAAGCTTCTGGGTACAGACCTTTTAAAGTCTCTCATCACAGCTGAGGCTAAGACAGAAAAATGTCAGCTTTGCTAATTAATTGTTGCTGTTTCATCTATTTTCCAACTGACCTGGCAAATCCATGCTCCAGAAGGTGGTAAACTCTGACCATACTTGGGATGCACTCATTTTTGTTTTGTTTTGTCTTACTTTTAGCAAATTCAGGCAGTGTGAATTCAAGCTCATGATGAATGTGTCTTTCCTCTTCCAAAGCATCATCTGTACCCAACTACATTTTGGCATCTGCCTTGACAACTCTAACAAGCAATCATTTTGACAGGAGACCATCTGTGTCGAACAATATACACAGTGTCTACATGAAACTGAAAGGCAAAGAACAGTGCCTAGGAAGAAATTATTGTCTCAAATGACCCTGGAGGTTGGTATTTAAAATCTCAGGGGAGACTCTATGCCAAAAGTTGAACATTTGAGACAAATTCCTGTCTTGAATGGTTTCAGGGACTAAGACTCTCCCTTGAGGTTTGAAACGATGAGAAAGAAACATTTAATAAACAACTGCCAGCACTGGATTAAGAAGTTGACTCTAATCCTTTCTCTTCTATTAACTGACTCTATTTCCTGGAGTAAGGCACTTGACCTTTTGGTATTCTGTCCTTTTTCTGTCTTAACTAGTTGTGTGTTTCCTTGCATAAGTCACTTGGCATTGGCCTGTCTATCCCATAAGCCTCACCCTCTCTCTCTCTTCTATGAATTTCCCCAGCTCCATTCAAACAATGGGCCTGCTCCCTCCCACACAAAATTCACTGCTCCAATCGAATTCTTTCCCTTATGTTTGGAATGGGCACTAAAAAGATTCCAAATCAAAATAACCTGTCTATTCTCTTGAATTCAGACATGAGATCTCTTGGTGGCAGCCATTTCCCATCACATGTACAAGAAAGTTAAGAAAACTATTCTGGACAAAATGGAAGAATAAAGTAGATAAATAAACAGGGAAAAAAATGTCTCAGATGATTTTTAGGTGGAATTCTAGTATCTTATTCATTCCTTCTTTTTTTTTTTCTTAAGCTAGTTTGTCATTTAGAAAAAAGGGAAGGCTAAATAATTTAATATTTTATAGGAGTTTATCTCTGATTTGTTCCCATCTTTATATAGACTTATCACTTATAAATCTTTGGTTATCAATAAGGAAAATGAATGACCTTCTACATAATCAGATGCAGAGTTGTATGTGCTTTGTCACCCCATCCTGTTCTTTCTATTTATAATTCTGTATCTCTTCAGGCCAACGTTTTGGTTGCAGTTAAAGGAGGATACGAAGACAATAATATGTCGTCTCTGTCCTCATGGAACAGTGGTAAGACGTCCATACATAAGCCAGCTCTAAGGGAAGCTAGAACAGGAAGCAGCTGTTCCATCCCAGTGATTCTGAGTTCTTGTACTTAGGTGTGATTGTGACTGCAGTGACATCAGAAATTGCAAATGAAAAATGCAATTTAAACAAGTGCTTCATGCACTATGCAGCTGACAAGACCTGACACTTTCAGATCCAAAGCAGGAAAATGAAATGTTTAATTGTTGTAATAAGAGACCTACCTGAGGTGGATCCCATTGCCTACAGCCCAAAATACATTGAAGACAATAGCAAGCTAAAGACTTGAATGGGTAATCAAGTGACAGCCTTCGGAGTCAGAACAGTGCTGGTGTTCTGGAACATCTATCTGCTCACTGTATTTTCTGTATGTGTTCAGTCTCTACCTGGCCTCTTCTATAAGTCTCTATAGAATGGTCCCTCCTCTATAAGTCTCAATTCCAATGTCATCTCTTGAAAGAAGCCTTTAGCCTACTTGATCCCACAGCGATTGTTTCCTCCTCTGAATCCAAAGTATTTGATATTAACCCTATTCATCTGAAAATCATGTGGCAGGTACCTTGTTAGGAGAATGAAAGCTACTTTAACGAATTCCAAACTTTCAGTGGCTTAACCCAAAATATTCCTATTTCTTATTTATGATGTATTGTAGATTTCTAGCCATTTGATGTCTTTCCTCTAAATAGTGATCCAGGAACCATCTACAACATGCCCCAAGGCATTAGAGTCTTCTGTGTCCATCTAACAGACCAGAGACTCCGTACCATCTCAGGCTAGAAGTGACAAACTTGTATTTTTTCTTTTATCCCATTGGAAAATAACTAATCACATGGCATCACCTGCAAATGTGATAAGAATATGTAGTGTGTGGATGGATAACTCCTTCTGAATGCTGCTCCGAATCATAGAAGTGGGAATTTGAATTTTGGTTGATAGTTGGGTTTCTTTTTCACATATTTCTTGTACTTAAATCTCTTTCTGTGCAATATTTCCCATTTCATTCATTAAAATTCTCTTTAAAAAATTTAAAAAAGATTTTATTATTCCTGAGACACACACTGAAAGAGGCAGAGACATAGGCAGAGGGAGAAGCAGGCTCCCTACAGGGAGCCCAATGTGGAACTCAGTCCCGGGATCCCAGGATCACGACCTGAGCTGAAGGCAGATGCTCAACCACTGAGCCACCCAGACATGTCTCTTTTTAATTTTTTAAAAAAGGTTCTATTTATTTATTTGAGAGAGAGCAAGAGAGACAGTGAGCCAGAGCAGAAGGAGGGGCAGAGGGAGAAGCAGACTCTCTGAGGCAGAGCCTGATGCAGGGCTTGGTTTCCAGGATCCCAATAATATGACCTAAGCCAGAGGCAAATACTTAACCAACTGAGCCACCCAGGTGCCCTCAGTCATTAAAATTCTTGATGATAACTCAATTATGTAACATAATATACTATCTCAAAAATAGTAAATGAGCACAAAACATGTTCTCATTTAAAGTGTCTTGATTGATTTGCACTCAATTGAGAAAGTACCTAAGAATTGCAGTGATGCCAAAGTGCCCCAAAGTGCCTGGAAGTTATCCTGTTATCTGATTTGAAGACTACTAAGAATAAATAGATAAATGGAATGAAAAAATTCTCTTAAAAATGTGGTATTGTGTTTTATTCAACAATATATATTTCACAAACATGTATGCAGCCACTGCAATGCACTAAACAACATGCCAGATGTTTTGGCAAACCAGATGAGCATCTTGAAGTCCCTGACCACAAGAGTTCACAGTTAGGACTAACAAGAAAAATCAGTGATAAACATACTGACTGAGAGAACCACATAAATATAGGTACAAAATGAGATTAAGTTTACAAGCAGGCCAGAGAAGGAGGGTCTCTCACTTTACAGTTTAATCCGCTGTGGTGAGCCCTAGGCAGAAGTCAGGAGGCCATTCCTCATCATAATAAAGTCAGTATTACTAAGGAAAAAAAAATAAAATTGGTATGGCACAGTATCAGACACTGTCATGTACATCAGATTGTTTTCCCCCAACTAGAATCCTTTGAAACAGGTGTAATAATCATTTCGCTTTGGGAAGATTAAAAAACTGAAGCTCAGGGAAGCAAAATGAATTTCCTAAGATTATAAAGTTCATAAAAGCTGGAGCTTGAAATTATTCCATTGACTGTTGCAAATTTTGTCTTTCTCTGTTAGACACTTTCTTGGATTCCTTCAAGCTTTATACTTATTAGTATATGGAAGTGAAGTCACAATGGCAGTCATAGGGGCATCTCACCCTGTAGGTACTGAAGAATGAATGAGTCCCAAGGAATGAGTGGATGGCATGTTAGGAAGCTGCTTCTACCAGTTTAGATCACTAGGGGGCCATCAGCAAATGCTCTTTCTAGGAGTTGTGCTAACTAGTAATTTGATTATATGGTTCCCTAGAGGTCCCAAAATATGAGGAATTGAATTAAAGTCCTAATGTACTAGCTTTTCTTTGAAGCTGGGAACAGCTCTGATAGAACAGAGTTCTTTCAGAAAGAATAGAGTTCAGAAAGGACAGAGTTTACAAAGCACCCTGGAGTCCACATTTACTCCAACCATCTTGCTGATAAAAGAGCTATGCTGGATTGAGCAGTATTACAGCTACCCCTACTGGACCTTCCTTAAACTGCAGCTGGAGTTTCAATAGAAATCGACTGAAGATCTAAGAAAATTTAAAATTTTAATACCAATCCATCTTTCTCTTTAAAAGAGATATGGGAAATACACATGTGGGAAATAAGATAACTTCACATGGACAATAAGGGACAAAAAGTTATCTCTCCTTCCATTCTTTTAAGGTTGTTAGCTTTTTTATGTGGTGGAGAGATGACATTAAATGTTTAACCTTAGACTAAAAGACATTAAGGGATGTCTCTATTTTACCACTCAAAGTAAAAGTGGAATCATTGATGATATAGAAATGCAACAAATCTTAGCATCTATAAATCTGACTATTTTTATAAAATGCACTGATCTTCAAAGTAATCTGTATGTCTTTTCTTCTGGCTCAAAAATAAAGGTCAATTTTAGTCTTCAATAAGGTTGCCAGGAAGGGCTCCCTTTTTAAAAGTCCACATGCCACCCCTAGCCAGAACTCAGTTTGTGCTTCTTTTGTCTCCCCCACCCTTTTCCCTTCCAGATACTTCCACCCCAATGTTCTCTCTGTCCTCCCATAAACCTCGGGCAAACTATAGTCCATAAGCAGCAATACCAGCCACAGCATCTTGGATTTGTTAAAAGCTTTGCAGATGAGCTCAAACTCATATTTCATCTCATTCCTGAAGTCATCAGATTCAAGCTTGTCACATTCTCTGGACACAAAGCTCCAGGCATGTTTTATTCATTATCTGTTCTCATCTTTGAGACAAACACCTGCAACCCATTTTGAGGTCTGGAGACATCCATGAAGTTTCAGTCTACCATGCATAGGTTTCTGTATCTTTTTTAGGGCCAGAACCCAGCTGTGGTATGGTTCACTGCTGCCACTTGGTGGCCCATCTAAGTTCTAGGGTCAAGTGTTCATGAGGGTGTTCATGCTGCTGGGATTTGAGGAAAAAGTTGAAGCTAAAATAGGAATAATTCTTTACTAGCATTTTACATCACATGACTTAAGCTCTAAACCATCTTCTTGAAATTCTTGAGGATGATGAAGAGAAACAAGGGTAAGTGATATTGAATTGAGGGCTGCTGGCCTGATTACTCTTTTAGAGGCCTGCATACAACCTTATGATTCACTGACAGTGACCATTAGGGAGCAAAACACAGAATTGAGGTATGAAGCCTGGTTTTGTCCATACTTTCAGGTAACTGTGGACAGCTGTTCCATTTCTCTGCTTTGGTGTACCTACATTTGAGGGAGGGTAATTATAACTGATTAGTCACTTGCAAATCAATACTTTCTTTGTCAGACACTCAAAAGCAAGTATGAGATATAGATTGCATAACCTTTTTAGATCCTTAAGAACATGAGAAAAAACACTCTAAAATTAGGTGATATGGCAAATTAGTGGTAAAAATAAATGTACCTCAAGTATTCTGATTCTTAGTCTACTGGTCTGAGGGGAAAACACTGTCCTATAGAGTCTTTTTTGATGATAAAGAATTCAATATTTTGAAATAATTGAAAATTTTAGAAGAAAAATCAGAATTGGTTTAAAGTTTAGAGAGAATAATCAGCATACATTAACAAATTTTACCCCAGCTTTCCATATATGCTTACCTTTGTGTAGCATGACAAAGCTTTTTTATAACTAACTAGCTAGCTAACTAACAAACTAAACATATAAATGAAAAAGTAAAGGCCCCACAAGGTTAAATGAAAAATTACTTGCACAGAGAATCCTATGAGGAGGCAATATCAGAAGACATCATTCTCTTTTCTTCAATTCTCAGAAAAGCAAATAGCAGTGCTAGGTCAGAAATCAGTTGGTCAGTCAGAAATAACTCGGACACCAGGCCCTCGACCTTTTAGAGGGTCAATCCAGTTCAGAAAGGGATAGAGTATTGGGTTGACACAAGAATAAGACCTGAGCCAACTGACCACAAAGGATTTTCACTCTATCCCAGTCTCATATTCTACTGATCCCATGCTAGACAACATTAATTTCCTCCTCCTCACCTGTTGAAGGAGATGGACATTATACCCTAATATAGACAATAACTTCCCACCAATAGCCAACATAAAAAGAAATATTCACAGGAGTCCAACGACTTCACAGATGTTTATTAAGAAGAGCATGTATTGGTATTTTAAGACATATAAATATGTATGAGATACGATCTCTATTGTATAGGCATTTGCAATCTGCTTGCATTGTACAACTCATGCGAAGCCTAAGCCAGTAAGATCAGTCAGGCTGCCGGTTAGCTGCAGAAATCTGCACTTATTCCTCACCGCTTCTTTTTTATTTATTGTTCTAATCATTGGGCATAATAGCAGCCAAGTCATCGAAGGATGGTGCTGTGACAGGATAATGGTCTCCGGCTTTGAAAATAACGTCTCGGTTTCTCTGAGGCCTCTTCTTTGGCAGAAGGAGACCATTAGCTTGTCACATTGTCCAGCTCTATTGACATTATCTTTTAATTACCCCCAAAGACCCATCTCCTAGCAATATGTCTGAGATTTTCAGAACATGGGGCTTTTTGGACTGACATCCCGATCCATTTTATCATTTAACTTCAGAAAATCTAAGAGGGGGAAGAAGATTAAAGGCTTTTAAAAATGAGGAAGAGCATTATGGGAAGACATGGGGGAAGGCTATATTCATGACAACAATTAAAGTGAAAGTGAAGTAGCAAGGGAAGCAAGTTACTCTGCAAGAATTCTAGGAACAGATGTGAGCGTGGCTATATGGACAACTCTACCATGTTGAATAGGATATCCAAGACAAAAGTCAAGCTCTGAATTGAGTGTTTTTGTAGTTTGGTATAGGGCATAATTAGAGAAGCAGAATGCTGCCAAGGCCTGGAATATTTGCTCTGCCCTCAACTGTTCTTGTGAGACAGATCCATATGACTGGGTGGTCCTTTCTGTTGGCTCCATTGTTTCTGTCAAGTGTCTAAAGTGTTATTATGCCCACGAGGTTGGCCAGCTGGTCCCTATCTCCACTGAGGACAAATAAAGTAAATAAGCTTAAACTTAAATAAGGCAAGGTAAGACATGAGAAAGCATTTTGGGGCCATGGAAAGTTTGAGATCTGAGAGTAAGAAAAAAAAAAAGTGGGAATTCCTCTTTGTTAGTAGCGAGTTCTGTTGTGG
Organism: Canis lupus familiaris; assembly: GCF_011100685.1. Taxonomy (NCBI): domain Eukaryota; kingdom Metazoa; phylum Chordata; class Mammalia; order Carnivora; family Canidae; genus Canis; species Canis lupus. The sequence goes on from NC_049226.1 coordinate 6,528,258, forward strand.
GAAGGTTTAGGTGTCACGTGGTCAGGAGGCCCCAGGCATGTGTGAGAGTTTTGTTTTTTTTTTTAATTTTTTATTGGTGTTCAATTTACTAACATACAGAATAACCCCCAGTGCCTGTCACCCATTCACTCCCACCCCCCGCCCTCCTCCCCTTCTACCACCCCTAGTTCGTTTCCCAGAGTTAGCAGTCTTTACGTTCTGTCTCCCTTTCTGATATTTCCCACACATTTCTTCTCCCTTCCCTTATATTCCCTTTCACTATTATTTATATTCCCCAAATGAATGAGAACATATAATGTTTGTCCTTCTCCGACTGACTTACTTCACTCAGCATAATACCCTCCAGTTCCATCCACATTGAAGCAAATGGTGGGTATTTGTCATTTCTAATAGCTGAGTAATATTCCATTGTATACATAAACCACATCTTCTTTATCCATTCATCTTTCGTTGGACACCGAGGCTCCTTCCACAGTTTGGCTATCGTGGCCATTGCTGCTATAAACATCGGGGTGCATGTGTGAGAGTTTAGAAAAGAGGCACAGGTACAGTTTGTGACAGTTGAGTCAGTCTACAGGCGGATGGCTGTCTCTGGGTTTGTGATAGAAAGGGATGGATGCATGCAATAGGGGAGTCAAGCATGGGAGGTGAACTCTATGTCCTACAAGGTCACTCCTCTCTTGCTTCAGGACTGGGATTCATTCTGCTTTCATAATTTTAGTGGCTATGTGGTTCCCCTAGAGGTCTTTAGTGAGGAAAATGAGCTCTGCACAAGTGTCTTTGTCTTGGAATAGCCCTGTGACCCAGTTAGCAGTGACACCAAGGCAGCTATGTGGGGATGTGCACTCCTCCTTGTCCCAGCTCTGGGAAAGATGGCTCCCTGCCCGCGTTTCCAGCTCACAATAATATCATGGTTGCCAGTCCCTGATTAGAGGCCTCCCTGGGGCTTCACTTGTAGCCTGTCTTCTTTCCCTACAGCCCCACCCTCTTCTACATTCCAGAATCCCCTCCCTCTTCCTGTTATTGTCCTGCTCCTTTCTGATAAGATTACATTTGTCCCTATGAAGAGGAATTTTTCTTTCCTGTACATTAATGTTTTTCAAAGGCACACTAATGAAAAGATCTCTATCCTAATGCCAGATAATTTATACTAAGTGTTCAGGGATCTGAGAGAGGAATAGGCGGGCCCAGAGGGTGGGGGAGCCCTGATACTCCTTTAATCACTTATGAAACATTTGACAAACTATCACCAAGCTTCAGATTCTGGTTTCCAAGTGTAATTTTGTTTTGGCTACAGGGAAAGGAATTGCATTTTACAAGCTAGAATTAATAGTTCAGCTGTGAAGGAAAGTCATGAGTTCCAATGTTAACTTTGCTACTGTGATTAGTTGCTAACACATGGTTTGCAGGCAAAGTCAGTTCAAATCTACCTCGGCTTCCTCATTGGTGAGATGGGGCCATTAATTTACCTCAGGGCGCTTATGAGGGTTAGTGAAATATCATGTCAACCGTGCTCTATAAGTGGGAAACATATAAGGCACTTTGATTACCTGGACATATAAATTGTGACTTGAGGTGAGTTGTATGAAACAGGCCCTATAAAGGGTTTTGGAAAGTTCAGACATTGTCTTCATCCTCAAATTCAGCGCCCAGCCAGATATCACTCGAGCTTTGTTTACAAATACTGTAGAACTCTGTTAGAGCATTACTAAATGGAAAATTCTCCTTAGCAATTATTTTATAGATGGTGAAATTGAGGTCCCAAAAGGACAAGATAATTATTTAAGTTGGTGCATCTTTTAATAGCAAAGCCAGCACTCAAATTGAGCCCAGACATGAGACACCTGAGCTGGGTCCTTTCCAGTCAAACATGTAGTTCCTTCTTCCAGGAACATGATTATTGTGATTCTCCTTTAGAGTTCAGGCTGGATCTAAACCAAACAGACCTTGGACCTACTGTGGGCTCCCTAGCATGAAAGAAAGGAGCTTAGATTTAAATTTACAGCTCTTGTATTTCAAGGCTTTTGCTGATCTGCTGAGCTGACTGTCTTCTGGCCTATCTTCCTGTTTCTGTTGGCTCTGCTGATTTATACCTCTCTTGGCCCTGACTGAGCCACTTGGCGTGCTAGTTTACCAGAAGTTGTGGCTGCAGGGCAGTTGGCTTTGGTCCATTTATCAGTGGTTCAGAGAATTTGACATCCCTTAGTGCAATGGCAAACCTTGCCACCCCACCTGGAAATAATAGAAAACTGTTTCCACCAAAAACAGAAGAACACAGGGAAAATCCATTTAATTCATATGAAAGTAAAGCTAGAGACTCAAACACCCAGGAATCTTCAGGGAGAAAAAAAAGCAGTTATTCTCAAACCAGGAGGCATATAAGAATCATCTGAGGAGTTTGTGAAACATTTGGATGCCCCAGACCCAGCCTTAGGCCAATCGATGGTTCACCAACTAGAACATTTGTCAGAAACATCTGGAGGGCTTATTAAAACAGATTGCTAGGTCCCTCACCAAGTTTCTGATTCAGTAGGTCTGTGGTAGCGTCTGGGATTTTCAATCCTAACATGTTCCTGGATGAGGTTGATGCTGCTGGTCTGGGGATCTCATTTTGAGAAATACTTCCCTATATTAAATATTTTGACATTTCTGAGGACAAGATCCAGACATCAGTACTTTTGTAAAGTCCCCTTGGTGACTGCAATATGTCACCTAACTTGAGAACTACTGACAATAGAGAGGAACACAGATACCAGAGCAAGGAGCTATGATGGCTCATTCATACTTCCAGTCTACTCAAGACGATGAGTCCTAAATCTTTGCAATTATCCTTCTGATAATTAGATGACTAGGCCTATGCTTCTGTGGAACATGCAATTTAATTGAAGGACACTAAGAATGCGCCAAAATATTCTTTCCTTTTTTCTTTTCATCCCTTTTCCTTTCCTTAACAAGTTACCTAAACTTCATGGGGCACATAAGCTTACTCCCTGTGTTTTAAAGACATGAGACAGGCCAGCCTGAATTTCCTTATGGATGCTGGAAGAAGTTAGACTTAACCACAGATGCCCGCCTCACCTCTGTAGTCTGAAGACATTTCTAACTGAAAGAACAGCCTAGCAGGACACTGTAACTGTGAAATGCCAGAGGTCACTAAGTTGACCTCATCATGGCTATCGGTAGGCCCATTCAGTCAGAGAAGATGGGTCATGAGGGCACTTTGCATGAATTTCTCATCATCTGCAGTCAGTGGGATGATACCTGCTAAACTGGAAGGGGTGGATATTAACCTGATAGTCATTAATTAAGGATAGCTACTAATCAATTAATATTGACCTGTTGTATGATCAAGTTCATTTTATACATTTTCTTATTTAATTTAATCATGACAATGGTATGAGACAGACATTAGGTTTGTTTTACAGAGCAGAGAGAGAAAATAGTTTGTCAAAGATCAGAAAGAAAGCTGGATTTCTACTTATTTGAGTCTGACCTGGTACACCAGTGAATGCTGGAGATTTCTGTCTAAAGGCAGACCAAGAGAGGAGGCAGGCAGCAACACGGAGCTAAAGTATGGCATGTACTGAGACTACAAATGTTTTTAAACAACAACAAAAAAAGTGCTAATGAGGTTCAAGAGCAAGGCTAAGATGGTTCAGAAGACCATGATACCAACTTCACTGGCATAAGGCCTCCTTCTTGGACTAGAATAATACTTCGTCGATGAAAAAACAAACACAACAAAAACTTGGAAACCTGATTCTCATTAGCCAAAGATATTGTTAACACGATGTAGTAATTTATGCACATACAGTTGACCCTTGAAAAACTTCGGAACTGGAGTTACTGATCCCCACACAGTCAAAAATTCATGTGTAACTTTTGACCCCTTCAAAAAACTTAGCTACTACTACTTACCTACTGCTGACTGGGAGTCTCCCCAATAACATCAACAGTAAATTAACACAGGTTTTGTATATTATATATATTACATACTGCATTCATATAATAAAATAAGCTACAGAAAAGAAAATGTTAAGAAAACCATAAGGAAGAGAAAATACATTTACTGTACTATATTTATTTAAAAAAAAATCTCTGTGAGGCAGCCCAAGTGGCTCAGCAGTTTAGCACTGCCTTCAGCCCAGGGTGTGATCCGGGAGACCCAGGATCGAGTCCCACGTTGGGCTCCCTGCACGGAGCCTGCTTCTCCCTCTGCCTGGGTCTCTGGCTCTCTCTTTCTTTGTGTCTCTCATGAATAAATAAATAAAATCTTAAAAAAAAAAAATCTTTGTGTAAGTGAATTTTCTCAGTTCAAAGCTGTGTTGTCTAAGGGTCAACAGTATATGCATAATGAATTTGCAAAATCTGAAGACATGCAGCAAATACTGATTTGCAGCTTTTTTTTTTCTATTAGCAATCCAACGAGGCAATTTTATTTACATCTAAAATATGATTTTTAACAAGTGCATTTTATTATGGTATGTGTGTGCATGTGCCATATTTAACCTATGGTAGGACTAGCAGTTCTCTTTATACAATAAAGTTTTGGTAAAGATTATAATAAATGCTACATCTTTACTCATTTTTAATGTAAAATTCCTACAAGTTGAAATGCTGGGTCTTATGTAGGCTTATTTTTAAGGTCTCTGACACCTTCTTACTAAATCGCTAGTTCACAGCACATCATGTCAGTGTGCCGCCCCATGGAAGGGGCCATTTGTTCCAGTCTGGGTGTATCCCTGGAGTGGCATGCTGCCCAGAATGGCCTGCTTCTGCAGGGGGCGCTGCTCTGGGATTTAGCTGCTGTCTCCAGCCTTTGGCTTGAGAATAACTAAAAAGACTTCATTCTCATTAAACCCCCTACTCTCCATAAAGTTGTTGATCCTCTTATTTTTTTTAAAGGTTAGGATTGTCTTTATTCTTTACAAATTGAGACTATATACATGTTGTATATTTCTGAATCAAAAACACCTTTGTCTTCATAGCTGGGTTAGCAAACCCACAAGGAACTAGAAAAAAATGTGATACTTATAGTGATCACTGTATTAAAAACCTGTTGGGCATTTTTCCTAAAGTAGTTTTTTTTTTTTAATATCTTGTCATTCTAAGCAACTGTTTCTAAAGAAAACACATTTATCCCAAGCAAAAAGGGCACAAGGGGCAGAGTTTGGCTTCAAGAGATATAGCTCAGATTCTCAGGCCTAGTGAAGAACTCACAAAATATTCTACAAAAAAGCTTTATTTTGTTAAATGAGCATTCCACCTGCATTGTCAAAGGGTGCCTACATCTGCTAACCCTGAGGATACACTGGATATTAATGCTTTTAAATACCAATTTAATAGGTAGAAATTAGTGTCCATAGAAATTGTTTTATTAGCATCACATCCTACTACAAAGTAATAAAAAAAAAACTTAATTAAGCAAATAGGATTTCTGCACCAGTCACAGGTTTATCAACACTATTGTAATGAGAAATGTTGGCTTAAATCATAATTTAGGCTTATGAACACACTTAGCTACATTTCCTCTTCATGTTTCTAATAGCCTTGTCCTTCACTAACTCTGGACTTTCTGACTTAGAACTCTCAGATTCAGTGTGTGTGAGTGTGTGTGTAGGGGGTGGTTATTTCCCCAAACCCTTTGTGTTTTGGAACTAATGAAAGAAATATTTTCTCTTTAGGAAAACCAGCATTTCTATTTGTGTCTTCATTTTTCTACCATACTCCACCCCCTTGTTAACCACCTCATTTCCCAATTAACCTAGGGATCCCCGATTCTGGGGGTGAAAGGCGAAACAAAGAGTTGTGCAGACAATATATAATACCCCCACGAGGGCGTCAGAATTTGACAGCCTTCAATAGGTTAATTTTTCAAAGTGGTAAGCTGATATTTCTGTATAAAATGCACATCTGCAGGGTAAATGGTATTAAGTGTTGGTGAATTATGGTCCCAGCCTAGGGGTCACTTGAGCTTCGGTGCTACAAGCACCTTAATGCTTTTTTGAATGAAGGCTCCACTAATTGCTTCCATATGATTCTCCCCTTGTCCCTCCTCCCAACCTCCATCACCGTTCCCACCCCCTCCCCAATTGCGCTTTGGCACACACAGGAATAATGAGCTATGAAATTGTACCATGTTGATTGGAGGCTGATGTTGGAACAGAACCTGCCATTCTCCCCTGGATTTGCTTTGACTCTTGAAGTTCAGACAGCTTTGGGGTCAAGTCCCAGAAGCCATAAGTCCACCCCCCTGCTCCCTACTCCCCCATTCCTTTAAACCACTGGGAGTGCACACTTAGACTGTGAAGAGGCAGGCAGACCATTAATTAGCTTGACTGTTATGCTGTCTGGTGGAAGCGGGATCTGAGGGCATTTTAAAGGGTGTGTTGGCATGTTGATGGGAAGGAGGGAGGCGAAAGGGGTTGTAAGCATTTCCAAAATGGGCCACTGCAGGATCCCCTGGGTGAGTCATGCTGGCCTTGAAATTAGCCTTCTGAACCTTGCCTACTCCCCACCCAGATCACCCCACAAAGTCTGGACCCTGGCACACTGGAAGGGGCAACGGGAGACAACTCAAGCTGGCCTCCTGGATGGAGGTTAAATTTTAAAATATTATCGATTTAGCTGAAAGAGGACGAGCAGGAGACCCGGCAACAGACAAATATGATGAAGAAGAAACCGTGTATGGATCTGGCACCTCTTGCTCGCCAGGCGCTTTCCTAAGCACGGTGTGTGGACTCTAACTCCCCTGGCTTGGGTGGGAGGCGGGTATGAACATGCCCACGTCTACCAGGAAGGAAAGAAGGCTCATCACATCAAGCTGCTTGCCTAAGATGACAGCTCTAAGCTCACAGATGGTGGATCTAGATCCAGTCTCAGGAGGGCCTGACTTTAAAGCCTGTGCTCTCTGGCAGCATCATCTAGTGGTACTCGGGTGTGTGTTCTGGAGTTATGCAGAGTAACAAGCTGAGGACCCCAGAAACACTCAGTTTTCACATCTGTAAAGTAAGCATGGTCTTTCTATATACCCTATATAGCTATTGTGAGATAAGATAGGATAAGAATGCATGTATAGCAATTAGCGTAGAGCACCTCTTAGCATTCAGAAGATGTTAGCTGTGGGTGCCTCAGTGGCTCGGGTGGTTAAATCGGACTCGTGCTTTGGCTCGGGTCATGAGATCGAGTCACACCTCTGGCTCTGCACTCAGCAGAGAGGGTACTTGAAGATTCTCTCCATCTTCCCCTACCTCCCACTCTCCCTCTCTCAAATAAATACATTTTAAAAAAGAAGATATTAGTTGTATTTATACTAGTTTTTATTATTAGTATTTATATTTCCTCCTAGAAACCATCAATCACCACTACCTCCTAATCCTTGATCCTCAGGAAGGCCTAGAGCTCCTTATGCCAAGCTACCTTTGACCTTAAGCCTGGCTTCTTTTCCTGATCGGCCCAGTTTTGCCTTCTCTTGAGTTTCTCTAGTGCTACCTGTCCTGTTCTCCTGGCAGTAGCACACACCGCTCTTCACATTAATTGTATTATTTAACTGGTATTTTCATTTAATAACTATTTAGTGCCCTCCCCATCCTGTGTTTATGGCTTATTCTTCCTCAAGCCATGAGTCTCTTCAAGAGCCTGTGTCTCTCCGTAGAGTCGGGGCCTCACGTTTCTCTGAGTTTCTTAGGGCACCTGGTTTGAAGCCATGCTAGTATTGCTGCTCTAAGAAAGTTTGAGAATTCTATCTTATAGCATTTTATTAAAAAAAAATTTAAAGATTTTATTTATTTGAGAGAGGGAGAGAGAGAGAGAGAGAGAGAGAGAGAGAGAGAGAGAGAGAGAGAGAAACTACAGACCAAACCAGAGATATGGAGAATAAAACCAAATTCTACCAAATTTCCCCATATCTCTGGTTTGGTCTGTAGTCTGTACCTGGCTAGCCACTCAGAACCACCTGCATGTCTCAGGCCACTGTGATTGATGGTGGCACCTAGATGTGAGCCAGCATTAGGAATTAGATGTAGTTGGGGGAAAGTAGAAACAAAAACACCTAAGCAAGAAAAATAGTTCCAAAAAATTTAACCAAACAAAATTTTATTTGTTTTTAAAAGCTCTATTTTCCCACTATGAATTTGACATTGTAGCCACACAGATGGTTGACATTTATTTATCTTTACCCAGCACAAATTCATGCTGAATGTATTTAGAGTCAGGATTCTTTCAGACACATTTTATAAAAGCTCAACACAAACTAGCTCAAGTGAAAAGGTTGCTAGGGATAAATTGAAAAACCAAAACAGCTTTCAGGGATCTTAAAAACTGGAATCCAAACCATTTTCTCTATCTGCCCCCCGCCACACACCTCTATTTTTTCCCCCTTTCCTCTAGAACCACTGATCTATTCTTTGTCTTTTTTTTCAGCTCTGGGATTACTTGCTCAAAGCTCCATAATCAAATAAGAGATTTTCTCCAGCAGCCCCACTTAGAAAACCACTAGGGGAATTCTGATAGAAACAAGAATAGGGAATATTATAATTAGCATAGTCTGGGGCCCATGCATCCCTACCCCAATCCCTGAGATAGTCAGAAAGGCCATGTAATTTTTCTTTAATATTTATTTTGAGAGAGAAAGAGAGAGAGCAAGCTCGCGGCAGTAGCTGGGGGGGCCGAGGGGGAAAGACAATCTTAAGCAGGCTCCATGTCCAGCACAGAGCCCATCTTGGGGCTCAATCTCACAACCTTGAGATCATGACCTGAGCTGAAATCAAGAGTTGGATGCTCAACCAACTGAGCTACCCAGGCTCCCCATACTTAATCACTCTCAACTATCTTAAGATAGTTGGAATAAAAAGGTTAAACAGTTGAATATTATTCGGTTATTTTGTTTTGTGCTTATTTGTTATGTGTCTATATAATACATATTTACTGAGCACTAAGGAGAGAATAAACATTAGATGTGGTTACTACCCTTGTGTAGCTAATACTCCAATGGAGAGGTATGACAAAGTGAGGTGTCATGGAAGGAAAAGTTCAGGGTGCTCCAGAAGTATTCCCCAGGAGCTCCTAACTCAGAGAAGGGATGGATTCCAGGAGAAAATCCAAGCTGAGATGTGAGAAGTGAATTAGAGTTGACCTGGTGAAGAGGAGGGGAGAGAACATTGGTGCCTGTGAGAATGCCTAATGTTACATTTACTTGTGTTCATGTCTTCTCTACTCTACTGCTCCCTAAGAACAAGATCAATGAGTTGTTTTTCTCTGTGTCTTTCATGTCTTCTTCACCTACTCTGGGGGTCCATGGCGATATTAATATTTATGTGGTAATTAAAGTATGCCAGGTACCCTTCTAAGTCCTTTACATTTTTAATTGATTTAATCCTCCTAACAATTCTATGAGGTAAGCAAATTTATCAACATCTTTTAAATGAGTAAACCAAGGTACAGAGAGCTGGGGTAATTAGTACAAGGTTACAGAGTTGATAAATTCTGCAGCCCAAATTTGAATCCAAGAAATCTGATGTTGGAGTCCAAGAACTTCTCCATGATGCTATATTGTCTATTGAATGATGGATGGACAGATGAATAAGAATAAAACTGGAGGTATATGACCCGCAAAACAGAGCATCCAGGGATAATGTCCAACAGAAATATACACAGGGCTGAATGTATCTGTCTTAAAAACCAGAGATATAACTTGTCGGTTAACCGTGGACATGGTAATGTCTGGTTGGAAAGCTACGAGGTACTTTCCCAGGGTTGCAAATCAGTTCTTCAAAACTATACTGACTCCCTTTGCAATAGAGACCTTACCAAAGTGCAAACAGGGGTCTTGTCATGTTTGAGAGTAATCTTGAATTCCAATGTTCTGAACTCCAAATAGCTTTGTAATTCCATTTTTTTTCTTGATTTCCCCAGATTCCTCCAATTATTGTCCAGCACCTCACCTTTGCCATTTAAGAATCCTAAAATAGGGATCCCTGAGTGGCGCAGCGGTTTGGCGCCTGCCTTTGGCCCAGGGCGCGATCCTGGAGACCTGGGATCGAATCCCACGTCAGGTTCCCGGTGCATGGGGCCTGCTTCTCCCTCTGCCTATGTCTCTCCCTCTCTCTCTCTCTCTCTCTCTCTCTCTCTCTGTATGACTATCATAAATAAATAAATAAATAAAATTAAAAAAAAAAGAATCCTAAAATAAATGTAAGTCCTTGTAAGACATCCTAGAAGGTCAAGTTAGAAGTCTTTTCCATTTTGGTGAAAATCAATGATGCTTCTGAAGAGTTTATAGCTTAGCATTCCAGTATCTGTTTAATAACTATTCAGCTGGTAAAGGATGAGTTCCATAGAGTTGACGGCTATTTTATTTGAGGTATAATAGTACAGGATAGTCCCAGAGATTGACCTTTGCTCCAAAAATCTCAGATATTGTCTTTGAAATTTCTCCAACTCCAAATCTGAGTATTCTAGTTTCTGAACTCTGCAATGAGGGACATATGTACCTTCCCAAAGTTCTTATGGAGGCTGGAACACTGTTTCTGGAAATGGTACCACTTCTCCTTGTCATTGGGAAGCTACTAGAATCAGACTATCTATCAAATCTATTACCATACTTTGTACCTAGGCCCAGGACTATCTCACCAAGTCTGTACACCTGCTCTCGACAGACTGGCAAAGGAATTGATAATGTTCCTAACCAGAGAGAATGGGAGGAAATATGAAATTTTAACTAAAATAAAGCATTTTCACTGAAAGCTACTGACTCTTTAAAAAAAAATCTGGTGAAAGAATTTGAGCAGCCAACTTTAAGAAAATGGCATATTAGAATAAAGCAGAAGCAGGAGCCAGGGGAGGCTGTTAGGGCTACAGCTACTGACACAGTTTTGTAGTGTCTGCATTTTACTGCAAGGCCTTAAAGGGTTCTAGTTAAATGCAGCAGAGCTGCAGAATTGCAAACCCTCCTACCCAATTTATGACCCGGTAAATTGCACTCGTTTGATTGAAAAAAAAATACTTGCATGGTTGAGCAATTTATATCTTTTTATGGTTTAACATGTATCATAAGCTTATAAACCATTGGCTTTTATTTACTTCTTTATTCATTGACTTGTTTACTTTTATTTGCCTTTTCATGTATAATGTCCATTTTGCTATTGGAATATTGACCTTTATTTTACTGATTTGTAAGCACTTTTTATGGTTATTGTTTATTAACTACACACCTATTATGTTTATAGTTTCCTGTGCCCCCAAAATGCCAGTCACATAGTATCATGCTTGATAAATGTTTACTAACTAAAGAAAAAATTTAAAGCTTATCTTTTGGGAGTATGGCAGAGATTGCTAGTTAACAATGGAAGAGTCTCAGCATAATGTAGCTCATCTAACTTTGCTGCAGAAACAAATGACCTCCACATCTCTGGAGTTTATAATAAAATGATTAATTTCCTAGTCACACACACATCAGCTCTGGTGTGTTTGGTTCCGTACCATGTCTTTTTTGCCTTAGGATGCACGCTAAAAAAGTAGTCCCTATAGACAGCAGAGACTTCACATGTTAGGGAAACATCTTACACCATGTGCTTAAGTGTCTTAGACCATCTGCTCAAAGAAAACATATGTCAAGTTAGCCATAAGTGGTACAGAGGATAAGCTCCATAGGGTTGAGTCCAGGGAAGGGGGACAGTGAGTATTTGGAACAAATAAATACAGTGTATTACAACTAGGATCCATTCTCCCCGTCTTTAGGCAGTAAATAGAACCCTGAGTTTTAGTTCTGCATATGGCGGCCTGGCCAACGAATGTATTTCTAAATCACACTTGCAGCTAAGTGTGAACATTTGTGTTTTATGAATGGAATCCCAGCAGAACTGTAACCTTCAAGTTAAGGTGTTCTCCCTCCATTCCTCTGCCCTCCTTATGACTAGAATATAATTAATTTTGGCAAATTATAACCTGTTTTTCTAAATGGATCTTGCTTTTGATGTCTTTGCTTAACTTAAAGGGACAAAGGTTTTTTAATCTGTGTTCCTATAAAAGTTTTAACTTTTAAATCTTGCGTTTAAGTCTGTGATACATAGTTTGTATATATGTATAGTATGAGGCAAGGATCTAAACTCATCCTTTGTCTGTGGATATCCATTTGTCCCAGTATCATTTGTTAAAAAGACTACTCTTTACTTCAGGACACTTGTTAAAAAAAATCAGCTGACCATAAGTGTAAGGGTTTGTTTACACACCCTTAGTTCTGTTCCATCGGGGGTATATCTATATTATTAATATAACTGTATATCTTTATGCCAGTATTACTCTATCTTAATTGCAGTGACTTTATAGGATGTGTTGGAATTGAAAATTATAGATTCCTCTGCTTAGTTCTTTTTATTTTTTTTAATTTTTATTTATTTATGATAGTCACACAGAGAGAGAGAGAGAGAGGCAGAGACACAAGCAGGCTCCATGCACTGGGAGCCCGACGTGGGACTCGATCCCGGGTTTCCAGCATCGCGCCCTGGGCCAAAGGCAGGCGCCAAACCGCTGCGCCACCCAGGGATCCCCCTAGGAGAGTTTTTTAAAACCATAAATGCATATTAGATTTTCTTAAGAGGTTTTCCAGCAGATATTATTATTATTATCATGTGTTTTTATCTATCAATATGCTGCATCACATTAGTATGCTATTTATTATTCTATTATTATTTTATTGATATGCTATATTACATTAATTAATTTTCTAATGCTATCCTAACCTTGCATTCCAGTCATGTTGTATAATTCTTTTTCTATATTATTGAAATTGATTTGCTAATATTTTCTTGAAATTATTGTGTCTATATTTATGAAGGATTGTGATTTGTAATTTTCTTTTCTTTATGATGTTTCACTGTATTTGGTATTAGGGACTCGTATCCTCAAAGATGGAATTGAAAAGTCATTCCTTCTCCTTAATTGTCCGTGATAGTTTATGAAAGCTTTGTATTTTTTCCCTAAATATCCTATAAAATTCACCAGCCATCTGGCCCTGAACTTTTATCTGTGAGAAGATACTAGCTTAATTTCTTTACTTGACATAGGTTTGGAAAGAACTGACATCTTAATAATATTATGACTTCCTACCCATGAATATGGAGTATCTCCCCATTTATTTAGATCTTTTTTAAAAATTTATTTCAACAGAGTTTTGTGGTTTTCCTCATATAAATCTTGTGCATATTTTGTTGGAGATATACACAAAAATTTCACTTTTTGGTGTTAATATAAATGGTTTTTAATTTCAAATCCCAATTACTTATTGCAGGTATAGGAAAACAATTGACTTCTGCATATTGACTTTGTATCCTACAACCTTGCTATAATCTCTTATAGTTTCCAGTATTTTTTTTTTAATTGGGGACTTTCTAAATAAACAGGTATGTCATCTGTGAACAAATATAGTTTTATGACTTCCTTCCCAATAGTTATACTGTTTAATAATTTTTCTTGTCTTATTTTATGAGCTAGGACTTCAAGTAACATGTTGAATAGAAGTAGTAAAAGGGCATAGCTTTGTCTTGTTCCTGATCTATTGCATCTATTTTCTCACCTTAACATATGATGCTATTTTGTAGATGTTCTTTATCAAATTAAGGATTTTCCTTTTCTTTCTAGTGTAGTTGTCAAATGCTTTTTATGCCTACATAAGTATGATCACATGATGTTATATTTATTAGTTTGTTTCTCTAATGGATTGAATTGATTTTTCTTTTTCTTTTTCTTTTTTTTGTAAATTTGGACCAGGCTTGCATACCTAGAATAAATCCCACTTGGTCATAGTGTGTAATTTTTTTATATATATTGTTGCATTCAATTTGCTGATATTTTGTTGAAGATTTTTCCATGACCCATCTATGGGTCAAGAGAAGTTGTATTTTCATTTCTCATAATATCTTTGCTACTGATAATAAGATAATGATGTACTTATAGAATGAGATAGGAAGTATTCCCTCTGCTTCTATTTTCTGGGAGAGAATTGGTATATATATATATATATATATATATATATATATATATATATATATATTTTTTTTTTTTTTTTTTTTTTTTTTTTTTACTTAAATGTTTAGCACAATTCACCAGCAAAGCCATTTGGGTTTAGTACTTTCTATTTGGAAGGTTATTATTATTGTTTCAATTTCTTTAATAAATATATGTCTATTCCAATTCCAATTCCAATTATCTATGTCTCCTTTTATATGACTTGGTGGATTCTGTCCTTCAGTAAATTGATGTATTTCATTTATGTTACCAAAGTAGATGAAGCATAGTATTCATCTGGGCACAGTGAGTCATATCTGTGAGTTTTCATTTCTGATGTTAGCAATATGTCTTTTCTTTTTTTTTATTAGCCTACCTCGAAGTTTATCAACTTTACCTTTTTAAAAAATTAGCTTCTGGTTCTGTTGATTTTCTCCTTGATTTTATGTTTTTAAATATAATTAATTTTGCTCTTTTTTCAAGTTTTTAAAAATTTCTTTTGGCTTTAATTTGCTCCTTTTTTCTAATTTATTAGGGTAGAAAGAAAATTTGAGCATTAATTTTTATTTTCTAAATACATGCAGCCAATGCTATGAATTTCCCTCTAAGACTGCTCTTGCTACACCCCACAGATATCAAATTGTATTTTAATTTTCATTTAGTTAAAATATTTTAAAATTTCTTTTGAGACTTCATTGACCCATGTATTTTTTAGAAGTGTGTTTTTTATTTCCAAATATTTTGGAATTTTCCAGCTTTCTATTGTTGATTTCTAGTTTTATGCAATAGAATTAAGAGAGCAAACTTTATATGATTTCTATTATTTTAAATTTATTAAAGTGTGTTTTAGGGTCTAGAATGTGGTCTATCTTGCTGAATGTTCCATATGAACTGAGAAGAAAGTGTGTTCTGCTATTATTGGATGAAATATTCCATAAATGTCAATAAGACCCCATTGATTAATGCTATTTTTATGTTTATCTATAACCTTTTTAATTTTTTGCTTATGGATCTGTTGACTACTTACAGAGAGGTGTTGAAGTCTCTACCTCTAGTAGTGGCTTGTCCTTTCTTCAATTAGTTTTGTCAGTTTTGTCTCAAATAGTCTGATTTTATATTGTTAGGTGAATGCAAGCTAAAGTCTATTATATCTTTTTAGAGGATAATCTAATCTAATCTAATTAGTTACTCTAGGTTTCTATTGATTAGTGTTATGGTACATCTTTTTCTATCCTTTTACTTTAAACATATCTATATTTTATAGTTAAAGTGGGTTTATTATAAACATATAATCTGGTATTGATTTTGTATCCATTCTATCTCTATATATTTTTTTTAATTTTATTTATTTATGATAGTCTCACAGAGAGAGAGAGAGAGAGAGAGGCAGAGACACAGGCAGAGGGAGAAGCAGGCTCTATGCACCGGGAACCCGACGTGGGATTCGATCCCGAGTCTCCAGGATCCGCGCCCTGGGCCAAAGGCAGGCGCTAAACCGCTGCGCCACCCAGGGATCCCTATCTCTATATTTTTTCACTGGTATATTTAAAACACCCACATAAAAAGTGATCATGATATGTGATTGTGATTTTTTCAATTTTTACACTTATTCTGTTTATTTTTTAACTTCCCTCTTTTTCTTTTTTTTCTAGTTAATTTGGTTTTTTAAAATAAATTTATTTTTTATTGGTGTTCAATTTACCAACATACAGAATAACACCCAGTGCTCCTCCCGTAAAGTGCCCCCCTCAGTACCCTTCACCCATTCACCCCCACCCCCCGCCCTCCTCCCCTTTCACCACCCCTAGTTCGTTTCCCAGAGTTAGGAATCTTTATGTTCTGTCTCCCTTTCTGATATTTCCCACACATTTCTTCCCTCTTTTCCTGATTCTTCTGATTTTATTTGAAAATTTTTTATTATTCTACCTCTGCCCTTTCAGTGTATCAATTACATATATTTTAAAAAATACAAATCTAAGTTGCCCTAGAGTTTTCAATAAGCATTTATGAGTAGTCTAAGTCCATCTTTTTAAAATGATTTTATTTATTTATTCAGGAAAGAAAGTGCAAGTGAGAGAGAGAGAGAGAGTATGAGCAAGTGGGATGGGGAGAGGCAGAAGCAGACTCCCCATTGAGCAGGAAGCCCAATGTGGGCTTGATCCTAGGACCTCAGGATTATGATCTGAGCCAAAGGTAGATGCTTAACTGACTGAGCAACTCAGGTGACCTTAAGTTCATTTTCTAATACCACTGTTCCCCTTAATTTATAGTGTAGGTATAACTGAGCATTTATAATTTTCCTATTTATAATTGAATATTCCTACTCTTTCTTCTTATCACATGGACACTGCTACTCATTTATTCAACTTGTCCATATGTTAAATCATCCAATAAATTGTTACTATGAACTTGAACAAGTGTTTATTAAATCAAAAAAGAATAAGCTAGATAGAAGATTTTTCTTTTACCTTCATTTTCCTATAATCTCCTTTATGCAAATTTTAAATTTCTGATTTATTTCATTTTCATTCTCTCTGAAGAACATTTTTTTTTGAGAGAGAGAGAGAGAGAGAGAGAAAAAGAGAGAGTGAGCTTGTGCCTGAGGGGAGGAGGGGGAGAAGAAGAGGGAAAGAATGAACTTGGGGCTTGATCTCTTGATCCTGAGATAATGACCAGAATGGAAATCAAGAGTTGAACTGAGACACCCCAGTGCCCCTGAAGAACTTTTAATCATTCATGCAAAGTAGGTCTACTAACAATGTTTTGCCTAAGTTTGTTTGTCTTAGAGAGTTTTTTGTTCCTCATTCGCTTTTGAAGGATAATTTCACTCTATAATGAATCTTAGGTTGACTTTCTTTTTTCTTTCAACAGTTCAAGTATTTTACTCTATGTTCTTCTTGCTAGCATGGTTTCTGACAAGACGTCAAATGTAATGTTTATCCTTCTTCCTCTTTAGGGAGCATATCCCTATCACCACCATCTCTGGCTTTTTTGATGATTTTTCTTTGTTTTTGGTCTTACAATTTGAATATGGTATGTCTAGATATACATATTTATTATTATCTGGGTTGGTGTTCTCTGAGTTTCCTACAACTGTGGTTTTGTGCCTATCATTAATTTGGGAAAATTCTCAGCCATTATAACACCAATTATTTTCTCAATTCTCTTTCTTCTCCACCTGGTATCCCCATTACACATATGTTACATATTTTAAGTTGCCCCAGTGTTCTCGCATATATGGCTGCCACCATCATTGTCGTCATCTTCTCCTTCTTCTCTTCTTCTTCTTTTCTTTTTCTTTATTCCTTTTTTCTTAGTGATTTTCAGTTCAGGAAGTTTCTACTAGCATAGCTTCAAGCCCACTGATTATTTCCTAGGCCTTGTCTAGTCTATTTATCAAAGGCATCATTCATTTGTGTCACAGTGTTTTTGACTTCTAATATTTCCTTTTAATACTCTCTTAGCTTGTTCATCTGTCTTCTTGCATTACTCATCTACTGTTATATGTTAGTCTCCTTTTTCTTTAGAGTCCTTAACATATTAATCCTCATTATTTTAAATTGTCTATCTGATAATTCCAAAATCTCTGCTATATTGATGTCTGGTTCTGTCCTAACTCTTCAAACTTTTTTGTTTTTGTTTTTATTTTTTTTTATTAATTTTTTTTTTTTTTGCTTTTTAGTATGCCTTATATTTTTTGTTTAGTGCTGGATATGATGTATTGGGTAAAAGGAGCTGAGGTGAATAGACTTTTATTGTGAGTTTTTATTTTTGTGGCTAGAAATTAGGCTAAAATTTCTTGTAGTGCTCTTGTTTTTGTCTTCTCTGTTGCCTTTGAAAACTTTTCCTTAAATATATCCTGAGAGTTTCACTTCTTTTATTTTTAATGCCTGTCATTATGTGGGAACCCTTTTGATGTAGTAGTAAGTGTGGGAATGGAGTTTTCTATAGTCCTATGACTAGGCCTCAGTCTTTTAGTGAGCTTGTGACCCTATCATGACCATCACAATGCTTCTCAGTCCTTCTGTCTCCCTTCAGTGACACAGGAAAGCTAGAGAGGAACGGAGTTGGGTTATTTCCATTCCTCCATATGGAAGGTGAAAGCCGACTGGAGTTAGGTATTTCCTCTCACTAGGTTCGTCAGGCTCTTATAAAACCCAAGGTGATTGGGCTCTGATGAAATAATTTTCCCTTAAAGGCAAGTTTTTGTTAAAGACAAAAGAATATTCTGTATATTTCAAAGTAGTTACCTTTCTCTTCCCCCTGAAAGAAGGATGAAGGAATTTTTCTCTGATATTCACCCTAACAACCTGGGTGGAGAGCTCTTGGAGGTAAAACTGATGGAAGTGTGGGGAGTTCCTATGACTAATAGCCCCTGGAATTTTAACTCTCAAGCTTGTCCACAAAGAAGCTCTAGAAACTCAATAATTGGTTTAAGTTCTACCGTGGTACTAGCTCCAGAGGATGGCTTCTGTTCCTGAGATGTTGTTCTGGTATCCTGTAATTATCTGTGTCTCCAGTTTTGGGGGGCAGTACCTTGCCTAAAACTTGTCCAGAAGTGCTCAGACTGATTCTGAGAAGTCTCTTTTCTGAAGGTATAAAAATTAGAAGAATTCTAGGTCCAGAGTATATCCATTTAGTCAAAGTACCTTCATTAAGTGGAGAGAGAGCAGCTCTTCCCTGAAGATTTAGTACTGCAGGGTGGCAGTGAGGTAGCACATGTCTTGTATGGGTACAAAGGTAAACCCAGTGTTATCATGGCCACTTTCTGCTCAGCAGCCAGTGTTCTCCTGTCTACAAAGAGATCATGAAAAAAGAACTGAATCTGATTGAATTTCCAAACTTAAAACATCTATAAGCATTATGCAAACTCTAAGTATATAATGTGGGATGAGATTGGGGATCTTATAATTGAATATATTAGACTTTTAGGCTTCTTAGTATTAGGGTCATGTGGGTATTTGATTACTCAGTCAGTGGAGCGTTCTGTTTTAACCCAGGAGCTGGTAGAGGGCTATTCCACTTAAGTAAATATGCTGAAAGGAATTGAATTAAAAAAATTCCCCTAAAGTCAAATCACACAGTTATGCTTTCAACAGATGAGGGTCAGGCATACACAACAACAAATAAGACATAGGCAGAAACCAGACTATGTGTTTAGCTGAGTCAAGACTCATACTGAGGGCAATGCTGGCTTAATCATAGGATAAGGGATCCCTGGGTGACGCAGCCATTTGGCGCCTGCCTTTGGCCCAGGGCGCGATCCTGGAGACCCGGGATTGAATCCCACGTCGGGCTCCCGGTACATGGAGCCTGCTTCTCCCTCTGCCTGTGTCTGCCCCTCTCTCTCTCTCTCTCTCTCTCTCTCTGTGAATATCATAAATAAATAAAAATTTAAAAAAATCATAGGATAATAATCCCATGGGTCAGGAGATATCATTTGGGTGAAGTTTTAGAACACCAGATGGCATGAATAAGTGTGTAAAACTAAAACATCTGCAGATTTTTCTATAGGAATGTAAAGCAAATTAAATTTTAAAAAATACAATAAAACTTATAAAGTTTATGGTTTGGCTTTGAAACAGGACAAGCAAGATATATAGAGAGACACTGGAGACGTTAAAAATGAGCACTTCAAAGAGATCAGCAAGTGTTGTTTGGAACTTTATTTTCCTCTTTTTAAATAATTTTTTTCTATTTTAAAATAGTTATAGAAAATCCTGAAAACACAGAAAATAATAAAGAGAGAAACATACATCCCACTTCATCCTAAAGCCCAAGGTGATATCTGTTCCCATTTCAGTGTATATTATTACATCCTTGCAGGATTTTTTTCCCCTGATAATAAGTCTTAAGCCGGGAGTATCAAGCAAGACCTCTCTGTGGATTTAAATATTTGAGCTAAGACCTGAATGACATTTGAGTGCTAGTGATGGAGATGGCACCAGCAAAGAGAATGTGATAATGTGGGAGGTTTGACTGAGGAGGGTTCAGAGGAAAGGGATAAATTTGGGACTTGATAGCCTCGGAGACTGTCTTCCATTGCGACATGCACTTGAAATCTGGGAGCAGGGAAAGCTCTTATACAAAACAAAGAACTCCCTTCTCTGGCATTTAGGAAAGTATGTTCCACAAATAACTAGCTCTAGAAGATGTTAATTAGTGTTGACTGGAAAACACAGTTCTATGGCCAAATAAATTAATTATTAACTGGGTTAAATAAAATCAAATAGGTTTCTGTACTGCAGAATTTCTCATAAAGTTTAATGTGCTCATATGCTGTACAGAATCTCTGAGACAGGAAGTGGAGAGTGCTGTATTTCTCAAATACTGATTAAGAGGGTAACCATAGAAGAGGCTAGTATTCCAAAGTATGCATTTCAGCAAATTCTCCCCTATATCTATTTGAAACACTGCTTTGCTCATGTTTCCAGAGAAACAGGAGAGAGAATTCAAATGTTCTGTAAAGACAAGTTCAGAGACAGCTATGAAGAGCTACCATTTGTTAGGCATAGAACAGGGTACCTCCCAGTGTTCACCATCAGACTCTCAAGACTTACTGAGAGGATCATCTGGGTAGGAAAGCAGACCAGAGACTACTGTCCTGGGGCATGAAAAGAGCTGGATAAAGAAGGGGTGAGCCAGGCACAAGTCAAAGAGAACCAGGGAACTCAGGCAAAGCAGGCACTAGCCCATTCTAGCTCTGCTTGCCCATTGCACAGAGGATACAGAGGAAGCCAGCTCATCAAAGCTTCTGGAAAGCTAATTGCCCCGGGGGTTATCTCACTGGGGTTAGAAGCATCTTTTTGCAGCTGATAGCACTCCCAATGGAAGTTTCTTCCTTGCTTTTAAAGAAAGCCGTCTTGGGGAAATTACTTTCTAAATTGGGCTGTGATGATCTAATTCACTATACTACAGAGAACTGTGTTGATTTTGACATCTACCTATCTAACACTGTAATACTCATGTGGGAAATAAAGCAAATTATGCAGGGTTTATAGGGAAGTTAAATGAATCAGTCAAGACTATAGCAGTAATCAGACCATGTGTCTTCCAGAGGGTTGTAACTATCGTTTTATGAATATCTATTATCTGGGAGATCTTGAAAGCCTTGCAAAATAACCCTTGTGACTCTTATTCAGAGAAGAAGGAGGGTTAGGTCAGAAATAATCTTCACTGCGCAGGGACTGGGCAGTAGAAGGAAGGGTGTAGACTTTGTAGAGCAGGACACGGGAGGGTTTTAATTCTGCTTGTTGATTCCCTTAGGCCCTGCACTGGGCCAGTTCCTAAATCAAGCCATAAATATCTACAAGGTCCCAAATCACTTGCAGCATGCTCTACCTTGAGTCACTAGCAATGTGACTCAAGCAGTTGCATGTTCTCCCAAAGCCCCAGTTCCTCAACTGAAAAATTGGATTAGTAATATTTAACTCTCAGAGTTCGAATGAGGTAAATTTAAAATATACGTAAAGGATCCCACAAGGTTCTCAAGTACATAGTAAGTGACACACACACACACACACACACACACACAAGTACTCACTGAGCAAGTTATTGGCAGGCGAGGCTTATTTTTTGCTTCTTTGGTGTTCAAGTTATGAGCCATCAGCACTGATGTTTTCTTTAAATGGCAGTAAAAGGCCTTGATTATCAGGCATTCAGGTTGCAGGGAAAAGTTATGTAATCTGAGATGGCTGTATAACTGTAGATAAATTATTTAATATCTCTGTTTTCTGTCATGTATCATTTAACATAATTCCATCCCATCCTAATACAGAGTTTTGGGGTTCAGGGGGGCTCAGAGGCCTGGGTAAGGAGGCCCAGCTCCCTGTGACTTTAGACCAAGCCCCTTCACATTTCCAAGTCTCTGTTTCCTTGTGAGTAGAGTATCAGTGATGCTTGTCCAATTTAATTCCCAGTAATAGAATCAGGAAAAATTGAGATAAAGTGGAGGTACTAGGTGGGCTTTGTAGAGAGGGATACCTCTCTAAGTCAATAGAAACAGCAAATGGGGAAAGAGAATTCACAGGCCTCTTCTTGTTCAAGTCTTCATCAAGATGCAAGGAGACCGTGCACTGCGGGCCAGGAGATCATGTTTTCCGATTTAACTGTGTCTGTCTGTGTTATCTTAGCCATGCAGTTCGATCTCTTTGCTCTCCATCTTACCATCTGATAGAAAATTGGAGGAGGGGACGGGCGGTGGAGGGTGGGGGGGCAAGATTGCAATGAAATGCAAAGATTTCTCACTGCTCTCCATTCTATGAGTCTATGAGTATGATAACTTCCCTTTTTTGTTGCCACTTCAAGTGATGGAGTCAACATTTATGTCGACTTGGATTCGGTTGTTGTAGAGAGATATTTGCCAGAGGCATATACAGTAGTGGAGTTCGATAAACTGCCGTGTTCTGCAAAAGTGCATCTTTTACATTTTCTTGCAAAGGAAACAAATGCATAGCTTGGCTGCTCTTTAAAGAACTTTCTGTCCCACATTCTTGCTGGTCAGATACCAGGTGCCAAGTAGCAAGTGATCCCACAAGAATTTGGCTTTGGCACTGCTGAAGACAAAGGGGTCATTTAAAAATTTCACAGTTGTGGGCAGGCTCAACACCTAGCTTGAGCACAGAGCCTGATTAATTGGGTTGTCACTTCCAACAATTCTGAGCTTTGGCCTTTCCATTTGCCAGAAGAAAAAAGAAAGCAACATTCCTATACTTAATTTTCACAACCTTGAGTCAACAGAATGTGACAAAGGCTGGCTGTTTCTCAGCCATGAATTTCTTCTCCCTATAATACTTAACCTCCCTGCTTCTTTTCAGTTGTCAAATTGAGGTAACATGTAACACTAAAACTTGGATGCAAGAAACCACTCCCATACACATGCCGTCAACACAAAACATACGCACACATTGAGAGTTAGATGCTCAGACACACCTGTGTACACTCACATATCACATCTACATGTCCTTGTTGAATAATTAATATTGTTAATCTCTTTGGAGCTTTTTAAGAGACAGACTTTTGTTTCCATTATGTGCCTGTATTTGTCTCATTTCATAATTAACTATTAGTAGTAATACTTATGCTGATGGTCATAAGAGCTGACAGCTAACAAGTGCTTAATATATATAAGGCTTTTTGTTAAGTGCTTTATGTACAACACCCCTCCCATAAATGCTATAAGATCAATATCGTGGTTATTATTTGAACTTGTATAGATGAAAGAACCACTGTGTGAAGAGATTTAATCACTTGCCCAAGGACACAAGGTGTTTGAACTGGTTCTCAAATTAAAGTGTTTCTGATTCTAAATTCCAAAATTTGGCCACTTTCTTCTACTCAATCCCACACATATGCCCAAACTTAAAATTTCAAACAATTAAAAGAAGACTTCGATGCACCTTCTGTGAGTCTTGAACTGAGCCCCTCCCTGGTTATGAAGCAAAGAGGAGTTTCCTTCCTAATCTCGAAGCAGGAATGAACGGTGTACTGGAGGTTGAACTATGCACAGTGGAGGATTGTTGATCATTTTTAAAACAAAATGGCAATTTAATATGGTTTATAGGCCCAAAGTATTATATGTTTGGCACCTACCAGGATATCTCAAACGAGAGTGGGGCAGAGGATGTAAGGATGTGAAACATCAGGTAGAGGGCTCTGGAGTATCTGAGTGAGGGAAGAACTGGAGAGGACGGGCCTTACAAAAGACATCCGCATAAAATAAACATACGAGTAGAAACAGAAACTGATCTGTGAGCCAAAAAATACATGTCACCAGTTTTCAACTCTAGCTTAGAAAACAGATTTACTAGTAATTAGAAGAGGGAAAACTAAGACTAGAATTTTCAGAAAGCTGCACAGAAATATAGAATCTCTTTTTTTAAATTTTTTTATTGGAGTTCAATTTGCCAACATATAGTATAACACCCAGTGCTCATCCCGCCAAGTGCCCCCCTCAGTGCCCATCACCCAGTCACCCTATCCCCCCCACCACCTCCCCTTCCACTACCCCTTGTTCATTTCCCAGAGTTAGGTGTCTCTCATGTTTTGTCATCCTCACTGATATTTTCACTCATTTTCTCTCCTTTCCCTTTTATATGGTCTCATTCATTTGGGGAATATAAAAATTAGTGAAAGGGAAAAAGGGAAAGGAGAAATGTAGAATCTCTATGAGCTCTTTAGAAGGGGTACAATTGAAATAAACAGAATTACAGTGAAAGAACCAGGGACCGTTTATTTTAAAAGTATCTGGTCTTGGGGCACTTGGGTGGCTCAATTGGGTGAGCGCCCAATTCTCGATTGGGTTAGGATCTCAGGGTCATGGGATCAGGATCAGATGGGATTCAGCCTTATGTCATCAGTGGGGAGTCTGCTTGTCCCTCTTTCTCTGCTCCACCCCCTCCTCGCTCAGACTCCTGTTCTCTCTCTCTCAAATAAATGAATCAAGTCTTTAAAAAAAATTAAAAATATAATTTTTACTGCATATTTTACTGCAGTACAAGAAAATCCAGTAATCTCACAATTTAGGTAATAATATTTTGGGGACAGTTGTAACACCGCCCACAATTCCATCTCACTAGAACAGGTGACCTAGTCTGACAATAAATTAACAAATACCGATCAAACACCTGTACGTGCTCAGTGCTGTGCCAGATGTTTGAGAATAAAAAAGATAAATAAATAGAAATGTATAACCCAGGGTTCTTCTGTTCACAAAATCACCAATTTGATTTTTAATTATCCCTGACTTTTATTTTCTGTCTTAGCTGGTGTCGATGTCAAGGGAAAAAGCCCGAATCCGTCCTGGTGGGGAATGCGCTGCCTGGGTCTTTTTTGTTAAACTAGCATTCCGTTTCTGTCAAACAGTGTCAGGCATTCCGCATCCAAGGCCGGACGACTGCCCGTCTTCTTGCAGCTCTTTCCCAGGGGAGTTTGAGTCCAGTCTCGGAATCCATCCTGGGGGGCAGGGGGAGGTGCAGCTCAACCCAAATTAAGGCAGTGTGGAGAGTGACAAGTAAATGAGTACAGGGCTACTCCAGCTCTGTCTGCCCTTTCAGAAAGTAATCAAGTCAAATTATCTACTAGAAGAAGCTAGGCTCATGGCTGTGGGGCGTGCAAATGAAAACCAGATTCAGATACAGGCTGCCTTGAGAAAGCCCAGGACCCTTTATTTAAAGACAGAGAGAGTGAGAGAGAGACACACAGGGAGAGAGACAGAGAGACAGAGAGGGAGAGGGTAGGGGAGAGAGACAGAGAGAGAAGGAAAAGGAATCATGTTTTCTCCCCATGTCCAGATTCTGCTTACTTTTAATCCTTTGCTCTTATTCTTGTTATTTCTTCCCCCTTTCTGTTTGTTTCCTTCTCACAATCTTCTCCAAGGAAGCCGAGGACTCCAAGAGCAGACTGAGGGCAACCTCTTGGTGTAGGCATGGGGCAGAGAGATGGGAGAGGGAGTCAGTGCCCTGGCAGGAATGCGCCCAGGCTCTGGGATGGCCCTCAAGCAGCAAGATGGGAAGAGGCGAGAAGCTGTTTTAGTCTAAAGCTTCGGGTCTTTGGGCCACTGGTTCTTTGCCTGGCGATTTTACTCCTGGGGGGACATTTGGACAGTATCTGGGGACATTCTTGATTGTCAGCGTTGAAAGGATTATTACTGGCATCTATTGGAGAGGTGATCTTAAATACCCTACAGTGTACAGGGCACACGTAGAATTATCTGGCCCAACATGTCAATAGTGCCCAGATTGAGAAAACCAAGTGACAGACAGTCTAGAAGAAAAGGGAGATGGAGTCCCCTTTCTAGAAGAAAAGGGGGATGGAGTCCCCTTCCCAGCTCATTTGAAACTGGAGCCTGAAGTCACATTAGAAACGATCTTTCCAATAATGATCTCATCTCCTTGGGATGAGAGGATTAGCAATGGAAACACTCACGTATGGGCTCTCTCACTGGACCACAGCCCTCATGCTGCCATCTACTCCCAAGAACCATGGTTCCCTTTCTGAACAGAGCCACCTTCAAGAAGCTCCGCTGTAGCAGGGTTCTGGTCACCCACCACCCCACCTGCTTCTCTCCCACACTTAGATGTGTGTCTGGGTAAAATCAGGAGGATCTCAAAGAGGAGAAGAAGCCTCAAATGGATAGTTTCTGTGAGCTGTGTGGATGGAAAAGGGAGAAAGCCAATCATTTTGTCTTAAGGCCACACACACCCCGTAGCAAATAGGTCTCTCAAGCCCAGGCATTGCAAGATAGGTTAGTGATAGTAAACAAATTTTCATTTGGGGTGATATTGGATCAGGGAGTTCAACAGAGGGAAGGAGGGAGCTAGCATGGTGATGGTTCACTTTATCTCCTGGCAAGTCTCCTCAGCTCCCTCACCTTTTGTGGCGATCAGCCCCCAGATGGTTTTCGGTTTATCTAATGCAATTCACAGAGTCAATCTCCACTCCCAACTCTGTATTCTGTTTTTATTTCTAACAGAAAAAAATCCAGTTCCAGGGAGTTGATTGTTTCTAAGTTCCAGAATGACAGAGGAACCTGCTTATCCCTGGAGCCCACTCGGGGTTTGTTATGATAAGGAGTGAATTCAGAGGGAAGAAGTGAGGATATGAGCCCGGGGCCTAAGGGGAAGGATTTCACAGGTGGCTGTGGCTACATCAACAGATTCTATTGATCAGAAGACCAATTACCTGTACCTGATCAGGTGTCTCTGGGAATGTGAGTTCCAGGTCTTAGAGCCGTCCCTTCTTCAAACCATGCTGGAAAGCACCACCTCCCATCCCAGGCTTTACTGGGGGGCACTGGGAATGAGGAAACACGACTTCAATTTAAAAACAGATAATATTTATGTGCTAATTCTTATTTTCTCCCTTCTGTTCTTTTTTCCTTAGCTAGTGCTTTTCTCTGTCTCCCTCTCTCAGTACAAAAGCCCTAGTTCAAAGAGATTTTTACATTGCCATGGCAAAAATACCACGTCACATTTCCAAAAGTCTTAAGTGCTTGCAAAGAGGCTCAGAGGGTGGCTTGAGCACTGACAGGCTTGAACAAAATGATTTCTGGATGCAGTGAATGTAACTCAATCAGAGGCATGTGGATTATATTTCTCTTAAAATCCACACCATTTTAAATGAAAGGAAGAAGCATTAGATCAAAGAGATGCTAAATTTTGTTCAGCCTCAAAAGACCGTGGGCAAATTGCTCACCTCACTTGTTTTCAGCTTCTACTCTATGGGGAAAGGAGGCTACACTTAGTAATCTTTCATGCCCCTTTCTAACTACGAAAGTCTGTAGCTTTCTGAGCCAGAATTCATCCCACGCAGTACCCGTTGAGCTTGGCTTTTATGGGGAGACCAGGGTTCCTGACAGGTCAATCAGGTGGAGCTCTGAGGCTAGATTGTCCAGTGACCAAGTCCCCTTGGTCTTTGCTCACCGTGAAAAGGACAAGAGAAGTGATACCAAATGAAATTCTCACCCACCATCTGGAATCACAACACTTGTTTTGTTGTTTTCAAGGGGGCAGAGGAGCAGCAATGATGAGATTGTACCCAACAGCCTCTGCCAATTCTGATGGAGCATCAGGAAATTGCATTGTTTTAAAGGCCTGAATTATGTTTAGTTGAATGAGAAGCACAAGGGGTTGAGGAATTCACACCACATACCACCCTGCAGCCTTTTGTTCAGTTAGCCTCTGCTTGCTTGAAAGGAATAGTGGTGAGAGTGATTGCAAACAGATGCAGCAAGAATAACATGTGGTCTGAATAGACGAGCAGCTAATATATGAAACTGCACTTTTATGGGGCCACTCCTCTGGCCTCAGGAGATGGGAAGATGATGGGGTTCCAGTCTGCTACAGCCATTCCAGCCTGGTGTAGCAAATGCTGCTCTGTCCCCATGGCCTCTAGTAACAAATATAACCTCAAAACAAGTAGCTGGAATGAGGGAAACAGTTGCCAACTCTGGTTTAACAGCAATACTATCAAGATTTCCTTCATATCTTCAAAAACATTTATTGAGTGCCTCCATGTGTCAGGCTGTGTGCTAATGCTGGGGATGCAACAGAGAATAAAGTGATCCCTGCCCTCAAGGAACTTGTAAAGAAGGAATCAAAACACAAACTCTCAAGGGCATAATGTGTCAGCTCTGTGCTAGGTGCATGACCACACTTACTTAATCCTCCCGGCAAACTGCTGTTTTTTGTTTTGTTTTGTTTTTATAGTTGAAGAAGTACATGCCAAGAGAGGTGAAATAGTTGTTTTAATTCCACTTGACTTGTCAATAGATTGCAAATCCTTCAAATCCTTGCAAGCTGTCACGTTCTCACTCACAACAGCTTAACTCTTCTGGCACTTACCTTATTGATCGTTATTTCTGAAGAGACTGGAGATGTTAATTTATTTATTTTTATTTATTTTTGAAAAATATTTTATTTATTCATGAGAGAGACAGAGAGACAGAGACAGAGACACAGGCAGAGGGAGGAGAAGCAGGCTCCATGCAGGGAGCCCGATGCGGGACTCAACCCCAGGACTCCAGGATCACACCCTGGGCCAAAGGCAGGCCAAAGGCTAAACCACTTAGCTACCCAGATCTACCCTGGAGATGTTAATTTAGAAGGTGTCTTCTACATATAACATTCTATGTGGCCACTAGTAAATTCCATGGGTTCTTCTTCCATATTTGAATTCCTTAAATTTTTTTTTTCATTTTTGGGATTCTTTGGCTTTTTTTTTTTCAGGGTTCCTTTCTAATATTTCTGAATGCTCTTCTTCAACCCCCCTTGCTGGTTCATTTTCTCTGGCTTCCTTGAAGTGTCAGTATTACTTACCCAAGATCTCACTCTGGGGCCACTTCTCCCCACCATCTCCTACTTGTCTTTGGTGAAATAATCAGTTCTGATATCTGTCCTCCCATTTTCATATGGCCCCAAGGGTGTGTGTGTGTGTGTGTGTGTGTATATATATATATATATATATATATATATATCCAGACATCACTGCTATTTTGAGTTCAAGTCTGATGTCTGACTTCCTTGGTAACGTGTCCATGTGTTGTACAACCACCTCCCTCTTTGTGGTGGGTATGATGGATTGGCACTCAGCATCCATTCTGACCCTGTTTAGATGTGCTTCCCAGTACATCAGAGGCTGGGACCCATATGCAGTGTTTTCCTGGGTGTGAATCATGTCCCACCCATTAGAAGAATTTGCACAATATTGGAAGGTGGGAGAGAGGGGAGGACAACTTGCTGTTTTTTCTGCTGTTACTGGTATCAAGGAGGCAACATTGAGAAGGTTTTGTTTTAGTTTTGATTGTTTTTTTTTTTGTTTTTTTTTCTGTAATAGCCTGAAGTAATAGCAACTTCACAGGGTTGAAAGCCATTTTGGGGGTGGTGACATTCTGAAACTTATCGCACAGCTCCAGCTGGGTATGTATTTTAAAAATATTTTAATATGCTGGCAAAATTGAACACCTATAAAAAATAAAGATAAAAATATAAATAAAAAAATATTTTAAAACTTGGGTTCCCCATGGGAAACCTGCTTCTTCCTCTACTTATGTCTCTGCTTCTCTCTCTGTGTCTCTCATGAATGAATAAATAAAATCTTCTAAAAAAAATGGAACTCTTGGGACTCAGTGGTTGAGCATCTGGCTTCGGCTCAGGGCCTGATCCCGGAGTCCCAGAATCGAGTCCCGCATCAGGCTCCCCATGGGGAGCCTGTTTCTCCCTCTGCCTCCCTCTCTGTATCTCTCATGAATAAATAAATAAATCTTTATAAAACATATTTTAAAACACTTCATTTAAGTATGATATACCTCTAGAAAAGCATACACACCATGCATTTACAATCTGACCAATTTCACTATCTGAGCACATGAACATGCATGTGATGGCATCCATACTGGACACTGAGCATGAAGAACGGTATCCCAGCAGCTCCTCCCTTAGTCCCTTACTCATTGTGTTTCTTGCAGAAGGATATCTGCCATCCTGACTTCTGGCAGCATAAATAGGCTTTGCCTGCTTTTGGACTTTATATAAATGGAATCATGTGGTATATATTTTTGTGTATGTTCTCTCCACTCAACATTACAATTGTGATATTCATTTATACAGCTGTGTGTAGCTGAAGATCATTTATTCCAATTGCTGTACATATTCCATTGTATGAACGCATCATGATTTGTTTCTACATTCATCTGTTGATGGTTTCCCTTTTGGAACTGTTACAAACAGCGTTGCTATGAACATGCTCCTACATCTTCTTCTTGCTGCTTTGTCAGAATTCTTTATATATTCTCGATATAGTCCCTTTGTGGATAGATGTATATCACTGTACTCCATGCTGTGACTTTTCCATCTCAAACTGGTGGTTTTGATAAACAGTAGTTAATATAATACAATTTATCAATTTCTTTTCATTTATGGTTCATATCTTTGTGACCAACTTAAGAAATCTTTATCCTATTCATGGTCTGATGTTCTTCTGTGTTTACTTTTAAAACTTTATCATTATACCTCTTCTATTTTTGTCTTCTATCTGGGTTCATATTTGTGTATGCTGATAAATGGAGATCAAGACACATGTTTGTTCATTTAGTTGTCCAACTGACCCCTCACCTTTGATTGGAGATATCATTCTTCTCTCCCTATTGAAGTGTCATATTTATGATAAATCAGGTGCTAAGTATGTGAGACTCTATTCTTTTTGTATTCTTTCTATTCTTTTCCATTAGTCTATCTATGCACTAATTCTACACTGTGTTAATCATGAGAACTTTGTAATAGGCCTCAGTATCTTTAGTAATTCCTTTGCCTTTATTTTTATTCTCAGTCCTTTATATTTTTAATTATCTTGCAGATATCAGCTTGTCAATTTGCATACAGACACACACTCACACCTGCTTGGACTTCAAGTGGGATGCCATCGAATCTGAAGATAGTTTGTGAAGAATTGACATTTTTCCTGTTTGTGTCTCCTAATCCATGAGCATAATATATACTTTCATTTATTTAGATCTTATTTATCTCAAATAAGATTTTGTTTTTTTCCAGTGTAGATACATTGCACATTTTCTTCAAATTTATTCTTGAGTATTTGATGGTTTTTAATGTTAGCATAAATGGCATCATTTAAATTTTGTTTTTTATTTGTTGTCAGTTTATAGAAATGCAGTTGGTATTGCATATTGACTTTGTACACAGTATCTCTCTGAATTAATTTATTAATTCTAATAGTTTTCTGTATTCCATTTGATTTCTTATTTCATAAACAATCATATTGTTTGTAAATGATACCTTACTTCCTTTCCTATAATTAGAGTTTTTTTTCTTCATTGCATTGGCTAGAACTTCTGATATAATTTTGAATAAAAATGGTGTGAGCATAAATCTCTTTCATAAGCTACAACATGAAATCATAGGATTTAAAAAATACAGATTTTCAGGGTGCCTGGATGGCTCAGTTGGTTAAGCTCCTGACTCTTGATTTCAGTTCAGGTCACAATCTCAGGCTTGTGAGTCAAGCCTCAAGTCGGGTGCCATGGTCAGTGGGGAATCTGCTTGAGATTTTTGTTTCTCCCTCTGCTCCTCCCTCTGTTGTACTTTCTTTCTCTCAAATAAATCAGTTAATCTTTTAAAAAAATATAGATTCCCAGGTTAGGTAAACCCTAATCCTAATTTGCAAAGCATTTGATCATGAAAGGATACTGAACTTTGTCAAATGATCTCGCTTCATTTAACCTATCAGCATTATAATACATGTTTTTTTTTTCTTTCCATTTGGAGAATTATGTTAAATGATTTTCAAATGTTAAGCCATCTTGTATTCCTGAAATCAGTTTTAGTTTGTTGGACTGTATTATATTGTTAGATTTAATTTGATTATTTTTAAAGGATTTTTTCATATATATTTATGAGAAAGCTTGATCTATAACTGTTTATACTTTCTATGGCCTTGTCAAATTTTGCAATTAGATCCTTATATAAGAAATTGGGGCATGCTTTTATACTCTTCAGTAGCCTGTGTAAGACTGAAATATTTGGAAGAATTCACTACTTGAAATCATCCAATTGTATTCCTTTTCTGTCAGCTTTGACAAGTTGCATTTTTTAAAAGGAGTTTGTCTATTCCACCCAAATTCTTGAATTTATTGGCATAAAGGTGTTTATTATACCCCTGAATGTTTTTAATACCTATAAGGTCTATAATTTTATCCCATTTTTCATCTCTAATGATATAATTTGGGTATCACCACCACTCCCTTTCTTAATTAGTCTTGCATGTTCATAGATTTTAGGCCTAAAGTGTTTCATTCTCCTACTGTCCTCTTAGGTTTTGATATCTCATAAAATGAGCTGGGAAGTAATCATTCTTTATAATTCTGCAGTTTGTATACAACAGAAGTTGTTTGTCCATTGAATATTTGGTAGCATTCCTTGTGAAATCAGCTAAGTATGTAAATTTTCTTGTGAGAATGTACAAGGTTACATAGAGATTTATTACTTGAACAGAAATAAGAGCATTCAGATTTTTAATTCTTGTTACTTTCATTAAATTACGTTTTCCCAGGAATACATCCATTTCAGTTTCCAAATCTATTGGCAAATCTATTGGCATCTTACTATACTGTGAAGGTCTAGACTCTCTACAATTATGACACATTTTAGTTTAAAAGTCATAATTGTTTCATATTCTCAAATTTTAGGTTTATTCATATTTGTTTTCTAATTACTTATACTTTTTTCCTTATTAACTATTTCTCCCTGCTTATGAACTGTATTATTTAAAAAGATTTATTTATTTGAGAGAGAGAGCATGTGTGCATGCAAGAAGAGTGAGGGGCACAGGGAGAGATCTTCAAGCAGACTACCTACTGAACATGGAACAGGACTTGGGGCCTGATCTAACGATCCTGAGATCATGACCCAAGTCAAAATTAAGAGTCAGAAGCTCAACAGACTGAGCAACTGAGGTGCCCTGGTCCTTTTTTTTATGGTATATTTTATCTAAGATTAATATAATTACATCATCTTTATTTTGGTTGAAATATGTCTAGAATATATGAGTTATATATATATATTTTTAACCTTTCTATATCCTTGTGTTTTATTTTTTTATTTTTTATTTTTTTAAAGATTTTATTTTTATTTATTCATAGAGACGCAGAGAGAGAGAGAGGCAGATACACAGGCAGAGGGAGAAGCAGGCTCCACGCAGAGAGCCGGATGTGGGACTTGATCCAGGGTCTCCAGGACCACACCCTGGGCTGCAGGCAGCGCTAAACCGCTGCGCCACCAGGGCTGCCCTATCCTTGTGTTT
Organism: Canis lupus familiaris; assembly: GCF_011100685.1. NCBI lineage: Eukaryota > Metazoa > Chordata > Mammalia > Carnivora > Canidae > Canis > Canis lupus. The sequence goes on from NC_049226.1 coordinate 6,561,570, forward strand.
TAGATACATGTATATAAATAAATATAAATAAAGCTGGAGTTTTAAAATCCAATATGACAACTTTTGTCTTTTACCTAAAGCACTTAATCATTTACATTAATTATAGTTACATATAGATTATCATATTTTTATACACCACTATTGTATGCTTACTCTTTGCCCCACCTTTCTGATTCTTTCCTCTTATTTCTTATCTTCTTTATTAATTAAGTACTTTTTCCTGATTCTGTTTTCATCTATACTAGTTGGGAAAACATGAATTTTTATTTAATAGTCTGGTAATTACTACATGCATATGCAACTAATCAAAGTATGATTTGAACAATAGCCTTATCCTCATCTAGAAGGATTTTTGGTTTCCTTCCTTTTCTTTTTTAAAACTCTACTGAGATACAATTCATGTATCTTCATTTTTGGAGAATCATTTTTTTGCTGTGTGTGAGATTCTTGGTTGAGAGCTTTTGAAAAACAATTCAGAAAAAAAAACAATTCAGTACTTTGAATAAATCATCCCACTGTTTTTCTGATTTCAATTGTTTCTGATGAGAAGTCACATGTTAATATTAATGGATTTTCCTTGTGCAAGATGAATCTTTCTTTTTCTTTTTGCTTGGAAGATTTTTTCTTTCAGTATTTTTACTGTGATGTGTCTATGTATGATCGCTTTGCATTTATCCTAGTTGGGAGTTTTCTAACCTTCTCAGATATTTCATCAAATTTGGGATCCTTTCACTGATTATTTCCCCAAATATTTTCCTTGAAGCTTTGTCTATTGATCTTCAACTTTTTTCTTTCCATTTTTCAGCTTGTATAGTGTCTAATGATCTACCTGCAACTTTGTTGATTCTTCTGCTAGCTCAACTCTCCAATGGCCTCTAATGAATTTTTCATTCTGACTATTGTACTTTTCAACTGTGCTGATTTCCAGTTAAAAAAATAATTTTTATATATTTATTGATATTGTCTATTTGAAGAGACATTGTTATCATACTTGTTTTTATTTTTTAAAGCATGGTTTCCTTTAGTTCTTTGGATATTTAAATAAATGGCTGCTTGGGGTTTTTTTGTCAGCTAAGTCCACTCCCTGGGCCCCTTTCCAAGGCAGATTCTATTGCTTGATTTTTCTGCTGGGTAAAGGTTACACTTTCCTCTTTCAAAAAACTCTCCTAATTTTTTGTTAAATATTGGATATTTTAAATACAATATTGATGTGTCTCTGTATATTGATTTCCCTTCTCACTCAGGAAGGGTTCTTTTGTTGTCAGATGCTTGGCAATTTGTTTATTGTTTAGTGATTTGGCAAACAAAAATAATTCTGCAAAATCTATTTCCTCCATTGTATGAAGCCTCTGATAACCCTGCTCATATTATTTTTCTCTTTTATCCTGGCTAACTAGGGGTTGTCCCCAGAATGGTATAAGCTCCAAATATTACTATAGGAGTTTATGACATGTCACCCCAAAACATGTCTCTTTGATATATTGATTATTTTGAGCTGTAGGCATTTGAAAAACGGCAAATGCAGAGAGAGGTTTTTTCTGACAGATCCTCCCGAAGGAACTCATTTGTTATAAATCCCCTCCCCACGACTTTAAACATTCAGGAAGGATTAATTCTAATCATAGGAGAGGAGACTAGAAATCCACACCACACCCAGACAAACCTCGGCACAAATTAACATAATTTTATTTTTCTAAGGGTCCATTCATCTTTCCTAAAAGTCATTTAGTGTCCCATAAGAGATCTTCATCCCTCCCCCACTCTTTTTTCTATTTAGAAGGCATTCAATCTTGAGTTCTAAGCCACCTTGGACAGTCTCTAATTGTTCCAAGGAATCTCCCATGTATAGAGGGATCATGCATGTTAATAAAGTTCTGTGTTTTCCGATTGTTAGTCTGTCTTTTACTACAATGGTCGTAGCTAACAACTCAGAAGAGTAGAGGTAAAATTACTTTTCCTTCCCTTCACATTTATTGCTCAAATGTTCTGCATAAGTCCTTAGCTAGTAAGAACTTTACCCTCTACCATTGGATACACATATATTGATGGTAGACCTCTATTATGATTCAAAGAGCTTACATTTTCTTTTCCCAAATTTACCCAGGGACTACTAGCACAGAGTTTTCCTTTCAGATTGCTCCTGTGGGACATAGCATCCACACAGTCTCACAGACTACTAGGGATGAGTGTGGTTTTATTTTGAAACCAGGATTCCTGTCAGTCAGTGTTTGGATGGAGGTTGTGTTTAAGTTCCATCTCCTAGTGAGGCTTCCCCCCAGTGTTGATGGGTCTGCACTGCTTGGGGAATGCTTTCAAACATGCCCTGCTCTGATGACTCCCCTGTGGAAGCTTCTTACAGTGCCCATTCAGCCCACCTGACCTCAATGTTGTCTGTGATTCCAGGAGGGATCGTCCCTGGCTCTCTCTATTAGACTTATAACTGCTCCACTATTTTGTTTGCATCGAGTTGCTAGAGACCTTTTCATTGCTCTCCATTGAGATTTTCACTGTCTTCAATGGTGCCCTTAGATATGGAGTTCTCCACAATCTGTTGAATGTATAGCCTGTTCCCACAGGTAGAGCCCTGGAGCCATTTATACATACTCCTTCTTTGACCTGTTTTTCCAGGACTGCAACCCTCTCTTTGAGGCCAGGGATGGGGTCGGGGGAAGCCCCCACTCTTATCTGTTTCTCCTGGTGTGGAACTTCCATCCTATAAGTAAATGACTGGAAACTTGCAATGCCTAGGGTAGGAGCTGGGTAGGGGTAAGGCCCTGCCTGGAACAGGGCCTCTCCAATGTAAGACTGGAGGAAATGAGAACTGCCAGCAGCCTGGCCTTCCTGGGATGTATCTGTTAGCCCCAAACCATAATCTACAGGGAGAAGGCACACCTGTCTTACTGGCCTCACCTGGCCAGAGTGTCCAAGATAAAGCTTCTATAATATCGAAATTGAATGGGGGGGGGGGGATAAAAGAACAGCACATAGCTCAAATGCCATGGACTGACTGTTCATACCAACATGGTAGATTTTCTTGAATGAGTATTTCTCCATTTACTATTATGTCCTTAAGACAATTTCCAGATACTTTAAATTACTTTTCAAAAACAATTTCACCAGTGGGGTTCTTGGGTGGCTAAGCCAGTTAAGCATCTGACTCTTGATTTTGGCTCAGGTCATGATCTCAAGGTCATGATATTGAGCCCCTGTGTTGGTCCCTGTGCTGAGCCTGGAGTCTGCGGAGATTCTCTCTCCATCTGCCACCCATCCCCCACACTCTCTCACTCTAAAAACAAAACAAAACAAAACAAAACAAAACAACTTCACGTTAAATATTGGGGAGAGGGTCTGTTGTACTCTTTATTGCATCTTTCTCTAAATCCTGACACACCTCCTCCTTAGTTAATTTTAAGCTTCATTCACCTTCCCTTGGTTTGCACCCTACTGTATTTTAATTATATCATCAAGAATCCAAAAGACGTTATTTTCTAATCCATTCGTCTTCATATTTTCCAGGTATTTTATCACTTTTCCTGTTATATATTACTTCTTACATCTCACCCTATCCAGCTCAGATCGTGTCACTTCTGCCGAAGGCGTATCTTATAGAATTTCCCTTTGCTGGTCTGTTGATGGCAAACTCAGATTTTATTCACTTTATTATATTTTACTTTAATTTTCTTGAAAAATATTTCTGCTCAGTAGAGATTATAGGATGGTGGTTATTGGCTCTTTTTTACATTGAAAATAGTATTCCCTTTCCTGGCTTTCATTGTTGCTAATGAGGAGTCAGCTTTCAACTATCTTTTCTTTCTAGTTACTCCCATGTTTCTTGTCTTTGGAATTCTATAGTTTTACTACAAAGTATTTAGTTTTGCATTTCTTTTTATTTATCCTGACTTGGATTTGTGTGGCTTCTTGAATCTATTGCTTTGTGCTTTTTGTTGGTGTTGGAAATTTTTGACATAATATCTCTTTGGATATTATCTCTAACATATTTTATTTTTCTCTTATTCTTGGCCTTTTGATTAGACACCTTCATACAAACATCTGGGTCTCTAATCCTCTTTTTACCCCCATGTCTCTGTTTGTTTTTCAGGATTTAAGATATTTTCTTCATTTTTCTCTTTCAGTTTAATTCAACAGTTGTGCTTAATCTTTAGTTTAACTAATTTGTTGTATTTTTAATTTAGTTTAATCACATTTTCATTTCTAAAATTCCAGTAGGTTCCTTTCATTTTTATATTTCTTCTTACTTACATGAATTATCACACTTGTATTTTTATTTCTTTGAATATATTAAATATATTCCCTATTTCTCTCTATCCTTCTCTGTTCTTTCCCAGGCACCTCCTCCTGTCCTTTTGTTTATCTAATTATTTTTTTTTATTTATGCATTGGATTTTTTTTAATTTCACATGTACCAGTTTCATTTTCATTATTTTCCCTTTTATATCAACATATCTGTAAGATCATTTTCTTCTTCCTAAGTAAATCTTTTAGAAATTATTTTAGTGAGAGTCCATGTGTCTTATGCTCAGTCAGAATTTTTTTGAAAATATCTCTATCATTCTCATTCTTAGAACATAGTTTTTCTAAGAATGCAATATTAATTTAAAAGTTTTTCTCTGAATTCTTTTTAAGATATTACCCTTTCTTCTGAATTCTATTTGTAAAAAATCTGTCTTTTCAGCTGTCATTTAATTGCAGATCATCTCTCTCTCTCTCTCTCCCCCTCCCCCTCTCTCCCTCCCTTATGTATTCAACACTTTCCATTTATTATCATGGTTCTGCCAATTCACTAAAATGTGCATTGGAGTGGATAACTCTCTTTTAAAAATTTATTGGATATTTAATTATTCTATTTCTTTATACATACGTGGAAAATTCCTATCTATTATTTCTTCAAATTAAGCCTTTTCTTCATTCTGTCTATCTTCTCATTTGGGGACTTCACTTGATATTTTAAACCTCCCTATTTTAATCTCTATGTTTATTTATCTCCCTCTTATATTTTCTCTCTTTGTTTTTCTGTGTCCCTTTGTGGTCATTTATCTGGATCTACTAACTCTTTTCTCAACTGTCTCTTTTATTTAATGTTTCTTTTTTGTTTTTAAGATGATATAACTTTACTATAAATAATGATATAAGAATATTACTATGAACAAAAATTCAACATAAATGTAAAAGCTTCATTGGTTATTTTTGAATTTAAGGATGATATGCGTTCTTTTTACCTGATTATTGTTTTATTATTTTGTTTTATTTTTAAAAACATTTCATATATTCATATCCTATATCTGATAATTCAATATCTTCAGTTTTGGGGTGTCTAAATTGATGTTATGTTTGTTTATGTCAACTACTCCTGTTGCTTCATTTCCTTGGATCTTTGATAATTGATGATTATCAACTCAAAATTTGGTGTTCTGAGAGCTAAAATCTTGAATGATTTATTGGATAACAGTTTGCATTTGATTGATCCATGACCTGGGTGATAGTATCTACCCAGGACTGCTTTAGCTCACTTATTGGATACATAATGATTGTAGGAGTCTCATGTTCCTATTCCCGACCCTTGGTGAGAGAGCAATGACATTTATCTGTAGGTCAATGCCTAATTTTGCATTTGCTTATTAGTTTCTTTGTTTGTTTTTGATGTTTTCAGTGGTTGGTTTCTGTTTTCTTTTGTTGAATCTGTGTATTTTCCTTACTTGTTTGAGAGTACACTTTTTTAAAAGGTATAATTTATCTAGATTCAGTTTTGTTAAGGGAACACCCATTAGAATTTCTAATCTGTACATATTAATAGAAAAGTCTGTAGTATCCTACACTTGTGTAAAATGTCCAGCTTTCCTACTATTACCATTTTACATCTTAATGAGATACTATTTAATACATTTTCATTTTATATAATTTTTTCTATCCTTTTAAATTTACCTTTGGTGTGGCATTAATCCAAGAAAACTGGAGGCAATAAATCCTTGGGCATAAAACCAACAATTTCTACTTATTATACAGTCTACACAACTACCATGAGATATAGTTAACCAAAAATACCTTTTGTATGTTTAGTATCTTGAGTAGACACTAGCCAACTTATTCCATTCAAATTATACTATTTGTACAATACCTTGTACACTTAAGCTTGAATTAGTTAATGGAAATCAGTGAGTATCCTACTATAACTAGGGAGGCCAATAGGCCAGACCAGGGTCAAAATTCTTTCTGACATTTACTAGGTGTATTATACTGGGCTTCAGTTTTTCCCATTTGTAAAATGAGGATAATAATGGAAGTATCTTGTATGATTAATGTCAAGATCAAATGATATATAATGCATGTAAAGATCTAGCAAAATATTTGAAATACAGTAAAACTTTCACTAAATTTTGGCCATGTGGTTATTATCTCTGAAGATCAGACAGTTCAGCAATGAGAAACAGTGTAGGTAAATTTTGAAGGAAATAGGATTTGCGAAGTTAAATTCAAAAACTTTGAAGGAGGAGTGGTCGGTCACCTGCTGAGGAATCAGGCAACACTTAGGAGGGCACCAGCTGTCAAAACGAGGGCTAGAAATGTGAATGCCACAGCTAGGTTAATTTTACCAGTACCAAAATTTCTCTAGGGCTAGTCCAGGAAAACAAATTGCTTAAGGTCTAAGGTTCCTGGGGAAGTATGTTCATACAAAAACAGTACTTTGATGACTTTTTTCAAGTGTGAAGTTGAATAATGTGATAGAGGTTAAGTTCACATCTCAACAAGTACCTGGTTGATTTTGCCTTATACTCATTTCTGCCCTTCCAGTCCTCTGAAACAACCCTTAAGAGGAGTCACTGCAGATTCCTATTTCAAGATATAAATGTAGATGGCCATGTCCACAGGGGAAATGAGGACCAAAAGAAGAGAAAAACGAAGGACATAAAAGCACTTTGGAGGGTGTTTGTGTGTGTGTGTGTGTGTGTGTGTGTGCGCGTGTGTGTGAAAGAGAGAAAGAGACAGAGACAGAAAGAAGGTATTGGAGATGCCTCTAGATATGATTAACTACAAAGCAAAGCATGTAAATGATTATTACTCAAGTCACAGTAGAGTCTATTTCTAGAGGAGAGGGAGTAGAATGGAATACAGGGCGGGAGATGGGATTGTTTTGGTAGTACTGTTTCTTATCTTCTGTGGAGTTATAAGGGTAGCTGCTTAATGATCATCTGTTAAACAATATACAATGTTTTATTCGCATTTCCATATTATATTTCTCAAAAAATGAAAAGAATTCATAAACTGTTAAATATTTTGTAAAAATGAATTACACATACAGCCAATTTTTACTTATCCTCATTGCAATTATCCTCCTTAGGATGATTTATGAGGTTTCTGATCTCCCGCTGGTTTGTCCTTGCTGACTGGCATACTTCTAAGGTTATATCCCCTACTCTCAGAGGCTGGAATCAATGCCTGGATTTTTACCTATTAACCAGTTAAAAAGATAATATCCACCATCTTTCTTCTACCAATCAATAAAATTATCAATATAAACTGTTGTTGTAAATGCTTACAATCACTTGTGCCCAAACTCCTGCTGCCAGCCTGCACCATAGGGCTGCCATGGAAAGGCTCAGGGGGATCGACTGGGAGGCTGGCCTAACTAATGAAATCTGAAATTGATCTATCCTGAGATAGAAAGTAATCAGATTCTCTAAATACAGTTGTTCTACTGAAGGGATTCGGAAAACAATGCCACTCTGGCACGAAGGAGTATTTTGAACCGAAGGTATTTGAGAAGAAGCTAATAGAAGAAAAACTGTTTATCCTCTGTCTATTTGCCTAAAAGCAGGAAAATCTGTGAAGGTGTTCCCCCTCCCCTCTCTACCAGGAAGCAGAAGTCAACCACTAGAGACAAGTAACGACCCTTATCAGCCCAAAGAAGGCAAAGGAAGAGTCTATATAACAAACCTCACTAGTCCTCAGTGCCCATTAGTTTTCCATATATTTGCCCTCCCATAATTTGTCACCTAAAAGCCTAAACCCTCTTCCCTTTGTCTTGTCACTTCTTATGAAGTCATTGGTTTTTGTTGTCATTGAGATGCTGGGTGAGTCCCAAGTTCGAATGATGCCATTGAGTTATTCATCCCTGAGTGCCCCTGTGCCTATGGGTGATGCACTTTCTGTTTGCTCTTCTCTTGTTCACCTGTCTTTTGTCAGTCCAATTTGCAGGGCCAGCTAGAGAACACAGGAGGTAGAGGGATATTTTTTTTGTTCTTCCTCCCCTACCCCTAACACACATGATTATCCTTTCGATTTCCATTATGCTTTAGTTTTTGGAGTCACTTGATCTTTTTGGCTTATTACAAAGCCTATGGATGCGGTCCCCCTCTTACCCTTATCCCTCCTATGAAATGGTTTCTGCAGGCTTTTCCCCCTCTCTCTGCTCCTTGAATCAGTCCTTCTTTGTCCCCTCTCCACTTACACACAGGACACCAGCCATTCTTGGCCTCCAAAGAAATTTCCTCCCCAAATTAACAGCCTGTTCCCTGCTCTCCCCTGGATTTTCCCTTTCATCAGCACACGGAACAAGCTGTGATAGTTTCCATCTTAAAAAACAAAAGCAAAAAAAACAAAACAAAACAAAACAAACAAACAAAAAAAAACAAAAGCATCTTCCTTTGATCCTCAGCAAATCCTCCGCCCCCTCACCCCCCATCCTGCCTCATTTCTCTCCCCACGTCACATCAGAAATCTTCAAATAGGGATCCCTGGGTGGTGCAGCGCTTTAGCGCCTGCCTTTGGCCCAGGGCGCGATCCTGGGGATCCAGGATCGAATCCCACGTCGGGCTTCCGGTGCATGGAGCCTGCTTCTCCCTCTGCCTGTGTCTCTGCCTCTCTCTCTCTCTCTCTCTCTCTCTCTCTGTGTGACTATCATAAAAAAAAAAAAAAGTTAAAAAAATCATTAAAAAAAAAAGAAATCTTCAAATAGTCCATATTTACTGCATCCACTTCCTTAAAATGCACTCACCCTTGACCCATTCTAATCAAGATTTCCTCCCCTCACAGCATTGAAATTGTTTTTGTCAAGGCTACTAATGACATTCGTCTCAGTAAATCCAGTCACCAATTCTCTCTCTTCAACTTACTCAATTCTCATACAGCATTCGACATGGGACCTCCGTCCTTAAAGAACGATTCTCATTTGACTTCAAGAAAATCCTGCTTTCCCTGTTTTTCTCCATTTCTTCCCAATCTTCTTTCCTGACTCCCCTTCTCTTCCTAACTTCCAGATGCTGGACCACTGTAGGATCAGTCCCCAGTCTACGGCTGTTTACATGCATTTTCTCCTTTCACTCAGAAACCTGATTGTAAATACCATCTGTCCGGTGATGTCTCCTAGAATTACATCTTCAGCACTAACCTCTCTGATGAACTCAGAATTGGACATTTATTTGCCCCACTTCACATTTCCACTTGGCTGTCAAATAGGCATGTCAAACTAAGCTAACAAGAAGAAAAGGTTTGTTTTTCCCTCTTGGACTGGCTTCTTTATTGTGTCCAAACAATAAATATTATCTTCATTCTTCCCATGATGCAGGCTCATTCGTTAAGCCCAGTCCATCAGCAAATGCTGTCAACTCTTTCTCCAGGATGTATCTACCTCTGACACCTTGCCATCTCACAGCTGTGTCTGGGATCCAGGCTGCCACTGTTCCATAGCTCATCTCTTACCTGGCTGCTGCTGCCTTACCTGGTTCTGTCCAGTCTCACTGACCCTGCTCTTGGCTCCCTACAGACCTTTCTACACAGACAGTTATCTTTTAAAAATGAGTCGCATGGGATCCCTGGGACGTGCAGCGGTTTGGCGCCTGCCTTTGGCCCAGGGCTCGATCTTGGAGAACCGGGATCGAGTCCCACGTCGGGCTCCCAGTGCATGGAGCCTGCCTGTGCCTCCCTCTGCCTGTGTCTCTGCCTCTCTCTCTCTCTCTCTCTCACTGTGTGCCTATCATAAATAAATAAAAAATTTAAAAAAATAAGTCGCATAGGGGTGCCTGGGTGGTGCAGTTGAGCACCTGAATCTTGGTTTTGGCTCAGGTCCTGATCTCATGGTCATGAGATGGAGCCCCAAGTCGGGCTCTGAGCTCAACATGAAGTCTGCTTGAGATTCTTTCATTCCCTTTCCCTCTGCCACTCCTGCTCCTACTCTCTCTCTCTCTCTCTCTCTCTCAAAAACAAATAAATCTTAAAAAAATAAAAATAGAAGCACCTGAGTGCCTCAGTCAGTTAAGCGTCTACCTTTGGCTCAGGTCATGATCCCAGGGTCCTGGGGTCTGAGCCCCACATTGGGCTCCCTGCTCAGTGGAGTGTCTGCTTCTCCCTCTCTCTATCTATTCCTCACCCAGCTTGTGCTCACTCATGGTTTCTCTCTCTCTCTCTTAAATAAATAAATAAACTTAAAAAAATAAAAATAAATAAAAATGAGTATCATATGTTTCCTTCATAAAACACTTCACTGCTCTCTCGTATGCCTTAAATACAAATTTCTGACCATGGCCTAGAAGACATTATATGACCTGTCCCTCACCTCTATCTCCTGCCACTTTTTCCCCTATTTATTATTTTCTAGCAGTATTAGCCTTTGGCTTTTTCTTAAATATGCAACATCTATGCCCATTTTGTAGCCTTAACACTTGCTGTCCTGTCTGTCTAGTTAGTATACTCCACCCGAGTTGTTGCATAGCTACATTCCTACATTCTTCTCTGGAGGGTCTTCCTTCAGGATTTCCTCCAGAGCTCTTCCTTGACATTATCAGACTGAGCGCTACCTACTGCGCTAACGAGGCACCTTCCTTGACATTATTTAACACACAGCATCCCTTCATTGCCTGATACTTTCTGCTACTCTTCCCCATGACCTTGCTCTATACTAACTGTGTACATATTTACCTTGCTTTGTATATACCTCTTTGCAACAGTATGTATCACCATCTCAAATTACATTATCATCTTTTTATGGGCTATTGTCTTCTTTAGAACATAAAGTCCAAGAATAACGTGTAGCATGCAATTAAAATGATACAATTTCTTCTCAAAAGACCTTATAGACTCACTGTAAATGATCATTCAGATGGTTCAGATCTTGAAGTCATGTGAGACCCACAGTCTTCCTGCTCTGAGAAGAACAGCTTCAGTCCCCTTAGTGCTATTCAGATAGAAACTGGCCAAGATATTAACCTCTGACTTCATCCTTGGACAGGAAAATGGAGTGAAATCAACTGGGTCTTAACTCTCCCCAGGACAAATATTTTCCAACCCAATGAAAGATTTATTTTTATGTGCAGTGAAACATCTTTCTCCCCCTCCTCACTCCTTGGAAAGGACTGAAACAAAGTTGGTTTGAAAAGTTGGCCAACTATTCTAATAAATCATCCTCAGGTTTGGATGTGAAGGTAAATTTATCAAGAGTAAAGGTCAGAGCATGTTCCCTGAAGCCACTGGAAACCAAACTCCAGTGCTCACCACTGATAAACAAATGGCTTAAACCAGATAGCTCAGAGGTTAAATTGTGCCATGAAAAATATGACCTGATACTTTAGGAGATTCAAAAAATGCAAAACTTTTTCATAGCAAACACTTGGCCCACTGATTAAAAAACAATTAAAAAGATGAAACAAATATAAACTAAGCTACATTTCTATCTCCCTTCCTCTGAATGCAATAGTGATTGAAAAAATAAGTGTTAAGTGTCCTAAAAAAAATTACAGTTCAGAGGCCACTGATAACATCAATATGCAAGTCATTTTTTTTAGAGATTTTATTTATTCATTCGTGAGAAACCCAGAGAGAAGGGAGAAGAAGACTCCCTTCAGGGAGCCCAAGGTGGGAGTCAATCCCAGGACCCCAGGATCACTCCCTGAGCTGAAGGCAGACACTCAACCACCAGGTGTCCCAATAAGCAAGTCTTAATACTTACATTGTGAGGCAAAAAAAAAAAAAAAATTATCACTTTTGATGTGCAAAGCACATTCTATTAAAGCTGATGCTTTTCAAATAGAATATATGAATGTCTTCCTCTGCTGAAGTTTGCAGAGTTAGCTCTGGCTTAAATATTAAGTAATAAGGAAGGAAGTAAGATGAGAAGAAGCTAAAAGCTAAGGGAAGTCTACTCATAATATGTTGCTGGAAATGGCAATGCACTGAGTTTCACCATGGGGAACAAGTGGAAGTCCCTCTCATTACTGATTCCCATTTGCTTAATTTTAAATAGGAGAATTTCCAAGTGGACTCTCCTGTGGGAGAGTGATCTTTTTGTAATGCATTGCTGGAGGAAATCTGTAAGATGGATACAGTGAACTTTCATACAGGAAAGGTAAATGAAAAACATGAAAAAGGGTTATTTTTTTTCTACAAAAACTTTGAATAATATTCTACTTTTAAAAAATCGTACAACATACATTCAGTAATGAAAATAAATTTTTGAAATCCAAACAATTATTTGGGAAATAGGGATTGTAATTTGCAGGTTGTGTTATTGTTCACAATTACTCCCAGACATGATGATGTTCCTGACACACAAAACACTAAATATTGTTTTATTGAATGACCCTTGTGACACACATATTCATCAAGAAATAAAGAATATATCTCTTACCAAAAAGAACAGGGAATAAATTGGTAGTTAGGTCACTTTTGCTTCAAGTTCTGCTATGAATATATGTGAAAGTCTTGATCAAACTATAGATCTTCTTTAACACTTAAAAATCTAAATGTGAATGCTAGATCCATAGATGACCTAAAGAACATTATCCATAAAAGAAAATACTTGATAAATTGGACTTACTAGAAGTCGAATATGCTGCTAATCAAAAGATATCATAAAAATAGACAGGCAAGCAAAAAATAAAGAGATTGTATTTACATATTATATTCTATTATATTAATTTGTAAATATGTAATTACTTACATGCAAAACATAAGGAGTAGATTACAAATAATAAAAAATACACAAATGACCCAATATAAAACAGACAAAAAGCTCTAGTAGATACTTCTCAAAAGAAGACATAGGATGGCTAATAAGCACATAAGAAGTTGCTCAGCATCACAAGTCAACAGCAAAGGGCAAATTATAACCACTATGTGATAGCATTTCATTCTCACATGGGAGCTGGGTTCAGTAAGACTGAGCCTATCAAAGGTTGCTGAGGCTATCTTTTGCTGATGAGCATAGTACACATTTGGAAAGTTCTTTGGCAGTTTTCTTATAAAATTAACATCCGTTTACCCAATGACCCTGCTTCCTTGGACATTTACTCATGAAATAGAACATACGTCCACAAAGACTTTTCAGAGAATGCTCATAGCAGCCCTATTTATAATGACCAGAACTGAGAGTCATTCATATGCCCACCAACAAGAAAATGGGTAAACAGATTGTGGAATCATCACAAATGTAGTATTACTTGACCATAACTGGGACATGCTACAACATGATTGAATCTAAAACACATGGTGTAAAAAAGTGATGTAAGCCAGACAGAAAAAAAAAAAAAAAGGTACATACTATATAATACTATTGTAGGTAAAACTAATCTATGGTGATAGATATAAGAAAATCATTGCCTCCAGGTAGGTGGGTTGGATGTAAGGAATGAAGAAATTGTCTAGACGTGGTCAGAATGGAACTCTCTGGGGGTGATGGAAATGTTTTAAATCTTGTTCTGAGTGGTGGTTACACAGGTTACACTAAATTCTGATAACCTGGGTATTTTATGTACATAACCCAACATAAATATTTTTAAAAATATTAATAAAAATTTTTATATCATTAGCTGTTAAGTTTTTTTTCTGTAAAAAAAACAGATAGTAAATATTTTAAGCTTTGAGGGCAATACTGTCTCTTTTATAATTGCTCAGCTCTGCTATTTTAGCAGGGATGTGGCCATGAACAATACATAAACAATGGCCTTGTCTTTGTGCCTATAAAACTATATTCACAAAAGCTGGTGACAGGTTGGTTTGTGGGCCATAGTTTTCCATCTCTGTTCTATAAACTTACTTATTTTCTCTAACTGATCAATTAATTATTAAGAGAGATATATTAAAATATTTCCCCTATTGATGAGCTTGTCAATTTCTTTTGCCTGTTAAATTTTACTTCCTGTATAATGAGACTTTATTTATTATTATTATTATTATTATTATTATTATTATTATATGCATGGACTGTATGTACTTGTAAGTATGCTAGTGAATTGAAAAGCTAAAAAAAATTTTGTTGGTATACTCTGTATCTGTAGATCAATATTTTCAATAATTTACTTTAAATTTAAATGTACTTTCAAATCTCAAGCTAGGACTGAATTCTATTACTAATAGTAAAATACTACATTTTTAGTAAAATGTATCCAATATATATTTTTCCATTTTTAAAATTTTCAACTTTTCTGTGCCTTTCTATTTTTAGAGTAATTTCTTATAAGAAGCATTTAGCTAGGTTTGTCATTTTTTAAAAGCTTTGTTGTAATTGTGTATGTATATATGTATATATTATATGAATATTGCATACTTATATATATTGTATATTATGATTTCTAACATTTTTTGTTTTCTCCATGTCTTCCTTTTATGTTCATTAGTTTCTTGACTTTGAATACGTTTATTGAATTTTTATATTTCTTTTTCACTCTATTGTTTTATAAGTAACACACTAGTTCCATTTTTTTACTAGTTCCATTTTTAAGTAGTTTCTAAATATATTTAGAAGCTATTTAATTTATTATGTCTGAATAATAAATTAATAGTAGTGGAATTGAAATTACTATACAATATGAATTTTGATACCATTATTCCATCCTTAGCATTTTACCTTTTCCAATATTTTAGAACTGTGTTTTACCTCTTCAAGTAGACATTGTTGTTATTATGATTGTGTAAACCAATTTATTATTTTTTATTTCACCTGAAGGCTTCAAGATTATTTTCTTTTACTGAAGTATTTCTTTCAGAAATTATTTATGTTAGAATCACTTGAGTCAACGCTGTCAGTTTTTGTTTTTTAAAACAACGGCTTTATTTCACTTTTTTCTTCAACAACAGTTTATATGAGTTTCCCTCAGAACTTTGAAATCATTATTTCATTGTCTCTTTCCTTCCACAAATGCTTCTGAAAAGTCAGCTCTAATTCTATCATCCCTTCATGGGCAATCTGTTTTTATTTTGGGAGTCTTTATTTTTTTTAAATATTTTTTAAAATAATTAATTAATTTAGAATGAGTGGGAGGAGGGGCAGAAGGGAGAGAGAGTGAGAGAGAGAAAGAGAGAGAGAGAGAGAATCTCCAGCAGACCCCTGCTGAGTGTGAGCCTGATGAGGGGCTTGATCCCAGGACCCTGAGATCATGACCTGAGCCAAAATCAAGAGTCTGATGCTCAACAAACTGAGCCACTAAGGCACACCATTCTGGGAGTCTGTAATATCTTTTTGGTTTTTGTGTTTTGCAGTTTTACTGGATTTATTATTAATTATTATTATTATTATTATTATTAATTATTCTTCTTAACATTCTTTGAGCTTCTCAAAGAAGAGGATTTTGTTGTTGTTTTTTCTTTTCCTTCTATCTTTTCTGGACATTTTCAGCCTTTTCCTCATCAAATATGGATTTTCTTCCATTATTTCTTGACTTTCAATCAACTCTTTGATAGTGCTTCACAGTCTTCCCTCAATGTCCTTCTCTTTATGTTTCATATCTCTTGGTCTCCCTGGAATCCTGATAAGTTCTCTAGATTCATTTTTCAGTTCACCAACTCTCCCTGAAGTATTGTCTAACCTGTTATTTAAAGTATCGATTGAGGGACCTCTGGGTGGTTCAGATGGTTAAGCCTCTGACTCTGGATTTTGGCTCAGGTCATGATCTCAGGGTGGTGAGATGGAGCCTCATTTTGGACTCCGTGCTGAGCATGGGGCCTGCTTAAGATTCCCTCTTTCTCTCACTTTGCCCCTCCCTCCACCCCACTAGCTCTCTCTCTCTCAAAAAAAAAAAAAAAAAAAGATAAGGTAGCTATTGATTTTATAAAATGTCAATGATAAATAATTTCATTCCTATAATTAATTTCCTTTAGGATTATTTTCAAATATTCTATCATTCCTTATTCATGTTTCAAATTCCCAATTCAATTAAACTATTTAACACTTAACATTTTGCACATTAACATTCTAATATATGAGGCTCTTGGAGGAAAAATTATACTGCTTATTATTTTTGCTGTCACTCATGGTAGCTTCTTTCCTTCTGTTTTGAGATTTGGCATTGGGAGGTCTTCCTTTGACCTTATGTCCTATGTGAGTTATAATTCAAGCTCAGCCTCACTACCACTGAGAGCCCAGCTGCCTGGTTCCTTTTATTATTCACTTGTGAAATAAGTACCTAAAAAAAACCCCAAAAAACAAGTTTTATTTTTTCCCCAAACAACAAATTATAAGCCTATAGTACTGGAAGCATATTTCTCCCTTGAGCTTGTTTTAAAAATTATAAATTTATTTTGCCACTGGGACAAATAGTCTGCCTCATTATTCATGTGTGGTGCATTTGCTGTCTTCCTATCCTTCAGGAGGCAGCTGCACAAAAATGTCAGTATCATTGCTCTTTGCTACTGAGTAGGAATGACACTAGCTCTAATTAGATTGTTTTTATTTTAGAAATTGGCCAAACTTGAATTTCCACTTGTAGGTGTTTTCTTAGGCAAGAGTTTCCCCATACCAATTTGCCTGCCTCACTCTCAATACTTAAGTGTGTCTGGGCTTCTCCATCCTCATTCTCTAAGCCACCTCCATCTCTTGCTCAGATGGAGCAGGAGCTTCTGAACTGATCTCCTGATCCACCTCTGACACTCCTCAAATCAGCTCTTATTACAACTTCAAAACCTGAGGTAACAAACCAGTTTTGAAGAAATTATATTTGTATTTATGAGGTAACAATTGAAACCATGAAGAATCTGAAGGATTCACAAGCTATTTGTTTAGCCATACAATGTTCTTCTTTTTTTTCCTAAAGATTTTATTCATTTATTCATGACATACACACACACACGCAGAGGGGCAGAGACATAGGCAGAGGGAGAAGCAGGCTCCCTGCAGGGAGCCTGATGTGGGACTCAATCCCAGGACCCCAGGATCACACTCTGAGCCAAAGGCAGATGCTCAACCACTGAGCCACCCAGGTGTCCCATACAGTGTTCTTCTAAAGAGAAGGCCCTGGGGAGCACTGGGGGTCTTAGTGGTGACTTCAGGGTCATGGGATGAGTCCTGGGTTGGGCCTTGTGCTCAGCAGGGAGTCTGCTTGAGGATTCTCTCTCTCCCTCTCTTCTTCCCTCTCCCCTTGCTTGCACATGCATGCACTCTTCCTCTCTCTTTCAAATAAATAAATAAAAATAAATAAATAAATAAATAAATAAATAAATAAATCTTTTAAAAAATAAAAAGAATGAGGCACTGGGACAGAAATAAAGAAAAATAAAAAATGTAAGTAAAAAAAAACAAAATGAGGTGGAAGGACAAGAGGGGTTTAGGTAGCAAGACGGAGGAGAACAGAAAGATGAAAGGGGAACTGAGGGCTCTCTGGAGAAAACATTCCGATTTTCATCAGCTCTTCTTTTGGTTAGGCCACACGAACTGACCTTAGTAATGAGGTGGAAATCACAGGGTGAGAAAGGAAGAAAATGGAATGCCTCTTTTGCTCTTAAAAGGCTCAGGTGTAATAAATCGTATGCAGTATGACAGTGTATCCCATTAGACCTTGCTCGGGCACGGGCTGCTGGGGTTTGGACAGGGTCCAGTGGCAATCCACTAGCACCACAAACCTCCCAGGCTGTGCTGTTGGCTTGAGCATAAAGCTGTTTGCAAGAGGGCAGGAGGGTATTTGAAATGGCTGAGTCGCTGTTTGGGGGCTGACCTGGCTTCTCCTCAGGAAGTTTTGGAAGATAGAAGGAGAGAAAAAGAAGAAATATACATGTATTGCCTGAAAGAAACAGGACTGAGGTCCTGACTGGTTCTACTCCCTCTGCATAAGACTCCACTTGCACAACATGTATGGTTATTAGAATCTACTAGGCTAAACAGGTGTTGGGTATTCAGTCATTCTTTGCTGTCTAGACTAGCAGTGGGTAGATTAGAGTCTCGGGAATAAGAACATAGATGTGGGGGAAAGGGAGGAGAAATATGAAAGATTTTCATTCTTTTGGGTCCAAGTTGCTCCCACCAACTACGAGTAGTCCATCGATAGCCTCCAGTGGACCTCAGTCCAGCACAATACCTGTTTGTCGAGCTGAACATTATTCCTATAATTACCTAAGGGTAAATCAAGAGAATCATAGGCATATTTCCTGAAAAAAGGTTAGTGTGGAGGTGGGGGAGGGACAGAGTCTCATTTGACAAGAAAGTGTCCCATCCTTTTTCTTAAACTCCTAATGGGAGTGCCTCATTTACCTGAGACTCACAGATTTGGGAGCAGTACTGCTTGAGCTCCCAGTCCTGGCTCTGCACCTGCTAGTTGTGCCATCTTGGATAAGTTACTTAACTTCTCTGTACCACAGTTCCCCATGTTTAAACATAAGGATGACTGGTGTTAGTGACCCTAAGTACTTGGAACAGTTCTTGGCCCATAGAAAGTATTACAAAATGTTGGTATAATGATCATACCCTGGCTAGGTCAAACCAAATCTGGTTCCAAGGCCTTACTCACTGAACTCACTGAAGTCCTTAGGATGCGCAATACAGATCATTTTTGTGGCTCCCTCCTCCTTCTGTGATGGTGCAAAGGCTGAGATGATGCAGGCCAAGTGGCAACGAGCAAGAAGGCCCATGATTATTGATCTACACTCGTGTCAGTCATCACCCTCTGCATACAATGCCATAGTCAAGAATGTGAGGGCTCTTCAAGGTCACTGGGCATACAGAGATGCCAGTTGTAATGCAAGTTTGTTACATGGATCCTTACCACAGCTCTCTAAACCGTGATGTCTAGTGCCCAGCCTCCATGAGCTCCAGAGAACTATCTCTGGGTTTGATACCTTTAGGCGGTGTGGTATTTGCTATCTTATAACCCATAACCTGTTATTTCCCAATGAGCAGGATACCACCTCTAATAAGTTCTCCCTTCCTCTAATAGAACAAATTTATGTCTCTTTCCCCTTTGAGAACAATCATTTAACCCTTTTAAGAGATGTAGAACTAAAACAAGAACAGTCTGTTAACTTCCCCGTGGGTTTGTAGGAAGCACAGACCTCAGTGACAAGAAGTTGATCCTCTTGAGATATTTTTCTGTGTGTATCATCAATACATAGCAGGAAATTAAAAAAGGTACTACTTATCAATCGTAATATCACTTAAAGTGAGTAAACTAAATATTATGTTATTCCTGATGATGTAGTAAAAAGTAAACAGAAACACCTCTGAAGTATTATCGCCAAAATAAAGTTTGGGTGTTTGAGGATGGATGTGAAAGGGACGCAAAGATGATGGGAACACACCTCTGTCCCTTACAAGATGCAGGTTCTAGTTGAGATGTCACAAGCCTGAAATGCAGCAGGCATGCCTTAGTATAAGGGGATGCAAATCCAAAGCAATTCAGGCAGGACTACCCTGAGCCACGTTGCTTTTATGAAATTATATATGTATTCATCCTCTGTTCTACTTTACTTCCCAAACTGACATTTTTGATCAGATTCCTGGGCTACAAGATAGCCTTATACTTGAGTGGTTTCTCCCCTTCTTGGTATTCATCCCCCACTTCTCTATTAATAGAAAGTGAGGCTCAGAAAACAAAGCCCCGGAAAGGAATAGACAGATGTCTACATTTTAACAGGAGAATCACTTAGCTGCAGTCAAGGGAGTTATTTGAAACCCCTGGTGAGGACGCAGCTGTCAAAGCTAGGAAAACCAATGTATCCCTAGAAGACTTTGATTTGCATCTGAATGCAATCTCCATCCATAAAAGAGCTGCCTGACTCGCTTCCAGACCAATGTGAATGTTTTGGTGGGAAAGACCACTTTGACTTAGGAGTAGAAATACACACAGCTTCTTGTATCTGCTCTCCTAACACCTGCCTAGGATTCATGTAGAGAATTCCTGAAAAGAAGGTCTTGGCCAAAGACCTCATAGGCCTTGTTGCTATGGTAAAGTGTCCTCTCCTCTCTGCTCCAGATGTGGGGAAGAAAGTACAAGGAAATTTAAGAAGATTTAGTTTGAATAGAACTGGATTGATTCCAAAGGGTTGGCTTTTTTGAAGAAGGTCCCAAATCAGATTGAAAACATAATTACTGCTTAAGTTGTAAGTCTTCCTTCTAGTTGCCAGATTCTGCTCATTATACTTCAAAGTGTGTGAGATCTTTGCTTTGTTTCCTGAACTAAAGCATCAGTCTTTCCTACAATGCATTGCCACCTTATAGCCATTTTCAAACTACTCGAGTGAATCAAAAAGTCTCTCTCCAGAGGTAATACTGTAGAATAGTTGCAGACATGGCCTTTGCACCAGAAAAAAAAAAAAGTTTGAGTTTGGATAGAATTTTCTACTAACCTTGCACATATTACTTGTTTCCCATGGCCTCACAGATATGGATCATACGTGTGTCCTAAGAGCTAAATACCATAGATGAATAAAAAGTGTTTGGTACAGAGCCTGGTATATCACAAAGGGTTAATAAGATAGTCAATGCTTCTGTGTTGTCCCTTAATTCTAGTAAGTATATTTATTACCCATTCCCAGTTGCTAGAACTCATCCCTCACTCAGGGAAAAAAAAAAATTCATGAAGTCTTTATTTATTTATGTGTTCTGTAGTCAGCCACATGGCTAGAATTTGGATCACAAACCCCTTTGAAAATATAATTAAAGCCATGGATTCCCTTCTTCCAGAAGAAAAATTGCATATTTTAAAAACAGTACCAGGGTACACCGATGTTCTTAGCAGCTTTATTCACAACAGCCAAAAAGTAGAAACAAGCCAAATGTTCATTGGCAGATGAGTGGATAAACAAAATGTTGCATGTACAGGCAATTGACTAAAAATCCATTCTTTCAAAAGGAGTGAAATTCTGACACATACTACAACATAAACGAACCTTGAAACCATTATGCTATGAAATAAGCCAGACACCAACAAATATGCATTATATTTGCATGGTACCACTTATTTGAAGTATCTAGAGTAGGCAAATTCATAGACACTAAAGTGGTGGTTGCCAGGAATGAGTGGTGTGTGTGGTGGTGGTGGGGAGGACTTGGACTTATTGTTTAATGGGTACAGGATTTCAGTAAGTGATGATGAAAATGTTCTGTGGATGGGTGGTGGTGATTGCTGCACAAAATGTAAATGTACTTAATGTCATCAAATTGTGCACTTAAAAATGGTTAAAATGATCAATTTTATGTTATGTGTATTTCCCCATAATTAAAAAAAATAGTACCTGGAAACTCTGGTTCAGTAAATTCAGATGAAGACTTATTTTTTTAAGTTAAATTCAAGTTAATTGACATATAACATATTATTAGTTTCAGGGGTAGAATTCAGTGACTCATCAGTTGTATGTATCACCTAGTACTCATTACATTACGGGCCCTCCTTAATGCCCATCACCCGGTTACCCCATCCCGCCACCCACATCCCCTCCAGTAAACCCTCAGTTTGTTTCCTCTAGTTAAGAATCTCTTATGGTTTGCCTCCCTCTCTGTTTTTTTTTTTTTCTTAATCTTATTTTTCCTTCCCTTTTCTTATGTTCATTTGTAGACTTTAATGTTTTTTAAGCAGCTTTATTCCATTATTATTTACATACCATCAAATCCACCCATTTTAAGAAGGCAATCCGTTGTTATACCAAATTTGTACATTTATACAGCCATCGCTATAATCTAATTTTATTTTTTTAAGGATTTTATTTATTAATTCATGAAAGACACGCAGAGAGAAAGAGGCAGAGACACAGGCAGAGAGAGAAGCAGGTTCCATGCAGGGAACCCAATGTGGGAGTCGATCCCGGGTCTCTAAGGATCACGCCCCGGGGCCAAAGGCAGGCGTTCAACCGCTGAGCCACCCAGGTGTCCTGTCTATAATCCAATTTTAGGATATTTCTATTACCTGAAAATGTTACCTGTAGACATTTATAGTTAATTAATTGTTCCCACCCTGGCTCAGACAAACACTTTTATGCTCTCTGCCTAACTTTGCCTTTTCTACAGCCTTCATAAAAACGAAGTGACACAATGTAGAGTAACTGTGTCTGGTTTCCTTCACTCAGGATGGTGATTTTCAAATTCCTCCCCATTGCTACATGTGCCAGGATTTCACTTATTTTTGCTGCTGAGTTGTATTCTACTGTGGGGATATACCACAAATTATTTATCCCACTCACCAGTTAATGGACACTGGGATTGTTCCCAGGCTTCAGCTATTGTGAATAATGGAATGAATCTTTGTGTAGATACAAGGTTTTATTTCTATTTATAATAGAAATAGATGATAATTAGAGTCTAATTGCTGGGTTATAAATTAAGTATATATGTTTAACTCTTTAAGAAACTACCAAATTGTGGTCCAAATTATCTGTACCATTTTTCATGTCTACTAGCAGACATGCAAAATTTTGCATATGCAAGTTTTTGCTTTTTTTCTTTTAAGATTTTATTTATTTATTTGAGAGACAGTGTGAGAGAGAAGTGAATCCCAAGCAGACCCCCTGCTGGGTGGGGGGCTCCATATGGGGCTGGGTCCCAGGACCCTGGGATCATGACCTGAGCCAAAGGCAGATGCTTACCCGACTGAGCCACCCAGGCCCCGCGCCACCCCCCCCCCCCGTTTTTGTTTTTGAGGTTGTTTTGTTTTGTTGTCTTCATTTTGAAGCTCCACAGGCATCTGATGAATATATATGTGAATGTGAGCAGAAAGAGTAGATTGAAGCCAGTTGATTAGGGTGCTTTATTGTCACAGTTTTGTGGTATACATGTAGCCAGCGATAAAGAAATTCTTACTACTCTCACTGTCCTTTTATAAAGATATAATAGACAAATTTTGTATTCAATGCTACGAGTTTTTCCTTACCTTATCATTTTACCTTCTTTCTTATCCCAGATCCCAGGGGTCTATAAGTGTGTCTTCTATTCATGTAGAAGTGTTTAATAGCTAATATGCTGCTTTTTCCTAATCATCTCAATTTCCAGACAGAACCATAGACAGGGGAACAGCATGAGGGCTTGAGCCAATCTGTCTGGCCTTGAATCCTGGCTCCACCACTAACCATCTTTGTGTCTTAGGGGATGTTATTTAACATCCCTGTGTGAAAAAAAAAAAATCTTCTTTTAATTCTAAAGTGGAGATGGCAGTAGTATTTACTTTGTACAGTTATCATAAGAATGTCAAGTATTTTGAACAGTGTCTCATATTTTAGATATACTTTATTAAAAGAAGAATATATGACCAGGAATAAGGCTTAGCCCAAAGGAATCATTGGTAAAGTTCCAGAAAGTAGCCAGGAGAGGTTTAACTCAGTTTACCTACTATGTGTGAATGTCAGGAGGGAACATGAAAATTACTAAAACACTGCTCTAGAACCAAAAAGCAAACTTGCATGTGCATGAAAAATGTGGAAGGGTAGAGAGAAAGTTAAACACAGAAGCCCTCCTGGGTGGCTCAGTTGGCTAGCCACCTGCCTGTGGCTGAGGTCATAATTCCAGGGTCCTGAGATCAAGCCTCACTCCTCTCTTGCTCCCCCTGCTTGTGTGTGCTCTCTCTCACTCTTGCTCCCGCTCTTGCTCTCGCTCTCTGTCAAATAAATATATAAAATCTTTCTTTTTTAAATAAACACACAAGTATAATGATGATCAGAGAGTAAGGCATTTTTGGTTTTCTAATTTCTTTGTGTTCTCATCCTATAGGCACTCACAACACCAGTGCTTTATCCTTCTCTGTTCCTCTTGTTCTGGACCCTGAACACACACATGTGCATGCACACATATATGCACAATATGAGATTTAACAATCTAGCCCCTATACATTGGGATGATAGAGGTAGGATATATTCTACAGAAGAAGAGAAATATTTCTATGATGCATATTTAAAAAGGAGAATATTAAATACATCAGGGTAATTATTTGCCTATTCTGTAAACTGAAGCTCAGGTTTATAGAGAATGATGGGGCAGAGATAACGGGTGAGCATTGCTCTCCCTACCCAATTCAGAGATGGTTACTGCAGTCAAGGGAGGCAGGAATCCAGAGAGCTGAGAAAACCTCCCGTATATTACAGAACAATTTGTTCTTTGTTGCCATACTCTCAGAGTCATGTCACAGAAAATCATGAGTTTTAGAAATTAGAAAGTCCAACTATCTCCCTTTACTAGGGAGGCAAAAATGACAGTTTTGAAAAGACTGGTATTAGCAAAATAGGACTGGACTTCTGAAAAGTACTCTTTGCACTCAACTGTGCTGGCTTGGCCAATCCTAGCCTCTCTGCACCAGAAGGAAGGGTAATGTGAAAGGAAATAAACAGCTGCTGTTTTCTTAAATGCCACAGGGACTTTCATGTATCAGCCTGACTCCTGCGTTACATCAGCTCGTGAGCCTCTCACTAAGAGTAAAGTTCACACTTTGATTTAGGCACAAGCTCACCTCCCCACTAGAGCCCAAAGCCACTACTGCACCAGTAGGAATGTGGTGTCCCTCTTCATGCACACATTGAATGATTAGGCCAATCTTCACTTCTGACCTGCCTCTGTTCCACCCTCCTCTTTAGAGGAACTTCACCATCTTTATCCTATCCTATTGCATCCAATCCCCAGTGTCCAAGGCTCCTGGCTTGAAGACGACATTTATGACTAGGTCAACAGCTGTAAATACATTAGCTTCTCTCAGGCCCAGACCTATACCAGTTCTTCTAAGCTCTGTACCTGAGTGTTTCTTGATTAATGGCTTCTGCAAGAAGCCAAGTGTGACCAAGGGACAGAGAGAGCCAAAAGACTCAATGCTTGACTTGAAACTTTCTTCCAAATTATACATTACATAGAGATAATAAAAATACTAGGATACGTGGGCTGAAAACACAAATGTATTACCCAAACCCTGAAGCAAAATCATTGACAGTATAAATGCCAAAGAATTGTTTATTTCCTGGTGGCTTTACAGCTATATCCCGGATCCATCATTTTCCTACATTATTATCAATTTGAGAGTACAAAATTTGTAGTCCAAATCTGGGCCCATTAAACTATATGGAAAAAATAACCGCAGAAGAGCCTATGTATTGTTACCAATTATGAAACACTTAAAATGTGTCAGACACTTTTCTAAATATGTTTTTTTTATATGGAGCATCTCATATATCCTTCACAAATGCCTGAGATATAGGCATTGTGGTTATATACACTTTACAGGTGAGGAATCTGGAATTAGATAGTAAGAGGTGGAGCCAGGTATGATGCCAGGACACCTGGTTTCAGAGCCTGTGCTCCTAACCACACAGCACCTCACTGATGCCCATGATGCAACTTAGGTGCTCCTGAGGATGCGTGACTTCCCACTATCCAGCGCAGCTCTTCTGATCTGCTTTCTCTCTCCACCCTTCTTCTTGCTAGTCTATCTCTGACATATTTCTATGTACATGTGTTTCCTGCTTGTGCCTTATCACTACTAGGATATCAGTAGATATAGATAGTTTAATGTTGAGCTTATAGGCCAGCAGATCCTGGGCTGAGTGTAATTTGTGGCTTTCCTTATAAATAACCATATTGTTAGATGTTTTTCTATCCCACCCTTCATATGTTTCTTCATCTGTTTCTTTCCTCCCTCTACCTCTCTTTTCCTTATTCTTTCTTTCATTGAAGTATTAATTTAGTATGCACAACTTTGTGGTTTCAGTGGTTCTCATGAAGGGCCAATTTTGCCATATGCCCTGCCCTCCTGGAAAGAACATTTGGAAATATCAGGATATCTTTAGTTGTCATCAGTAGGGAAGTCAGGGAGAGTATTCCACTAGTACGAGTGGGTAAGGGCCAGGGAGGCTGCTAAATATTCTACAATGAACAGAACATCCCACCAAAGCCAAAGAATCTCTGGTCCAAAATGTCAATAGCATTATCATTGAAGAATCCTCAAATAAGATGTAGAATAATTGGGGATGCCATAAACAGTGTGTTGCATAGAGGACAGGAGATAAACAACAAAAAAATGACAGTAGTACATACAGTTCAGTGCTCCAATTAAAATAGGTACAAGTTAGGGGGATAACACATGGGAGAAACCTAGGAAGTGCATGCGTGTGCATGTGTTTGTGTGCACGCGTGTGTGTGTTTATACAGATTGTCCAAAAAGGCTTCACAGGGGAGGCAAATGTAGCATTAATTCCTCAAAGAAAGATAATTTTCCTGTGGTGGCAGATAACTCTGGCAATGGAAACAATGAGGGGAAAGCACAGTCATTTTTGGGAAGCGCTCCATAATTTGGGCTGGAGAACAGATTACAAAGACTAAAGTCCTAGGTTCTGTATTAGGAGTTTGTCCCTTAACATTTCAGACAGTGGCGAGTCATCTCAGGACAAGCTAGCAAAATGGTAGACTCAGAGATGTTCTCCAGGAGCATTGCAGTCCACCACATGGACTGGCGTATGGGAAGAAGAGATGGACTGCAGTACTACACAGGAAGCTCTGAGTAGAGCCTGGGAAGCAATGCCTGTGACATGAACCATAGCAGTAAGATTTGGGAGGGAGAAAGGGAGTGAAAATATGAGAAATGTAGTTGACAGACTCAGCAGTTACTAATAACTAACTGGTAGCTATTGAGGGAAAATAATTGAGAAAAGTCCCTAGGTTCTGGCGTGGGCAACTGAACAGAAACCATAGAATGCAATAGAGAGGAGCTGAGGTTTATTAAGGTGGCCAGGAGGCATCACTGAGTTTTTTCAGATGAGTGTGTTGAATTTGTGAAGACCATAAGTCATACCTGTGAATGGAGACATTCATGAAGCTGCTGGCTAAAGCTAGAGCTCAAGGGGAGGTGTGAGTTGCATAGTAGGTGGAGAATAGGGGAAGATTCAACAGGGGCTTTGGGAATGTCCCTAAAGGGGGGAGTCTGCATTTCACTATACAATGTGGAAGGAAGAAAGCTCAAGCCTAAGTGGCATTGATGGCAATGGCTGCCCATCTGATGGGCAAGCCCCAAAGCAGGAGTTTTCAGAAAGTAAAAGGTCCTGAATTCAGGCTGGTAGATAGAATCAAGTTTCTGATTATGAACAGAGTCGAGTGGCAAGTAGACCCATGACTCAGGCCTAGACAGGCAGGTTGGTTTGAGTTAAGGACTCTGGGCTCAGCAGGAAATGAAATAGATGGATGATAAACCAAGATGGAAGTGGAGGCTGGGCCAAAAAATTAGGGGTTGATTGCATACACAGATAGGGGGCCGTCAGCAATAAAGCTACCCTTGGAACCAGCAGGTAGTAGATTGGAGAGTGTTTGGTTCCCTGTTAATTATTGACTCAGATACTGGGTACAGCTAGTTCTCTAAGTGGAGAGCTTGGGGAGAAACAGTTAAGTGAGTCTGGGAAGGCAGAGTGTCACTCAGCCCAACCACATGGAACAGGAGGTTAAACCCATCTCAGAATTGCTCTTTTCAGAAGGTGCACCATGCTATAACTCATGCTAATTATTTAAATTTTGTCATTTAGTGGTATTAGCACCTTTTGTGTCTTTTGATCTACCTTGTATAATTGCCAAACTACTAATGTGGGCCAGCTTCTTAAATGAACCTATCACTGACAATCCTAGGAGGATTCAATCCCCCTTTCTGGGGGCTACAAATATATTTTTTTTTCCTTTCTTTATTATAAAATATGAATTCCTGAATTGAATTATTAATTTGTATGGCATGCTATCTTTTTCTTGCTATTCCTGATACCTTAAGTATAGGAAAAAAACAATGAATCTTAGTTGGTTAAAAAATAAAAATGATGATGGTCTCTTAATCTATGTTTTGATTTGTATGTCTTTGCCATTCAGTTTATTTGTTAATCACAAATCTGTTGCTTTTCTTAAATATCACCCCTTAAATTTCAGATTCTGTTAGTCATAGACACACACACACACACAGTTTTGTTTGTTTAACTATGAAACACATTCCATCTCTATGAGGTTGGCATGTTCATGTTTTAACAAGCTGCCTCCTAACCATCATCCTAATCTTATTTGATTGGGTGCATTTGGGGTTGGAAAATATTTGAGCTGCAATTCTCAAATTATATTTGGCAGAGTATAAAATGTTTCCCCCCTCTTAGTACCAAACTATACAAAAATATATGATCAAATTTTTCAAATAATATGTTTAAAAAATAATATAGACGTGGTCTTGGCTTGAGCCTGAACTACACCCACAACTGGGAGTCGGATATATCTGCATTTTACTGGCAAACTAGTGGAGCAAGTAGCACTCTAATTGACAATCTAGTTGAATGGATTAAGTTGCATGAGCCTACATAAAGAAGGACAGGTGTGAAATAGCCAGAGGACTGTTTGAATCCCCAGGACAGCATTAATGGCTGATATTTGAGTCCTATAGAAGTCAAGCTGCAGCGATAAGATAATTAAGCTGTTTTGTTTGTACAATGTCATAATCTCTTGGGAGGTTCTAGAACACAACCAGTTCTGTATCGATGCTTTGGTGATAAAGTTTAGGACTGGAGTCTTCTACCAGCATTTATGCGAAATCTTGCATGGTGTTTAGGTGTTAAGAGCTCTACTCTGGGATTGGGAGGGTGTGCAGATTTTCTGAGTGGATATAGCTACTCCATGGCAGGTATTGCTGGAAAGGCAAGTGTATGGTACTCTAAACTGGCTTATCAGGAAGGAGACATACAAGAGGGCCCTGAGCTAAGAAAGGAAGAATCTCGATACCATATGGCTATTGTAATGAAGGGACTGCTTGAGACCACAGATGATAGCCCTCCAAGGAACAACTGGATTCAATATTGAAGGTTTTCAGAGATTTTGTAGGAACAGTTTGGAGATGGCATTTGTGAAACTACTGCTATTGATTCTATACTAATTGTAATCTCAGCTGAAAAACCTGTGGAAATGTATATTAAATTATTTGATATAGATGCATTTACATTTTAATATATCAATAGAGAGATAAGAACATGTTAGTTTTCTCCATCTGTCTCTTTGTTTACTTATGTTTTATTTTTTGAAACATATTATTTTTCCTTCCCTAGATGTTTTAAAACTGCATTTGAAGCTATTTATCCACTTATTCAATAAAATCTTTTCAGAGTCTGTGAGATAAAATGGGCAATTTATAGGGTTCCTGTTTTTGCTACTTTCTATTTCTAGTTGGGTGGCCATAGACAAATTTCTTAAATTATCTTTGCCTCAGTTTCCTCCTGAGTAAAATGGGAATAACACAACACACATAATTTATCAAGTTGTTGCAAAAATACACATAAAGTACTCATTCCAATGTCTGATATCTATTAATACCTATTAATGTTACCTTTAATAACCTCAACCCACTTTCTTTGACATTATCAGCTATCATGCGCATGACATGCTATGTTCTGTGAGGAAAACAGAGAGAAAACATGTTGCCTTTGAAAGATGCTTTCAGCTTTTGTGTATGAAGACTAGTGAGTCCCCTTTGCTAGTGTCCTTTGTTCAGTGAAGTAGTAAATACATGGCACTGTTCTTTTGCTTCACGTGGTTTTATCTCCTCTCATTGTTTTCCCTTGATTCCACTGGGGGAAATGCTGATAGAAATACAGGAAAGAAAAGTCTAGAAAGAGTGACTGGACTGTGCTTTCTTTCTTTTTTTTTTTTTTCTTTTTAAATATTTATTTATTTATGACAGACAGAGAGAGAGAGAGAGAGAGAGAGAGACAGGGAGAGACACAGGAGGAAGGAGAAGCAGGCTCCATGCAGGGAGCCCGACACGGGACTTGATTCTGGGACTCCAGGATCGTGCCCTGGGTCAAAGGCAGGCGCTAAACCGCTGAGCCACCCAGGGATCCCCTGGACTGTGCTTTCTCCTCTTAAAATCATTAACCCTTCCCTGTGGTAAACATTTTCTCCTCTTACCACATTTCCCAGAGTTGAACTATTCTGACTTGGGACATATTTAGGACCAGGCATCATTTAGGTTTTAAAGAAGAGATAAGCGTGAGTTAATTCTTAATTACAGTCATGAAGAATAAGGTCAAAGGATCAAAAGGAAACAGTAAATAGAAGGCTTCACACCCAACAGGATGGCTACAATCAAAAGACAGATAAAAACATGTGTTGGTGAGGCTATAGACCGATAAGAATACTCATATGCTGCTGGTGAGAAAGTAAAATGGTGCAGCCTCTTTGGAAAATCAGGAAGCTCTTCAAAAGGTGAAACAAAGAATAAATCATGTGATTCAGCAATCTCACTTCCAGATGCCTAAGAGAAGTGTAAACATGTTTATGCAAAAATGTACACAAATGCTCTAGTAGCATTATTTATAATGGACAAAAAATAGAAACACTTTAAACATCTTCAACTGATGAATGGATAAATAGAATGTGGTGAAGGGGAGAAAAAAGTTTTCCTGTGTTCAAGGTTCTTCTAGCTGGACTAAGAATTAAATTTACAAGAGATAGATCAACAGAAGAAAAAAAAACAAGTATTACAATGTGCACACAGAGGACCAATAAAGAAATGGAGACCTAGAGAAAAAATCAAGACAGGCAGTTTTCATATGTTCTAAACAAAGAGACAATAAAATTATGAGAAATTGACAGGATACAGAAAACATGTTTGGGAGCTTTAATTAATAAGGAATTCTTTTTTTTTTTATTAATAAGGAATTCTAAGTGGAATTTGGGCTGAGGTAGTAGACCAGCAAAATGTAATAAGGTGTGTTTCCTACAGCTTTCTTGGCTTTAAAGTTCCCATCTCTGGTAATAAGGATGACTTTTTATTTCTTAGTACAGGGTGGATGCTTTCACATGAGAGATATATTTCCTGCTTCTAGGGGGACAGAAGATTTGAGGGTCCTTGCACTGGTTGTTTCCTAAGTAGCTCCAATCAAAACAATTAATATGCCATGTGCTACATTTTGGGCAGCCCACCTTTGGTCCCTATATTGTAATATCCATATAATGGAATACTATTCAGCAATAAAAATAAATTATGTACTGATACATGCTACAGCATGAATAAACATTGAAACACCATGTTAAATAAAAGAAGCCAGTCAAAAGGAGCGCATGTCATATGTAACAATTTACATAAAATGTCCAGAATAGGCAAATAGATAAAGAAAGAAAATAGATTGGTAGTTGCCTAGACTGAGCTGAAGGGAGTCAGAAGGAAATGAGGAGTGACTGACTACTAATGGTATGGGATTTCATTTTGGTGCTATGGAATATTCTAAAATTCATTGTGGTGATATTGCACAACTCTGTGAATATATAAAAACCACTGAATTATACACTTTAAGTGAATAAATTAAATGGTATATAAATTATATCTCAGTAAAACTATGATTTGAAAAAATAGATTGGGGCACCTGGATGGCTCAGTTTGTTATGCCTCCAATTCTTGATCTCAGCTAAGGTCTTAATCTCAGGGTTGTGAGTTCAAGCTTGCTTTGGGCTCCGTGCTGGGCATGGAGCCTACTTAAAAAATAAATAAATAATTAATTAATTCAATTGATACAATGTAGATACCTATACTCCATCCAAACATACAAAGGGGACTTTAAAAAATAGCCATGAGGTATCAAAACTTTGCCTGTAGAAAACAGGGAATGTCTGTGTTATAAATACAAACATGGAAGATTCCTTTAAAAAAATAAAAATGGGATGCAAAAGAAACTGCCATTTCAAACTACATTTTAAAAAATCACTGTATTTTGGTTTGTTCAAGGAAGCTTCTCATCAAATATTCTGTGATCCTAGGATTTGTTGAAATATTTTTATTTCTAGCACAATACTGTATCAGGAGAGGGATGTGTGTTGTGAAATTAAGAAGACCAAGAAAAGCAGCCAAGAGTGGCCTGGAGGGAAAACACCAGGTCTCTTTATCATACTACTTAAAGATCTTTTAGATCTGCTAGAGGTGACAGAGTCACCCAGTGAAGTGAAGGATAACACAGTACAAAGGAATCATGTAAAACTGAAACAGGGCTTTATCTCTAGAAGAATCTCCAAACTTCTAACTTCCAGCATTAGGTAATTTGTCTTCCTTGCTTCTCTGTGACAGGAGACTAAAGCAAGAGGTGGAGGGTAAGTCAACCAGGGTCACCCAGTGAAACTCTTAGAAAATCAAGAAAAGAGGCCAGACCATCTGAGTGTTGGGCTCCATCACTTGAACCATAACTGGTCGAAGCTCTGGTTTGGGACGTGGCTAAATGATGCAGCAGAAACGGGGCAACAAGTTATCCAGTAAATCACCATGGCAGACTTACAATTGCTTTTTAACCAGATGAATCTGTTCCTCTCCACAAGAAGAACATAGGATCAAATGAAGGGCTGTAGCTCTGTGTGAAAGATGGAGGAAGAGAACCCTCACTTTGTATTATTTTCATATTTACCCTTTGAAATGCTCCCTAGTGCAGAACCAAATACAGGCACTTTAATGCATGTTATCTTGCTCTATGCACATAAAACCCCGGAGTTATACCTTGTATTGATTCTCCAGATGTGGAAACTCAAATGAGGAGATGTAAAATGATTTCCAAGGATCACACATAAAAAGGTGACAAAGCAACTGAATTTGAGTCCATATCTTCAGATTCACATTCTCTTTTACTCTGTAACTTCTTTCCCTAAGAATTTCTTAAAATACCACTAAATATTTTCTAACTTACTCTGAATATTTCTATTATTTCATGATATTTTTTACTCCAATTTACAATAATTACTCCCTTTCCTGAATTCCTAAGCTTTCCTTGTTTATATAGCTTGATATGTAAGTTGTATTTTGTCGGGACTTTTGAGTGGCTCAGTTGTTGAGCGTCTGCCTTCGGCTCAGGGCACGATCCTGGAGTCCCGGGATTGAGTCCCACATCAGGCCCTCTACATGGAGCCTGCTTCTCCCTCTGCCTATGTCTCTGCCTTTCTCTCTGTGTCTCTCATGAATAAATAAATAAAATCTTTCCAAAAAAAAAAGGTTGTATTTTGTCTTTCTATTGAGAATGTAAGTAATCTGCACAGGATCTGTGGCTAAGATGCCTTTCCCTCTTTCAAAATACTATGGGCATATATTGATTCATAATAAGTGCTCAATAAACATCTGTTGAATCAAGAAATTCTTCCAGGAACTTCTTTATTTTTTCTACTGTCTATCTTTCTTGCATTTTGAACCATTTTCATGTGTCAAACACCACGTTTAGCATAATTCTTACATTATCTCATTTATGTATAATTACCATCTGCATTTTATGGTTAAAGAAACTGGAGAACAGAGATATGGAATTTATTTTTACAAGGTCACAGAGCAAGAGCCTTCATTAGCCTGATCCCAGAGCCCCACCTCCTAATTAACAACAGTATTTTGCTTCAAGACCACCCATCAATGTGGTCATGGGACCTAAACTGGAACCCAAGAGCACTGGCTTTTGGTTGCCAGAGTCATCATTAGACCCTCCACCAAGGGAAATCAACTAGTCAAAATGCTGTGCATTCCCTCCCAACGAGCTCCCTCCACCTGGATTAACATGGTAATTCCCCAGGGTCACTTTCTACCCTGGCACACAAATTGCAAGTAAAAATGCTGGACCACGAAACTCCAACATTAGCACCATAAATATTTCATCTAATCACCCCACTAAATCACCAGACTCGGTCCCCAGACTGCTAACTCTCTCTCCATTCCCTTCTGCTCTCCTGAGGCTTTCATTTGAGCCTTTCCCTCCCCACTAAAACCAGATATGTAAGGATGACATTATATTTCTTCACAGCTAATAGCCAGACTATGAAATCATTCAGCAAGCAACTCCCAAGCCATGTGAATCAGTCGTAACAAATTTCCTTCATTTTTATAACCCTGAGGATGGAAGAGGGGCCAGAAGGTGGATGAAGGAGAGGGCTATTGCCAGGTATTGTTAACTTTTTCCCCAGGGTCATTGAAGTGAGAGCAGCCCAGGTCAGATTAGAAGCAAGATCTCCTTGGAAAGGCTGGGACAGAACAGGACCTTGGTAGAGCCATATTGGATTGATTATGAAGCAGGAAGTGAAATCTGACATGACTGACACTTAACACCCTTACCACATCCTGTCTCCTAGACGATGAGAATAAAGATATTGTATTTTCAGTGGCACTGACATTTTTATACCTCTTAACGAAAGGGGAAACAACTTTTTGGGACTGGTTGAAAGGGTAAGGGAGCAGAGAATGCCTTCACAGCCTTTGGGAAGAGAGGGGATTTGAGTAGGAAGTTGTATAAGGAAGGAAACATCAGCTCCTATATTTGAGGTGAATAAAGAAAACTAATTTGCCTCAGCCTGGGCAAAAAAACATTTGGGTGAGAAAAGAAAATGAAATAGCAATTCAAAACAGGGAGATCCATTATTGATTTCTTTATGACCTGAAATAGTTAAGATTTTTTAAGTTTTTCACTCCCACTGTACTCAACAATTTCAAGAACTGAAAAGAATCTTCAAATTGCAGTAACTGTTTAAAGCTACTTGAGGATCCATGGAATTGAGGCATCGCCATGAGTGTCTAGATTAATAGCACATCTTGACTTAATACACAGATGACAGAATTTATATTAATACAGTCGGGAGGGGTTGTTGAACAGGTCACTGGAAATCACTCCCTTGTACAGCCCCTGCTCCACCTCTCAGAGGCTTCTTCTAAAATCTGAAGGCAAGCAGGAAATTATTTCTGGCCATCTCAAGGAAAGATATTACTCAATTTCCCTCAGTAACATGTTTAAATAGGTTAAACAGCAAGAAATTATTTGTTTTGCTATTTCAAACCTAAATCTCTCTTGCTATAACTTATGACCATTTATTCAGATTTCATATTGGGTAAAAGTGGAAAAGACCCAGCCCACGGTCTCCTTCAGATAGGATATGTAACTGGCATCAGTGGATGATCTCCATGCTACTATCTTCAGAGGGGTAGATGAGCAGGCTATTTTCTACAAAAGGGAACCATAGGGACACCTAGGTGGCTCAGTGGTTGAGCATCTGCCTTTGTCTCAGATTGTGATCTTGGGATCTTGGGATCTTGGGATCATCTTGATCTTGGGATCAAGTCCTGCATTGGGATCCCTGCATGGAGAGGAAACTCTCTCTGTTTCTCTCATGAAAAAAAAAATCTTTAAAAAAATAAAGGGAAGCATAGCCCCTAAACATGATGGAGCTTGGTAAATCACTGTGGTGGCCAGCCAGAGATGGCACCGCAGGAAATACCATCAGTGATAAGACCAGCAACGTAGCCATAATAACATCTGACAGCACAACAGCATTCAGTGATTTTTAGAGTATTTCCACATAAATTTCATTTAACTTCCATTTCAATTCTTTTCTTTATTTTTTTAATATTATTTATTTGAGAGAGACAGCACGTATGAGTAGGAAGGGTGGGGGAGAGGGTGAGGGAATCTTAAGCAGAGCCAGATGGGAGGCTCAATTTCATGACCTTGAGATCATGACTTGAGCCAAAATTAGGAGTCAGAAGCTTAACTGACTGAGCCACCCAGGTGTCCCAGATTTTCATTTTAAAGTACATTTAACTTAAGTAGAGTTCTTAGCTCGCCTTATCAAAGCCCCTTAAAATTTCCAAAAGGTAAGTAGAAAAGCTTGAGACCCTCTAGAGATTTAGTTCTTCTCTTCTCCAAAGTATGCTTCTCTTATTTCTGGTCTTTCTGTGCTTTTCAAAATTTGTGATTACCATAAATAGGATTCTTTTTCTTTTTTCCACTATCATTCTGTAAGATCCCATAGCTCTCTTGTTAACTAGTGTTTTCCTGCTTTGTGTCCCTTATGACCATTAAACCTGCCCCACAGACCCCTCAGAAAAACAAACAACAAAACTGATCTCTTAGTTAACCAGGTCACAGGCCTCGTATCATGACATTCACACAGTCGAAAATACCTACAATGGGTTCTGTTTTTCCTTACATGTTATTCTATGGGAAGTATTCCCTCTCCTTTTTCTTCTTTCTGTCATGGTTACTGCCACCATTCTTGTACACCTACACACATGTGTGGGCATGGATGTGTGAGCACACCCTTCTGAATTCCTCTTACTGTGCCACAGGTACATAGCATTGGTCTGCCACTGGTTGGTTGGTGAACAATATTTGTATGTACTATTTAAGAAGCTGACATTGAAAGTCTGATCATTCTTCCTTTGCCTTCTAGTTCAGACAGTTGCTACGTTGTGGAAAGTAAATATAACTTGGAGTTAAGACAAAAAGGCCTAAATCAAAAGACCTGCTCTTAACCTTGGGAGCTTGGGTAAGACCCCCTAGTCCTCCCTGGCCATCTGTCTGCTCATTGGTGGAAGAGATACACTATTTTCTGTGCTTTCTCATGGTGATATAAGAATGGGATCATGATACAGAAGCTTTACAAATGTGAAGGTCCTTATGCAGGTATTATTAATAAAGCTTCTTAAGGCCCCAATTTATTTTATTTTTTTTATTTAAAAGATTTTATTTATTTATTCATGAGAGACACACAGAGAGAGGCAGAGACATAGACAGAGGGAGAAGCAGGCTCCCTGCAGGGAGCCCGACGTGGGACTCGATCTCGGGTCTCCAGGATCAGGCCCTGGGCCGAAGGCGGCGCTAAGCCGCTGAGCCCCCCAGGCTGCCCAAGGCCCCCCATTTGAGTTTACAGTGGCAGCAAATCACAGTGGGCAAATAAAGTCTGTACGCAAAATGTCTGGGTTTGTATCCAGGCTTTGCTACTTAATAGTTGTGCGACCTTGGGCAAGTTATTAGCTAATTTTTCTATGTCTCTATTTCCCCCATAATAACAGCACCTACCTTAGCTGGTTGTTGTGATTCTATTACTACCTAATGTTTATGATGCAGCTGGAATAGTGTCTGACTAAGAACAGGTACTTTATAAAGTCATCTGCTCGATTTTTATTATTATTGCTTTTATTATTTTGTTTTCATGACTTTATTTTTTTAGCTTCTCTTCAGAGCATGCACTGAGGATCTTTGTTGGTCCATTTTCAATAACCACATCTTCAGGACAACTGGAATTTCTTTCAACTTGCACTGTGATGGTTTTCATTTTATTTTGTTAATTCATGCCTTCGCCTCTGGGATATTTTTCCTTGTTTGCATTACTGGAGCATTTCTTCTATTACTGCAAATGTAGTGTTATCTTCAGAAGACCTGACTGTGGTCAGCTTGCACATGATTTCTTTTGCTTCTTCACTTCCCCATTCTTCAGAATCTGACAGGAACATTCTAATAGGAAAGGTTTGGCAACAACATAAAAATAGCTCTCTCTGCAGTTTTACTCATCAGCTTGTCTGATATTTTTGTACTTAAACTTTGCCCAGAGTTCTCTGGTTTTATAACGCCTTCTATGACACGTATTTTTTGCATCGTCTTAGAGGGAAAGTATTTGTTTCATCCATCACATCTTTTTGAATAAGTAACCCCTGATTTCCCCCTTTGAGGATATTCTGCAGTTTTCTCTGAAGTACAGAGATACAAACCAAGAGCAAACAACACCAAAAACCCTTCCTTGGCCTCTGAGTGCTCTGGCTGCCCCATCCCGTGTTCTTGTCATACTTGCCAGGCTTCTCGCCATGTTTCCTGGTACAGCTTTCTAGCTGGAACTTAGAGGTTTTATTGATCTCTGACAGTATCATCTTCCTGTTTCTTTCAAAAACTGTGACTAATACCTCCCCTCCTCCTTTATACTAATTGTTTCCGACTTTCTCTCACTTGCCATCCACTGCCAGAGGTAACCCAGTCACCCTTGTAACTGAAGGCTCTGCATTGAGGCCTGCCCCCTGCCCCCATAGCTTCTCTTCTCCACGAATCCCTCCATGTCCCCTAACTTTGTGAGCTGCCAGGGCTCCTGCTACATTATTTTATCCTTCCTGCTTTGAATAATAACCACATTCTGTTCAGTCCTACCTTACCTTGTGTTGTTTTGTTTTTTCCTTCCTTTCTCCTCAAGGAGCTCTACACAAATGCTCTGTGTCGCATCTCCTTCGGCACTACCTCACCCTGCTGTCCTGTCTCCAGAGCTCATGGCCACCACCCTCTTTCTTGCTCACTGCCAGAGGGTTGTGGTTGGAGCTTTGATTCTTGCTTAAACTCTTCATCACTCATCGCTTTGATCCCGTCTTTGCAAATCTCTTCCGTTTGGTCCTTGATTTTTGCTATTTCTGCTCAAATTCCTTCACCTTTTCTTTTTCTTTTAAAGAATTCTATTAAATGATTCCACAGCTGGAAATATCTATTTACTTCTTTAAAGCTGGTGGCTTTATATTTTCTCTCAAAAGCTCATTTGTCCTTTCTTTCTTTTCTTTCTTTCTTTCTTTCTTTCTTTCTTTCTTTCTTTCTTTCTTTCTTCTTTCTTCTTTCCTTCTTTCTTCTTCTTTCTGGGGGGAGGGAGGTGCGGAGGAGTCGGATGGGGGTAGTGAGGCGGTGAGGGAGGGAGGGGATGGATTCGTGGAGGGGGATACGTGGGTTGCCTTCGGTATCCTTCCTTCCTTCCTTCCTTCCTTCCTTCCTTCCTTCCTTCCTTCCTTCCTTCTTCCCTTCCTTCCTTCCTTCCCCTCTCCATCCTTTCTCTTTCCTTCCTGTCTTTTTCTTTCTTAGTCTCTGAAATTTTTGGAAGTGATACAGGGCATTCCTCATTTCTCTTATATTTCAAATTTGTTCTTGTTTTAACAGGAATTTGTTCAGCCTCTATGTACCTCTGTCAATTTGTCTGTATCTGAGAAATTTAAATTATTCTTCACCAGAGAATGACTAAAATAGGTACTGCTTTCCTATTAACACTCCCCAAACGCCACCACTCTGACCATAGAGCCAACCTAGTGTATGTCTTCACTTTTCTTTGTCAGCATATGTCACTCTGAGGCCATTTTCACAAGTAGCTGATTCTCACCAGGTGCATTAGAAAGCCACTGTTGATGCCATTCTTCTTGCTGTGTGTAGGTTTTATTATAAATATAACAATAACTATTATTAATGTTATTTTTCAGTAAAAATAAATTTAATGAAGATTTAATGGTGACTAACACTGTTCTAGGGATTTTCTTACATGAACTTTTTTTTTTTTTAATCTTTGAGGCAGGTAAAGTAGAAGCAGAACAATTTTATAGATTTTTTCAAAGATAGAGATTTTCAGAAACACAAATAAGGATTGGAAAGAAGTGACCGATTCATCAGCAGAAATAGAATTCAAATGCGTGTCTCCCAATTTCCACTCTGCCACATCAGTAGCTTTTTACCTTAACTTTCAAAAAAAAATCATGAAACATTTTAAGCACACTGAGGTATGGAGAAAACATCCACCATAATCAATTAAATTTTATTTTACTTATTTTTTCAAGGACTTTATTTCGTTATTTGAGAGAGAGAGAGAATTAGAGAGAGAGAGAGAGAAAGCACAAGCATGGGGAAGGGCAGAGGGAGAGGAACAAGCAGACTCTCTGCTGAGCAGAGAGCCCTATGTGGGCTCCATCCCAGGACCTCGGGATCATGACCTGAGCTGAAGGCAGATGACCGACCAACTGAACCACCCAGGCACCCATAATCAATCATATTTTAATATTCTGCTGTATTTATTTCAGAATCATTAGTACTAGTAGGACTAGTATTTGTAGTAGTAGAACTTGTAGTATTTTACCTAATTTAAATATTACCAATACAATTAAAGACCTCTGTAGACTCCACAGTTCAATCCCATTATATTGAATTTGTTAAATTACTGTTCTCAGCTAATAGAGCCAAGGTGGAATGTTGTGCTAGAGGAAGTGTTTAGTGTTTACTGAATGGCTTTGTGATCTTGTTTGTTTTGTTTTATGTTACTAAGAATTTAGTTTCTTTAATCAGTTTGTTATTTAGTTTCTCTGTGTGGCATTCATAAACAGTTGACGTCAGGGTACCTGAGGATGTGAAGAATCTCTCTGCTCAATACAGAAGTGGATGGGAGAGGCTCTCAGGTTCCCAAAAACTGGATAGTAGTTTGCATTTTGCAGTGCTATTCAAATCATTCTTTATTCAATTCAGTAATGTTATCATTTGTGAAGGATGGGGATAAACTGTATAACATCTTTGTGTTCACAGTGAGGAGCTCTGGATGATTTACAGAACCTGCTTTCAATGAACAAAATGTACTTGTAAATTTGGCTTTTGTTTCTGTGACTTATGAGGGATGTGCAAAGTGGAATTAATGTAGAAGTTGGTAGCATATTCCTAACTCTGGAGCTGGATTTTAGGATAAATAAAATACAGAGTGCATATTATTAGAATAGCTAGGGCAAGAGCTAACAGGGGCTATTCCTGGAGGTACTAGTAACTGGGTACTAGATACTAGGTACTGGTACTGTGCTTCTAGAAGCCATGGACCTGAGCCTTCGGGATTAAGAAGACTGAAGGAAAATTTACCCAGTTAGGGATTCCTTGATTTATGAGGGGTATTGACAATTCAATAAAAGGAAGAAATGTTCACAAAACGAATGTTATAACAAAGAGTCAACAAATAGTATCTTGATTATAATAATAAAGCTAATAATTACTGTATGCTTACATGAATCAGGCACCGTGAAAACAGCTTTAAATATATGTCCTCATATAATTCTGACGATTACCCTATGAAGTATTCTCAGTTCCATTTTATAAATAAAGAAACTGAAGCTTAGAGAGTTTCAGCAACTTATACAAAGTCACCCAGTCATTAAGTGAATAGAAAAACTCTGTCTACATCTGGTGATGGTCTCCACCACCACACAGGAGGTTGCCCTTTCTCCCCACAGAGCCTGTCAAATCCTAGTATTTAATGTTTTTAATCTATTAAAGTTGCCAAGCAAAGTAGGAAAAAATTAAATCAGAAAATGAAAGACTTATCTGTTCCTCTCTATGTTCCCACAGCAAACACCACATATTAGCCATCCTGTCCCGCTTATATTGGATTTTCAATCATTGACCTTTTGTGTGTTTCATTATCCCATCACCATTATT
This sequence comes from Canis lupus familiaris, assembly GCF_011100685.1. Classification (NCBI taxonomy): domain Eukaryota; kingdom Metazoa; phylum Chordata; class Mammalia; order Carnivora; family Canidae; genus Canis; species Canis lupus. The sequence goes on from NC_049226.1 coordinate 6,602,724, forward strand.
TTAATCTTATACAGCACCAAGGGTGTATAGCACCAAGTTCTAGCAAAGGGAAGTTCAGGATAAAACATGTTTTCCTCTAGCTGAACAGTCTCTAAGATTAGTGGCATTTGAATACTTTGTTGTTTATTTATTGGGCAATACACCCTTCCTCAAAGGAGTTAATTTTTGTTTTTCTTTTTCAAATAAGATCTAATGGTGACTACAAAATTAATGCTATTTCGAGAATGTCATTGTGTTCTTAGGATATCAAAGACAACAAATGGAGTTAGGTTTTCTATGAGCACAGCGCCTGGTCCATAGCAAATCACCAATAAATGTCCTTTAATATCATTGTTATCTTTTGCAAAAGAAATTGTGACAAACTACTCATAGCTGGAACAATGTGAGAAGGAGTTATAAGGAACCCAAAATGCATATTGACAACCTTCCATAGACTTCTGATTTAACTATCATGGCACAAAATATACACAACGAAAAACATGAGCTAGCTGAGTACATGGTAAATTTTTTCTTAGGCTAAAGACTTGTTTAATGCTTGCAACATAGAATTTCTAATAGAAATTACATTAACCAGGCACTTATTTATTTCTGCTTTAAAAGATAACCATGCATTAAATGAAGGAAGGCCCTTTGCTCCTATAAGAGCTTATATTACATGAAAATATGGCCTCAGGCTGAGTCCCTGCTAACAGTAATTTTCATAGTACTTACCTAGAATTTCCACACAAATTATTTTAGCCTTGAGAACGCTCTAATAGTCTAGCTGCAGCAACTTACAGACAGGGAAACTGAGAAGAGGTTAAGTGAATTACTCAAGGACGTGGAACAAACAGCCAACATTTTCCATCTCCAAATCGTTGTTTTGAAAATTTAGCCTCACATCTGTGAGTGTGAAGCACATTACCAGATCTAATTACCATAATAAACTGAGGGAAATCCACTTCGGAACAATAAACTATTATGCTTGGATAGCAACAAACAATTAATCATTACCAAATTAATAAATTTGTAACATTTGCATCTTAATTGTTTGACTACAGTTTTGCCTTTGCGGTTGCCCAGGACACCATAAAGTTCAGAGCTCTCCCTGCAGGAAGCATAATTGACAGACACTCCATCTGCTTATCTTGGGGACTCCAGCTGTGTCTTTCCACTTACTGCCCTCAGCCAATGACTGAGCAGGACTGGGTACTAGGGTTGACCCATTTTTGTGGGACCTGGGACTCCTCACAGGTGTTAGACTCACAGCAGGGGTCCCAGGCTCCCCCTATCTTTTTCTGCTCCCCCTCCAGAAATAAACGTCTTCTATGTCCACTCCCAATTTGGCATCCACTTTCTGGTGGTATGAAATTATGCAACTTGTATCCCTGCCCTCCCTCTTCATATCTGCCCCCCCACCTTTGAATTAATTGATTGGTTCATTCTCATGTTCCAATGAATGTACTCCTTTTTTGTGTGGAATGTTCAGAACCTAGGCCCAGATCCATAAAGGTGCATCTGCAAAGGAGCTGGTTGACAATGACAGAGGATTCCAGGCTTTCTCCAGCTTGTTTACTTATTTGAGAGAATATTAATGCAAAATCAAAAGTGGAAATCTGTGCTTAAATCAACATAAAAGCTCTCCTAGTGAATCTTTTCTTTAGGTGTGCAGAGGACATTAGCATTTTAAAGGTTTTCAGAGGGCCTTTCTCAGGACAAGACAAAAATAAAACCTGTTTAAATGTATTTATCTATTTAACTTTATTTACAACCTTTATTCTTTTCTACAGAAAGGGATATTGCCCCGGGGCCATATCTAGTACCATCCTGTATTCCCCGGGCCCTCACTTCCAACCACAACAGTTTGACCCATGTTCAGGGGCAGTGTTTCAGGGTAACGCCTTCTAACTACATGTGACCCTGTGCTCCAGTTGGAGCTCAAGGTTGGTAAGAGTCCCTGCAAAGAAGACTCTTGGCTCTTGGACTATTTTTTTTTTATTTGGATATTTAAAACACACTAATAATTTAAAGGCTACAACTTAAATATTATGCCAATACATGCGAGTTTTCTAGAATCTGATGTACCATCACTTTGTGTGTTTATGTTCCAGGGTATAAGATCTGCCTATTATGTTGCCATTTTACTGCCTATTTCTTTTATAGACTCTCAGGTGAAAACTGTGTTCACCCAAAACAGAATTATGCTCAAAATACTTTCTCCCTCACCTCAATGAAAACTATCTAAATATAATAATACTTAAGACTAGACCTATCCTAAATAGAATCTTATGACACCCTATTTTACAGAGAGAGAAAAGGATGCACAGGGAAGTTTTTGTTTTTGTTTTTTAGTAATTGCAAATGTCACTTAGCCAAACAGGAGGAGTAGGGATTGGAACCCAGGTGGTTTTACTCTTAACCACTCCTGACTATCACGTCCCAAAATCATGGGAATCCACTCAGCCATGCGATTCTAAACAATAAGATTAAAAGTTAGAAGCCAAAGGAGCTTTAGTTTCAAATTCTGACAGAAAAGATTTTCAACATAAAATTCTTTACCCAGATAATTGATCAGATGTGGTGATGGACTATTCCAGATATGTTGAAACTGAAAAATTAACTTACTACTCCCTTTCTTCAGAATGAGATAAGAATTTGTTGTGGAACCAAAATTTAAGGAAAAGGGGTCAGAAAGAGGAAATTATATTCAGCAAAAGAGGTACCCAGCACATGTGACCCAAAGGAATATTCAGGATGGTAGATGGGTAGGAGATCTAGAAAGAAAACAATATGTACTAGAACAGAAGCACAGGGGTGGGAGTTCATGAAAAATATAGATTTATTTTAGAATATGGAGAATAATATTGATAGGCCTGAGGCAGAGATATTGGAGCTCTTGAAAAAATATCAACTATGTTGTTCACAGAACCCTAGGCAGATGAAAAATTATGAGAACAATTAGTTCCAGAGACAATGGCCATGAAAGGTGTGTAAGAAAGGAAGGGTGCAAGAATGGACAATACTTGGATAGTCATAAGAATGTAAACTCATTGATTTAAAAGTTGTGATTTAAAAGTTGGGATGGTAGTGGTGTGGCAAAGGTAAATCCTTTTCTCCAAAGCCAGTTTGTCAATACTTCATGCTTAAAGCAAAACAAACAAACAAAAAACTTGCAGGAGGCTCTCTCATTTTAAGTTTTTGAATTATCTTACATTAGAGACTGTTGACAGTTATTGCTGACATAGCAACATTATTTAAAAATTAAAAATGAGGAATGCCTGGGTGGCTCAGTGGTTGAGCATCTGCCTTCGGCTCAGGTCATAATCCTGGAGTCCCGGGATTGAGTCCCGCATCAGGCTCCCTGCATGGAGCCTGGTTCTCCCTCTGCCTGTGTCTCTGCCTCTCTCTCTCTCTCTCTGTCTCATGAATAAATAAATAAACTCTTTTAAAAAATTAAAAATGAAGATTTTTTACTATGTGTTTCCCAATTTATCAATGAAGAGTCTGGAGCAGGAACAGAACGGGGTGAGAATTGAGAGAACTTTTGTTTCCTCAGAGCACAAAAGTGGGTCTTTCCTATCTTGGCTTGGGGATTTCTAAGATTAAGGTGGACAGACTCTAGAAGAGGGAATGTGATACACAACTTGAAACATCTGTTATCAGTCCTCAGATCAGGAGCCATGGAGAGAAGGTCACCAAAGGTCATGACTTTTTCTTCTCTGTCTGCTCCTGTCAGTGCAGACACATGGCTGAGCTGGCTGAACTGAGCTCCACCTCTGGGTTGGAAGTGGGGAGAGATGCCTGCCTCTCCTCCACGCCACCCTGGCTCCCCTCACTAGGAGATGGGAGTTGCCAATGGAATTGGCTGTGGGCAATGACTGGGCCCATTAATCATGTATGTGACAGGCATCCTATCTCTTCGATCTCTTTTGGATGACCACGTGAGCAAACGGAGGGCCTGATTATTTAGGGTCTGTTTAGTGCTCTGTTGCCCTCTGTCCCCAGACTGCGACATGCATACCATCCATCGATTTGTGTGTCACATCTTTAATTTCAGGAAGCTGATCAGAAGAAAGGTCCAAAATCCAGATTTTGGCTTTGGGGCAGATAGATCCCAGAATCACGTCTTAGCCCAATTTGGACAATACTGCCATACTCAAGGCAGGTATGGAAAACTAACTTTTTCAGAGAGCTCCGTGTTGAGTTTTGGGCCCTTACCACACTTACACTAAAGTGATTCTCTATGTCTTACTTGGCCAGGATCCCTTCACATTTGTCCCTTGGGAACCATATGATGAGGGAAGCAGGGTAGATAGTTTGCAAGGCAAGATTCAGGCATTCCTGGGTCCCAGATTCTAAGAACCCATTTCAAACAAACCAACAAACATCCCTAAACCTACATATCTTCATTTCTAACAGGGACCATGAAGAACAATCACACTTATTTTATGCGAGACACTGGTTTATATACAAATGTAAGAAGCCAACAACACATTGTTGATAATCATGTTCTCTCATAAATCCGATGCAAGAGAATAGACGTGCTACTGCTATTTATTACAGATCTAAGGATGCTTGTAAAAGCCTCTTCAAGCTGCTCTGGAAATCTAGGTTGTCTTGAAAAATCTCCATTGTTTTCACATGCTTTTACAATAAAAAAATAATAATGATTTGAATTCTTTTGATGAATCAGAAACAAAAGAATGCATACATGAAAACCAAAAGAATAAAAAAGTAAAGCTAAAAAATGCAAAGCTTATGTTAGGGAAGGAATTAATAAATATTAGTATTAGGAAAAGAGACGGTGTTCCAGTTTACCAGCATTAGTCTAAAGGGTGTAGCTTAAAAAAAAAAAAAAAGGTGTAGCTTTTGTGACCCAAATAATTTCATTTTAAAGATGAAGCTCATAGTCTCTCTCCTCAAAAGTAGGGGGAGCTCTAATCTTATGCAACAAAATCATCATCTAAATTCAATAGATGAGATACTAGCACAGGATTTTTTTTTCATATAGGTACTTACTAAATTACTGTGAAATAAATATTACATGGATATGTGTAGAGGTTGGATGGAAGTATTGGTCTTAATTTCCTTCATTCTCAGAAAATCAAATTTTGTCACTTAAACATCAATTTTCTTGGTAATTCCCTCCCAGGAATCTGGAAATACCAAATTTATCTCTCACCATTCTAAAATTTTAATTTCAGAAATGGGTCCAACTCAAAGCAACACTCACTGGGAAGACATGAGGTAGGCCTACTGGGAATGTGTCTAACAGCAGTCCCTGACTTCTCTGCCATAAAATGATTTAAGTTGAGTGATTTTTCTCTTGGAAGCTCCTATTACTTATCCAGCTTCATTTTTTAAGCCTAAACATTTTACGGCAAGGAAGTCATTCAAATGTGTTGAAATATTAGTCTCCCAGTGAAGACTCTTAAAACAACATATTATTTCAACACTCCCTGCTTCAAGGACCAGTTGTTTCAACATTCCCTGAGTCTCAACCCATATCACAGGCAAACGTTTCTCCTGCGTGTTGTCTGAGGATTTACATTTCCATCCCTTCGGAAGGGAAAGACTGTGATTTTGGTCTGGCTATGATGGACACAAGGTTGGAGCTGGGATTTTGAGCATTGGTTTTCCTCATTGGGTGAGATCCAATCTAGTCTTGCTATTTGTGGTTTCCTTACCTTTGTTTCTCACTTTCCTCTGTTATTTTAGAAAAAAACAAAAAGTTAACATAGATTAAAAAGGGAAATCCACCTAGATAAAGGAGATGAAGAGGTACAAAATTCCAGTTATAAAATAAGTCAAAGAGGTGAAAAGTACAGCATAGGGAATATAGGCAATAATACTGTAATAATGTTGTATGGTGACAGATGGTGACTGTACTTATGGTGAGCGCAGTGTAATGTGTAGGCTTGTTGAATCACTATGCTGTACACATGAAGCGAATATAAGAGTGTATGCCAATTATACTTCAATAATTTAAAAAATGAAAATCCACTTGGAAGTTCCAACTATATCGACTTAGAGAAAAATCTCAACTATCATCCCAAGCCTGTTTATCAAATGATCACGAATTTTTTTCCCCAGGTAATAAGGAGGTCGTTGCTTTAACATAAGTAACACCTTATTCAGGGTTTGGCACAATTTCAAGAGTTAGAATGTATTTTTTCAACCCATGGGTTTTATTGTTTACTCATTGACTCCCCATAATAAGCATCACCAATGATTTTTGCTTTATTTTTATTACAATAATAAAGTTACATAACCTAAACAAATATTATGTAAGTGCAGAAAATGTGTCTGTCACTATTCCAGACGCGGTGAAGGAGATGCCGATCGATGAATGACAATGCCTGCTCCACTAGGTCTGCCAGGGGAAATAATAATTAATACATGACCGACTGTCACAAATACTGCACAAAGGTACAGATAAAATACCGTGGGGATACAGAGGGAGGAGGCATGGATGGATTCAACAACTTCTGATAGGAAAAAGATATATCAATACTGCATTATGTCAAAATCACCCTCAGAACAACCTGTCACATTTTCCCCACTTGTCCTCACAAAGACAGTCCATTTTTGACTCATAAGCTCTTTATCACCCTCCTGTCACATCCCACACTCAACTCTCTACAAATTATTGTCTGCACTTTGAAATTGGTTTCATATGCCCTCTCTCCTCTGCTACCCACTCACCCTTGAGATGGCCTCCTTACCACTCAGTAATGAGGGGCGTTGCCTTGTGGTTAGTAGAGTGTAGGTCAGGCCAGGAAGCCTTGTGTGAAAGAGGAGTTGTTGGTGGTTTGGCTTAGAGAGAGAGCAGAAGTCTTGCCAAAGATCGCTTTGCTGCTGCTCACTTTAGAAGTGATGGATGCTGGCCACAAGGCTGTTTTCCCCATAGGACTTTTTAAAAGTTCATGAAAAATGACATTATTGTGCCTGCAGATTATCTTGGCAGCCCCCTCCAGATCACACACAGAGTGCACACCCTCCTTTGGCCAGAGGATATTGAACATCATTTCTACTGACCACAGATTTTGAAGCTCTGTGCACACTCATAATTGGCCTTTAAAGGCCTTCTCGTAGCAGAATAGTCTGAAGCATTGCAAGGTTTCCACACATCAGCATACATAAGTCATATACACCACACCTCTACTGCAACCTGCAGATCTGGCCACATGATTCAGTCCCTCACTGTTTTGTATTTACAAAGTCTCTGCTCACCCTGGAGTCCAACGCTGAGAAAGGCAAGAGTTCATTCCTAGTTGAATTCCCAGAATATCTTTGAAGCTTCTCTTGCTGCTTTTTCAGGGTTCCCCCCCTCCTCTGTACAAAAGGGACACTGTCTTACCACATAGAAGTCTTGTGTGTCATAAACAAAATGAACCCAGAGAAACAGAATGATAAGATGAAGAACAAAATTCCCACTACCTTCTGCTCAATTGCACAACCAAGCAAGAGACAGAAGTCTGACTTTGTGCTTAGTAGGCATTAGAAAAGACAAGGTATTCAGGATTGGAAAGTAAACAGATGATCTTTGGGAGCAACTTGGGTCCACTTCCTCAGGTATTTGCTGCAGGGCACTATCTGAGTGTCAGGCACTCAACTAAATACTTGGGATTCTAAGATGTGTGAGATGTGGTCCCTCACCTCAAGGAGGAAGGGAGAAAGTCACCAATCCCTTGCAGTGCAGTGTGGTAGGTGTTGAAACAGCTCGGGATGCCCAGTTGCTCTGGGAGCATGGATGCAACTCCCACAGGCAGAACCTAGTTGTGCTGCATAAGGAAACTGGGACGGCCTTCAGGGAGGGAAAAATATGTGAGGTCATATTTAGGGAGGAGTATGACAATCTCTTCAATCTACACATGGAAGAAAAATGAGACCCAGAATGACGTTAATGACTCATTTCAGGGCCAACATATAATGAGCCAGTGTCTCTAAAGTCACCTAAGAACCAAGAAAGAAGGATAAGAGGGTAAACAACTGAGCAACTTCAGACAGACTGGGGGTATTTGACGCAGCTGGAACACATGAGGGAAGTGTTCAATGCTTTTGAGCAACAGCATCAATGGTTACCCCTAGAATATAAAAAATAGTGAAAGGGAATAAAGGGGAAAGGAGAAAAAATGAGTGGTAAATATTAGAAAGGGAGACAGAACATGAGAGACTCCTAACTCTGAGAAACGATCTAGGGGTGGTGGAAGGGGAGGTGGGTGGGGGGTGGAGGTGACTGGGTGATGGGCACTGAAGGGGGCACTTGATGTGATAAGCAATGGGTGTTATTCTAGATGTTGGCAAGTTGAACACCAATAAAAAATACATTTATAAAAAAAATGGATACCCCTAGAATCCTTTGTAATGGAAGTCTACCCCAAGAAGACAGCAAAGATGACATGAGGATGCATCAGAGCTCTTTGAACCAAGCTCTGCAAGATTATATATAATATAATATATATATTTAATATACTTGTTATTGTTTTTGCTTGTAAGAAAATGTATTATATTCTTATCCTTGCTTTGTCTTGGTTCCAATTAAAAAAAAAAAAACTTCATCAGTGAAAGAACGTTCTAGGGATCCACACAGTCGCCCACGGCAGTATGGACCATCCTTTATTCAATTAGTGTACCTCTGTGGATTAACCGCTGCAAGAACTGTACTCCTGGAAGGCTGGCAATTCATAAAAGGATGCTCAGTTTGAAGGGCATGACTGGAGCTGGGAAACCAGGAACCAACGGTGGCCTCTATTTCTCTGTCAAGAGCCCCATGACCTCCTCTCTTTCTTGTTTGAAATGGCCTGAAGCTTTCCCCGAGTCTGCAGCTATTCCCCAAATCATAGCTGGTCCTTCATCTGTGTGACCACAACACTTGTCTCAGCCCACTCTTGCCCCTACTGACGTACTTAGCACATTGACCATTGACTCTTAGCTAGCTCACGTACCACGTTCTCCAAATACTGTGCATTCCTTGAGGGCTGTGACCGTGCTTTGTTCCTCTTCTTCCCAGAACATTTCATAGTGTGTGTCTCACAGTGACAGTCAATAAATGCTTGCTCTACAGAGGCCTGTCTCTACTTTCAAAGTACACATGATTATTGCACCCTTGATACCAACCTCGTCATCTCTGAATTATTACAATCATTTCAGGCTCATCTCTGGTATCTCTTATCTTATATGGACTTCCCTGTTCCTCTTATACCCATCTCTAGTATATTATTTTTGGAGTGTCTGTAGTCATGATTTTTAAAAAGATTTATTATTATTATTATTATTATTATTATTATTATTATTATTTAGAGAGATTGAGAGAAAGAGTGTGTGTCAGTAGGGGGAAGACCAGAAGGGGAGGGAGAGGAAGGAAGAAGGAATTTCAAGCAGACTTCATGCTGATCACAGAGCCCAACATGAAGCTGGATCCTATGACCTGAGATCATGATCTGAGCCAAAACCAAGAGTCAGAAGATCAAACAGCTGAGCTACCCAGGTGCCCCCATAGTCACCATTTTTTTAAAGATTTTATTTATTTATTCATGAGAGACACACAGAGAGAGGCAGAGACATAGGCAGAGGGAGAGAAGCAGGCTCCATGCAGGGAGCCTGATGTGGGACTTGATCCTGGGACTCCGGGATCATGCCCTGGGCCAAAGGCAGATGCTAAACCGCTGAGCCACCCAGGCATCCCTAGTCACTATTTTTAAACAGAAGCCAGATCACACCATTGCTCTATCTACTCAAAACCTTCCAACAACTTGCCACCTTACCCAGGATAAAAGCCAAATCTTTACATAGGCACGTGAGACCCCATAGGACCTGATCCTGCACAGCCTCTTCCGACTCAGCTCCTCCCCTGTCCCCTCACTCTGGGTGCAGGTTACAGCACCCCCTTGATGATTCCTCCATCACATCCTACCAGGAGCCACTTTAGGTCCCCTCTTCTTGGAATTCTTGTCTCCAATAACTTCATAGCTCCTTCTGTACTTCCTTCAAGTCTTGGCTCAAACACGAGCTTATCAGAAATATCTGCCCCCCAAATCCTCTACAAAATAACAGAAATTAAGTAGAAGTAGTCCCCTTTCAAAGTACACCCGTCCCCTGATTTGGTGTTTTTCACAGTATTTCACCATGAACATTTGTTATATATTTTATATTCATTTGTGTTATTATGTGTCTTACAAGGTGTGACTATTACATCAGAGGCTTTCAATTTTTTGCTCATTGCTGTATCTTCAACACCTAAAATATTGCTTGATGCTCAGTAAGTGCTGAAAAGTGCTTTATAAGTGAATTCATAAATAAATGGAAAGATGGCAATGATTTCCCACCCATTTACCCCAGTTCTATCCAGTTCTTGTGGCTTGCTCCCTTTGCTGTAGTACCTCTTTTTGTTTGTTGCCAAATTGGCCACAAATTCTCTACTTTGTTGGAGTTGACCTTTGCTTTCCTATTTAAGTTAACATGAAATGTGCCCCTATTTTAGGAAGGTGAGAAAAATTCCTATGGATGTGGATAGGCATTAGAGGTATCAATGAAAATTCACAATTTCTAAACTATGTGTGTCTGTGTGTGTCCATGCTCATGTGTGTGTGTACATTAACGAATGTATATGCATGTGAATGTGTATGTTCACCTGCATCTGTCTGTGCATGCAGATATTTCCTAGCTCTGTCTACTTGAAGGGTCCAGAGGTAAAGACATCCCAGGAGCAATGACTGTGCCTCTTGCTCGAGTCTTGGTCCCTAACACTAAAGAGAACAAAAATCCTCAGGAAACAAGAATCCTCATAGGAATGGCTGACAGGGTAGGTACAGGAAGAGCCTAGAGTATCTTGTGTCAGGAAGTAAGGAAATGCTTAAAAACATAATGAGAACATGTCACAAAGAAACAAGAGCCAGCTTGAAAGGGCTCCCAAATCTGAGAGCATCACAATGATTGCGGAACCTTAATGAACTATAAACAATTGAAAATAAAAATCCCATAGATTCATTAAGTCCAAACAGAAATTAAATAGGTGAATAAGGGGCTCCTGGGTGGCTCAGTTGGTTAAGCATCTGCCTTCCACTCGAGTTGTGATCTCAAGGTCCTGGGGTTGAGCACCACGTAGGGTTTCCTGCTCAGAAAGGAGTCTGCTTCTCTCTGTTCCTCTGCTCCTCCCCCTGCTAGTATTCTCTCTCTCTCTCTCTCTCTCTCTCTCTCCAAATAAATAAATAAAATCTTTTAAAAAATAGATAAACAAATGGGGAGAAGGAGGGCTTCTGGTTATAGTAGGATGCTGGATGCTGGCTATTAAATGCACAGGGAAGGCTGGAGACAGAACATCATCATTTGCAACCATCACAGTGACCATTGGATGAGGCAAGAGTGTTAACGGGGATTAGGTCTTGAGTGGAATTTTGAGGAAGAGCAGGACACCTGCAAGATTTTAAGTATCTGCCACCAGCTTGCATACGGTTGCAAGGGGAAAAGGTGGCAATCGCACAGGGGAGAAATCATGCACTTTGAGCCAGTGATCAAAACTACCATCCCCGTTAGGGACAGCTGGATGTCACACGTGCCGTGCATGATGTCCCAAGAATACAATCCCACCAAGGTTGCGCGCTGGGTGAAAATGCATGGTCCCAATGTACACATAAGAAAATGTCAGACAAACCCAAAATGAGGAGAATTCTATCCTTTAAGAAAAGTTGGTAAGTGATATTGTTCAAAATTATCACCGTGGTCGGAAACAGGGAAGGCTGTGGAGGTTTTCTAGATTTGAATAAGGCTAAAAGGACCCAAATAGTAAATGTAATACTGTACCTAACCTGCATCCTGTACCAGAAGAGGAAAAGTGACCTTCACGAACTCCCTGAGACACTTGACAAAGATGGAAACACCGTGGCCAACTCGTGTTACACCAACGTCGAATTTACTGAAGTTGGAAACTATCCCATGACTCATGTGAAGGCATGTTCCTGCTCTTTGAAAACACACACTTAGGTGATGAAGGTAGAGATGAACATGATTTTCCCTCGAATGTTTCAGAAGAAAACAAAGAAGCTACGTGAGCCTATATAGGCAGAGCAAATGATAAGGTGAATCGGGTCACATGTCAACCCGAGGTGAATCTACACAAAAGGCATATGGGTGTTCTTGTGCTATTTTTATTATTCCATTTTCTGTAAGGTTGAGATCATTTCCAAATAAAACGTTTATTTTAAATGCACTGCCACACATTAGGGAAAGCTGTCTCCCCAGCATCTCTGCAGACCTCCGGGACCGTCCATCCGACCGAGCCCCTGCCTGGAGCTCTACTGAACTCTCTGTGTCCCTGGGGCCGTGAGGTTGCTGTGTCTCTGCGCCCCAGGTGGAGGACACCCACAGCACCGGGTGGGTGCGCAGGATACCTTTATGGAGGGAGGGCTCGGACACAGAAAGGGCCGTCTTATCAGAGAATAATCAACAATTCAAAACTCTTTGCAAGATACTCCCTTTCTTATCTTTCCCCGGGCACCTGCATCAACCAGGTAGTTCTCTCTGGCTTTTGTCCTGCTCCTGCTGCACTACCTTTCCTCTGCTCCCCAGGCTGCTCAGGATTAAAGAGAAAGATGAGGAGACCTTACAAACCTATTTGAATGTTTATTTTATCCCCCAAAACCATGCAAAGTGCTTTTTGGACTCAGTGTTTTTTTTTTTTTGTTTTTTGTTTTTTTTTTTTTAAAGATTTTATTCATTTAGAGAGAGTGTGCATGGTGAGGAGCAGAGCACAGAGCGAGGACAAGGGGACTCCCCTGGGAGCACAGAGCCCGACATGGGGCTCAATGCCAGGACCCATGGCCCTCAGATCTTGATCTGAGCCAAAACCAAGACTCAGCACTTAACCGGTTGACTGAGCCACCCAGGAACCCCCAGACACAATTTTTATTTAAAATTTATAAATCCTCAGGACATAGGTACGACTGTGATTTCCATTTTCCAGGCCACGCGACTTGGATTTGTCAGAGTGCTGGCTAAGGTCTCCTGCTGGTTTGCAAAATCTCTGAGCCTCTCTACCTGCCTCCATTGAGAGGACTGACTTCCGACTCAACGGAAGGCGAACAAAACAAGTTGCGAGATGTCTGAAGAGAGAAGTAAGTGTAGTGTAGGAGTGGCTGCATGTTTTTAAAAGTACTTAATTTGCTATATTTTAATTGGCGGCCCTGGAACAACTGAATTAACGTGGAAAGGACTCTGCTGCCATCTAGTGGACCCTCCGCGCTGACCCGCGATTTCCTCGTGCTCAGGAAAGAGCCACACCTGAGAACACCCCGCGCAGGTGCAGGTACGGGGTCCCTTCCACCCTTACCCCACGTCGCCCCGCCATGTGCAGGTACGGGGTCCCTTCCACCCTTACCCCACGTCGCCCCGCCATGTGCAGGTACGGGGTCCCTTCCACCCTTACCCCACGTCGCCCCACGCAGGTGCAGGTACGGGGTCCCTTCCACCCTTACCCCACGTCGCCCCGCCATGTGCAGGTACCGGGTCCCTTCCACCCCTACCCCACGTCGCCCCACGCAGGTGCAGGTACGGGGTCCCTTCCACCATTACCCCACGTCGCCCCACGCAGGTGCAGGTACGGGGTCCCTTCCACCCGTACCCCACGTCGCCCCACGCAGGTGCAGGTACGGGGTCCCTTGCACCCTTACCCCACATCGCCCCGCGCAGGTGCAGGTACGGGGTCCCTTGCACCCCTACCCCACGTCGCCCACGCAGGTGCAGGTACGGGGTCCCTTCCACCCCTACCCCACGTCGCCCCACGCAGGTGCAGGTACGGGGTCCCTTCCACCCGTACCCCACGTCGCCCCACGCAGGTGCAGGTACGGGGTCCCTTGCACCCCTACCCCACGTCGCCCCACGCAGGTGCAGGTACGGGGTCCCTTCCACCCTTACCCCACGTCGCCCCGCCATGTGCAGGTACCGGGTCCCTTCCACCCTTACCCCACGTCGCCCCACGCAGGTGCAGGTACGGGGTCCCTTCCACCCCTACCCCACGTCGCCCCACGCAGGTGCAGGTACGGGGTCCCTTCCACCCTTACCCCACGTCGCCCCGCCATGTGCAGGTACCGGGTCCCTTCCACCCTTACCCCACGTCGCCCCACGCAGGTGCAGGTACGGGGTCCCTTGCACCCCTACCCCACGTCGCCCACGCAGGTGCAGGTACGGGGTCCCTTCCACCCTTACCCCACGTCGCCCCACGCAGGTGCAGGTACGGGGTCCCTTCCACCCTTACCCCACGTCGCCCCACGCAGGTGCAGGTACGGGGTCCCTTCCACCCTTACCCCACGTCGCCCCGCCATGTGCAGGTACCGGGTCCCTTCCACCCTTACCCCACGTCGCCCCGCCAGGTGCAGGTACGGGGTCCTTTCCATCCTTATGCCACATCCAGGGGCAGAGGCTTTTCAAGCACAAACCGTATTACAGCGACTCCTGGAAATTCACCCGTGGTGCTAATGCCTGTCACCGATCACGCTGTCATGTTGGAGCATTTTCTTTAATGATTAGCACTATAAGACAATGTATAAAATTATTTTTTACATACTCTGAATATTTAATCTTCATAATATACTTGGAGAGTAGATATAAGTATGCACACTTTATAATTAATCAAAGAATTTGACTTTTTCAAGTCTCTATAGTTGGGTAACGATGAGGCTCACACAGAAGTTCATTTCTTTTTTTTTTTTTTTTTCTAGATTTTATTTATTTTTTCATGAGAGACACACAGAGGGAGAGAAAGGCAGAGACACAGGCAGGGGGAGAAGCAGGCTCCATGCAGGGAGCCTGACGTGGGACTCGATCCCGGGTCTCCAGGGTCACACTCTGGGCTGAAGGCGGCGCTAAACCGCTGAGCCACCCGGGCTGCCCTGAAGTTCATCTTAATTCAAGCCCAGGCTTCCTTCCCTCCTCCCCTCCTCTCTCCTTCCCCCTCCCTCTTTCCCTTTCTCCTTCCTTCTCCCCTCCCTCCTTCCTTCTTCCTTCCGTCCCCTCCTCCCGTCTCTTCCACCTTTCCTTCCACTCTTCCTCTCTTCTTCTTACATTTACCCTCCCTCCCTCCCTCCCCTTTCTCTTTGCACAGGTGTGTGTCTCCCCTGGGGCAGGATCTGCAGACAGGCCGGTCTCCCACCCGGCAGCACGAGCCTGGCCCCGGAGACCTAGGGTGTCTAAGGGGGTGCTCTGGGGAAGCCTTGTTCCCCTGACACAGTTCTGTCTTTCCCTTGTCCTGCTCCTTCCTGCAGTAACGACCCGACCCGTGCCCCAAGCTATAGAATGAGCCCCGGGACATCTGGGGCCGATGTGCTTGAGCCTGTAAGCGGGCGCCCCCAGGACAGCTCATAGAGAGGAAAAGCGGCCCTTTCCTTCGATTGAGCTACTGGCCACCGTTTTTCTGGAACATGCACCTGCAGCATCTCTGGCTGACACAGTGCCCACAGCCCCACTTCACCGTATATACTTTTCTATCAAAAATATACATGAGGTTTGAGAGAGAGAGAAAAAAAAATCAAGAGATAGAAGCCATTAGGGGAACAGAAAGCATATCTTCTCTTAAATAAGACTTGATAATAGCCTGCAGAGTCAAACTAGGTTAGTTTTGTAAATCATTTTCTGAAACCCTCAGGCCACAGACATTCGACCAGACCAGAAAATAATAGCCTTGACCCTCGCCCCCATTCCTTCCTGGCTGCTCCTTGCTATCGATTCTTTCTTCCTCATGAACTGGCTCCCTGATGCTGAGAAGGGACACAAAGAGCTCTGTGCAGCGAAGCCATGACCGGTGTTCGTCCTCACTGCCCTGGGAAGGTTCCCGCAGAGGCAAACAAGCCTCTGCCTCCTTCATCAGATCCACGTCTCCGGAGGCCCTCCGTGCCTCTGGCAGCTCGGGGGCCCTTAGGGCCTCTTGTCATCCCCAGCCTCTGGGGACAGCCAACCAAAGACCATGAAGGCTGTAATGCACCCCCCCAGCATGCATTTGATGTTTTGGGGACTGCAATGCATGACTCAGAGAGTGGGCTCCCAAACAGGGGGTTGCGAGTGGGGAGCGCAGGCTCATCAAGGCAAAACCACAAGGTTACATAAGTTGTTTTGGAAGAAGGATGATTGGTGCTGGCAGCTACACCCACCACCTAATGCGGGATTGGCTTTTTTAGTCAATAGGTGTGTTACCTTATCTCTACTTCAGCACAAGAAATGTGTCCCAGGAGGTGGCCTAGGTTGTCATAGTGAAGTTGTCATTGACAAGCTGTAATTGACAAAAGTAAAAAAAAGTCTCTCTACTTTAAAAAGTGCAGTAGGAGAGGTGCACAGGGCCAGCCTCCTCGATATCCTACGGACCCTACTGTGACCGACCCTCTTAGCGCCGCTTACTTCACTCTGGAATCTTCTGTCATAGTGTGAAGCCCCCCAAGTCCCCTGGAGACTTGCCTCCCACCTCCCGTTCCGAGCCCTGTGTGGGGTCTCAGTTCCCACTCTGAGCCTTGTACCTTTTCACCCCGGATTCCAGGCTGCATGGACAGCATCTTTGATAGGACTGCTCGGTTGCTTCATGTCTCCCTCGGCTTCATGCCATGCTGCACGAGAAGCCCTCTGTGTTCTGAGTGGGACTTCCGTAACTCCAGACCCAGACCCGTCAGGGTTTAGATTCCCAGCAATGTGGTTGTTTTCATACAGACTAGTTCACATGTTTTAAAATGCTGTGTCATCTACTAAATTAATTTCCTGCAATTCCTTCAAACACTAGGATGTTCCTACTGGGGGAAATCAAGGACAGACACCTGCAGCCGGCCTCCTGAACCCGCCCCATTCCTCTTTCTATATGGCAGGGTCACACGTCCACGGGGCAGCAGGGCTGCCTCTGACCCAGTGGTAACAGCTACAAAATAACGGGTCAGTGGTTCCAGCTGGCAAGGGTTTCGGTCCAGCAGCTGCCAGATGGGCAAAGCTCAGCAGTAATTCTTACAGCCGCTCTCGGGTACAGGGTTAAGTCCTTCTCGGAGAGCCCAGGTCAGTGAGCCTGTGGCTGATAGCAAGAAAAAAAGTTCAAATGGGCTATGTCAGAGAACAGATGGCAAGATCTTCCTATCTACTGGGAGAGTCTATACCCTTCCAGGAGCCAAGTTCTACAAGCATCGGAAAACTTAATTATTTCTCTCTTTTTTTAATTATTTCTTTTCTACTCCCAATATCTATGCTAGTGTTAACTATGTCCTTTCCTCCTGGTGTTTTCCAGGGAAGACACAGCAGCAATAAGCATTTGGAACATTGGCCATGGTTTTCTGGCTTCTGTGACTACAGAGCGTGTCCTGGTCTAGATGGAATGTGAGGTTGGAATGTCAACTGCTATCTTTGTTTGTTCTAAGGATGTGGATCAAACCTGTCTAGCTTATAGAAATGAATTTTGCTGTCAGGTGGCAGGTTGCATACCTAGATCAGAGAAGCCACCTTGAAAATAATCCCCTGGCTAGGAAATGTGACTGGGTTTACCCATTCTTATTGGCATCGTAGGATTTTGGAATTAGCAGGATCAGCATGGTCTGTGGATTTTCAAGCTGTGCTCCCCAGAATATCATGGGACCAGAGTCCATGTAGAAGTTGCAGGGGCAGAGAGGTCAGGCAATTGTGCAGCGTCTCCCAACCACTCACCCTTCCAACCAGACAGCTCTCTGGTTATTGATTTCACACTTTCAAATATAGCAAAGTGGGTAGGAGCCCAGAATGTTCAATCCAATGATGGAGACTGATCTTGAGTGATATTCAACACCTATATGCTTCCATTTCTAAAATAAAGATAATAATCACATTTTACATAGCACTTACCAGGTGGTTGGCATCATTATAAGCACTTTATATTTATTTACTATTAATCATTTGATTATTTACGTTTAATGTGAGAAGCTCTGTTTTTAATGTGAGACGTACTGTAGCAGAAATCCTGTGCAAAAGTGTTAAATTCTAGAGACAGCTCACAAGTAAAGGAAGTACGTATATTCGGAGTGACCTCGGAGAATTCCTTAAAGTTCTCATAAAATCTAATACTTTTTGCAGGTTTTTTTTTTTTTTTTTTTTTTTTTGTGAATCTTGGCTTGTCTAAGTTTTCCTGACTCTTTGCAAGTCAGCAATTGCTAATGAGCCTCAATTAATGTTTCATTTTTCTCCTGAAGTGTGCTGGTGGAACAATTTTAACTCCCTCACCTGGCCACCTGAAAATTGATGGTCTCAATATCAGTGATCAGAACCCTTAAAATCCATTCATTCTTTATCCAACGTGCAATGACTTTTTAGTAGCTGACATCTTTTGAGTTTCCTATTTATTCACTATTATTTACTATTGGGTTTACAAGATTCTAGTCTGAGCACTCCACATATATTAAATCATTCAGTGTTCAAAACATGCTATGATAGGGGCACCTGGGTGGCTCAGTGAGTTAAGTGTCAGACTCTTGATTTTAGCTCAGGTCATGATCTCAGGCTCTTGGGATCCAGCCCCATACTGGGTTCGGTGCTGGGTGTGGAACCTGCTTAAGATTCTCTATCTCTCTCTCTCCCTCCCATCCCCCTCTAAAAAACATAACCAAAAAAGAAACAAAAACAAACCAAAACATACTATGACAGTCATTTTGATCTTCACTTTACAGATGAGGAAACTGAGGCATAATATGGCACCAGATGTGAACCAAGCAGGTAGGCCTTGGAACCCCTTTTCCTTACAGCTATGCTATGCTGATTATTTTAGGCTGGATTGTTTCCACTTTCTATTTAACATAACTGGCCCAATAAAAGTTTTGTAAGAGATATAGTTGAATTTGTGGAAAACTAAATGCCATTGGGATGCTATTCTTATTTAATATTTCCAATGAATATCAGTATTAGGGTCATTTTACTGATGAGAAAACAAGACCAAGAAGGGTAAAGTATGGTCCAAAGTTCTATACTACAACATGATAGACTGGACCCAGCCTAACACAACCTGATGGTTATAATACCCTCTTTGCACTATCCTGCCTTCCTGAGTAGGATGGCTGCTGGGGTTAATGATGATGCTGAGATGATGATGGAGAAAGCCTATCATAAGTCCTGGAGCATAACAAGGGTGTATTGTTAATTAATATCATAACTGGATTCCAGAAAGTGGGGCATTTATTATGGAGTTCTCTTGGATCAACACATGAGTGAAGGAAGAAGATGGAAGGGGAGGCAGACAGAAGGACAAATTCAGCTGCAAAGAAGCCCCAGGTAAGTCTTTGGCCAATCCCATGGGAAGCTCTGGAGTTGGAGGGGCCCTATGGAACTGTCAAAAGTTGAAATAAGGAAGCCAGTCTTTATACTCTGTATTGATCGGTCATTGGGTGAAGGCTGCCTTTGAAGGAGATGGCACTGGGGGTGAGAAAGTCCCCAAAGACGTCTGACAGCTGAAGGCTGTCTGCTGTTGGCTGAGGAGGGAAACAGCAGCTTTATTTCTGAGAGGAGAATGTGTGTGTGTCACATTATTGCATCCACCCATATTGGTAATATTTAAAACATTCATTGTCATTATTGGTCTCATAAGGTTTTGTTTGTAAAAAATTTTCATCTTTAAATGTCTTTGAAAGTTTCTTATTTATTTATTTTTTTAAAGATTTTATTTATTCAAGATAGAAAGAGAGACAGAGCAAGTATAGGCAGGGAAGGGGTAGAGGGAGAGGGACAAGCAGACTTCCCTCTGACCAGGGACCTCCATGCCAGGTTTAATCCAGGACCCTGGGATCATGACCTGAGTGGAAATCAAGAGTCAGACACTTAACTGATTGAGCCACTCAGATGCACCCCCCCCAATGTCCCCCTTCTGCATCCATTCTTTCCTCTCTAGTTCTTCCTGCCCTAACTGCCAGCTAAGTCTCACCTGTTTCACAGTCTCATCCATGTACCAATAAATAACCCCCAGACCTTTAACTGGAACATGGGGACTTTCAAACTCCAGCCTTCATGCCACTAGACATGTAGGGACTAGAGATGTCATAGAAGACACAGAATCTACTCTGACTCTGGGATTTATAGAAATAGAATTCATAAGATTTATAACCATGAAGGCCTTTAGAGAGAACGTTTGTGGTTATAAATTAGATATGGTATAAATTATAGTATAATGTGTATTTCCCTGAAAAGCAGCATGAAAATGTAGATGTTGGGGATGTGAGTGGTAGTATTCTTATTATGCAAGATTTGAGTTAAGTATGTGTCTATAAACACTTGCCTCAGATAGAAGGCATTTTAATACATAAAATGTGAGCATAAAATATTGAAAAATCATTAGCACAAAAATAAAAGATAAGAGCTGAGAAATCCAAAGGAGTGTGTGTCTGGGAGAGGGGAGGTAAATATTATCTAAATCCTAATCTTAAAATAGCTGCTGCTGCTGCTGAACACAAAAGTTAACTCTAAACTTTCTGGTGGCCAAATAGGGCTCAGAGCCTCACAGGCCTCGTAACACTTCTTCAAGGAGACCAGGACGTCAGAGCCAGCTAAATTCTGAGCTTAGGAGAGTCCCGCCTGGCAAAGGTTTATCTGGGGACTTCTCTGGCAGATGGCAGACAAGGAAGTCCTAAATTTCATCTGACACTTGGTGGGAGGAGGGTTGTATGTGCGTCTGTGTTGGTGTCCATGTGCATAGCTGTGTGTGCATGCTTGAAATCACCATATGTATAGTTGTGCGAATTTGTGGTGGCTTGAAATGTCTCAGTTGATCATATGTTCTGTGCCGTACTCATCGATAGGTGCCTCAGGAATATTCAACAAGCATTAACCCTGTAGGAGAAAATACTTTCCTGATATCAACTTCTAGGCAGATGACAAATGCAATTGTCCAGTTGTCACTCTTGCCCTAGGGGTCTGAACAGGATATATTAATGAGGCCTGAGCTGCCAGAGGCTCTCCAGAAGGCTACTTCTCCATCACTTAGACATCTGATCCTTCCACCTCCCAGCCACAGCCCTCACAGCAGAGGTTTAGAGCTCACAGCAAAAGTGCAGGAAGCTTGAGATGGTGAAGATTCTATGGAATGCATTTTCCTTGAAAACGTGACATTGGAACAACACACCCTGACTGCCCTTGCACAAATTCCACAATGGCACATTGGGAGCCCTAAGGGGCTGATGACATGGTCAACACCAGTGTGTGTAAGTAATATGCTCTCTGAACTTCCCCGTATCCATGATTATTGACCAAAACAATCAGAGGAGATGTCTTTCTTCTTTCTCTTTGGAAAGACATGACTGTAGCCCTAGTGGATCATCTTCAAAGGCAGAAGACAAATGTCTACGCTCCCCATTAATATGCCAGTGTGACTATTTGAAAAAAAAAAGGGGGGGGGGAGTGGTATTAGAAACCAATCTTTTATTTTTTTATTTTATTTTTTATTGCCAAGCAATGAGTGCTAGGATCTTTCTTTAGTAGCCTTATCATAATAATAATAATAATAATAATAATAATAATAATAATAATAAAATAATAATAATGTTTAGTGAGCTTTTGCAAGGTGCCCATTGCCGGAGTAAGCACTCTGCAGGCATAATCCCATTTAGTCCTCTAATAGCCCTACAAGGCAAATACTATTATCATCCTATTTATAAATGAGGAAACTGAGGCATAGAGACTAATTTGGTCAAGATTATTTAGCCAGCGGAGGGGAGATCCTGACCTCTCACAGTCAGAGGGCACACTCAAACTTCTTAACCTTCATTCTCTACTTTCTTTCATTAAGATACGAGAACAAAACAGAGAGAAGATTTATTTAATTTCTGCTTCTTCAGGATGCTTTTTGGTCCATTGTCGAGTATCCACACCTACAGACCATTCTTATTAGAATCTGAACTAAAATGTTTAATAGGCCTTCGGGACTTTATTTGTCTATCCCCAGAAATCTCAGATGCAACTCAAAATTCTATTTCTTGGGACACCTGGATGGCTCAGTTAGTTGAACAGTCAATTCTTGATTTCAGCTCAGGTCATGATCTCGGGGTCCTGGGATTGAGCCCCACATTGGGTTCCCACCTTCACTTTGCACTATTCACACCTGTGAAGTCAATATCTTAGTGTCTCTGATAAAGGCCAAACTCTTAGCAATCAAGGCACTTCACAACTTGGTCCTAGGTAACCTGTTCCATCCTATTTCATCTTCAGGTTCTACCATCCTGAACACCATAGACTGGAGTTCTTGAAGACTAGATTGGCACAACAAGTGTCCCTGATTGGGCCATTTTGGGTTCTTTCCTTTGTCTGGAAAACTTGTTTCCCTTCTATCATCTAGAGAGCTTCGGTATGCCTGTCCTTGAAAAAATTACCTAAGTTTTCCCTCTAATGAAAATCCACCCAGACAGAACGAACTTCTCTGTGTTGCTGGAATGTTTTAACAGCTGTCCATTACAACTGTGTATTAGGATTCTCCAGAGAAACAAACTCAATAGGAGAGATAGAGAGACAGACAGACACATATAGATAGATAGATGATAGGTTGATAAATAGGCATTTATTTTAAGGAATTGGCTCACACAATTGTGGGGACTGGCAAGTCTAAAATCTGCAGGCTAGAGATCCAGGAAAGAGTTGCTGTTGCATCTCCAGTTCAAAGGATAACTGGAGGCATAATTCCTTTTCTCACTGGGGACCACAGTCATCTTTTCTCTTAAGGCCTTCAACTGGTTAGATGAGGCCCACCTGCATTATGGAGGATAATCTGCTTTACTCAAAGTCTCTTGATTGTAAATGTTAATAGCATCCCAAAAATGACTTTCAGAGCAACATCCAGACTGGTGTTTGACCCATAACTGGGTACTATGACCTAGCCAAATTAACATAAAATTTACCATCCCAGGCTTTTCTCACATTTTACTTATTCATTTGCCTGCCAAATCCTCTAAAATATGAGCTGCTTATAAGTCACGACCCTAAGCTTTGGTGTCATTGTCACCATACATTAAGAAACATCACTTCTTTTAATATGTAAAACTATGAGCACTGCACCTGCCATCAAAAATGTGTTCCCAGAGTGACATGATCAGTCCAGAAGGCGGAGGGCAGTAAGGGACAGAGGAATGACTCTACTACAGTGTTTGACTATAGTGAATGGATGGGTAGTGGATGACTAAGCTCCCTGGCTTCAAATATGGAAATAGGTTCTCTCTGGGGAGGCTGGGTGAATCTCATGATTCTGGATTATAGAGACCAAACCCTCTGGAGAGAAGCAGGCTCAAAGAGTGGTCAGAGATGCAGTCCCTCAGGTGGTGGGTAGAAGCACTTATCATCCTAAAAGCCTCGCTAGCCCTCAGTAGGGCTTTAAATTCACTTCTGTCTTGGCGGCTTCCTTTCAAGTCACCTTGACTTTGGAGTGGAGGAATGAGGAGTCAGCCCCTTTGCCGCCCACTAGGTGGTAGTGGAAGCCCACCTCTGATGGGTCCAGTGTTTTCTGCTTGCTCAGCTCCCTAAGTCGCCTGAGAAAACTTCCAATCCACCCAGAACCCTGCTGGGAATTTTCAGGTTAACTAAGTCACTTTAATTTTCTTGGGAAAATAGTCGCAGTCACACATCAGATAAGAGGCTTCTTGGACACCAGGACCTGCAGTGTGAGACAGCCACCTTTTTCCAGCCCCTAGACAGAGAGAAGCTTCTTTTCCTGCCACCCCTATACACAAGCCTCCACCCCACAGCAGGATCAAAGCCTGCTCCGGGCATGATCCCACCCAAGGCCTGTTTACTTCCTCTGCTTACTTCCACTTTCCAAAGCCAGGACAGATTTCATGCTTAGTACCTACTATTGAAGTCCTCCAATGGCCTTTCTCTGCTTCCCGTCTGCTGCTGCACAGCAGACTGGCAGCTCGTCGATAGCTGACTACAAAGTTTGCAGGATCAGACTTCTTAGGGGTCCTGCTTGCTCCTGGGGTGCAGGCACAAGACATATACGTGCTAAAAATAAACAAATTTCTTAAGTCCATCAAACACAGAAATTTGGGTATTAAGATACTTTCCCTCCTTCAAAACCTTTATCTTTTCTATGAATTTATTTATATCGCCTCTACAGCTCATCATTTTGAAGGACAAACTTTCCATAGATGGGGACAATTTGTACTTTTTTAAGTTAATCTGGTGTACATGATATGAAATGGTACGCTGTGCAGAGCAAGGGCTCATAAATGTTGGTTGGTGCTGACACTACTCTCTGGAAATTTTATGTAAGAGCTCCTTTGTCTCTGTGACTTCAAAGTCCTTCACCTACAGGATCTCATTTTCCACTTAGTGTGATAACAAAGGGCCACGGATTATTATCCTCAATTTACAGGTAGGCACAATAAGTCAAGGAAAGACTATTTGCCTGAGAATATAGAACAGGTCAATGATGTAACCAATCATTTCTCTGTTCTTAGCATCAGTCCTCAATGTCTCTTGCATTGAGGTGCTAGTCTGTTACCCCCGAACTCTGAACCCAAAGGAAGTGGCATCAGAGTCTCTTAAATGGACTCTGAGGCCTGAATCATTTGTTACCTCCTCTCTCTTGGCCACCATTCTCTCCTCATTGCTCCCAAGTCACCAACAGGACAGATCATCAAAGCAGTTTTCTGGTAGATCAATAGTCAACAATATCTCATTACTACAGGAATCAGATCTTTCCAGCAGCCTTGTTCTGATTTCCATCAAGTCAGAGCTTTTAGAAAATGGAACACAATTCATATCCCAGTTCTCTATACCACTGACCTGAAACTCCAAGCCAATGCTGCCCTTTGGGGCTCCAAGTTGTAAAGTTAGTCTGCAGAAGATATAGGGCAATAGTGGCAAAACCCCCAAATTTGTGCAGTTATAATCACTTCCACCAAAAGATATTCTATCCTCCTTCAAGATCCCACTCATGTCACCTCTGTGAGAACTTCTAACCTCGCCCTTCAGTTGGTATGAACTGATTGCTCCTTGAAACATACATAAAACTTAGTGAATATTTCTGGCTTGAAATATCTCCACTGCTTGTATTAGAGCTATTTATCTGAAGTTCATCCCCACTGCTCCCATTATTGGAATTATAATGTTCTAAGGAACATATGCCATATTATATTTACTTTGTGTTATACCTGGAGCTAGCACATTGCTTGTCCTTAAGACAATGTCATAGGACCATGGACAGCACGTGTCCCCAGGAAAGCTTGTTGAATGGCATTTAATTGTCCTAATTAAATCCATAGCCTTTAGCCATATCTAATTCATTCTGAAGTTGAACAGATTAATTTTCCTAAAACAGCACTGTCTTCATGCCACTTCTCTGCTAACAACAATTCTTAATATCACCCATTGCTCATAGAATTAAGTCTACTCAGGGGGACCCAGTATGCAAAAGATGACTGAGTTCATCCCTGTCCTACTTGTCCAATTTTATGTCCTGTGTCTCTAGCAAAACTTATTGCCCATGGGCTTTGTTTTGGGCCTTGAATAATCCTTTCTTAGTTCTGCCTTCATATATTTAGTTTCTTCTATCTGAAATGCTCTATTTCTTTGCTTCTCAAAGTTTTTACTTTTCTTCCAAGAGGATAATTAAAGGGAAATACCATTGGATTTGGTGAAAGAGGGAATACTGGTAACATTGAAGAGTGGAGAATGGAATTTCTGCAGAGTTGAGGACAAAATCAGATTCCTGAGGCCACGAAAGGAGAGAGGTGAGAGTGGCATATGTGATTCATTTATGTTGTGATTTGAGAGTAAGAAAAAAAGTGACCAATATGGCACCTAGATGAGCTCGGTGGTTGCAAACAGTAGCATTCTGTTTGGTTTGGCCATTGGTATAGAGATGCCCTCATTGTGAGTGGAGTGTGGGGTAGGAGCCTCTGCAAAGAAGGTTAATGCTCAGGAAAAGCCAGCATGAGGTGGCTTTTCTCCACAGCTTATGCCCAGGCGTCTTCTCTCACCTTCATCAGTTCCCCTTCCAGCTCTCTGCTAGGGGCCAGACTTCATCAGGAAGGACCCTTCACTTTGCTCACACTCATTTGCATTTCCAGGTCTCCTTCATCCAGTTAGCTCTCCACCATCTTTCATTGCAATAATACCATAAAAATCCCTTTATCTTCTAAGTATAATTACTTTGTTAAATCCCTGTATTTGTTGATCCATCATGAAACAGACATGTGATGGGAAAAGTTATAAAGACAATATTGGCTCTAACTGAAATTTACTCTCACCAACACCAAATGGTCCCACAGAACTGTCAAGGTTTGTGTTACATTTTACCAAGTTAGCTCACTCCCTCACAAACCACAAGCCTCTTCTAACTCTCTCCACATTCCTAAAATGCTCAACCACTTCATTTCCATCTCCATCTCCCTCCCTGATCCCCCTGCCCACATACAGACACATACACATTGACAATCGTCTTTATCAGGAGAGGGTCTCACATTTTTTTAAAAGAAAAGAAGACTAGAAGCTATCAGATGGGCACTCCCTCCACTCCCCATGGGCAGGTGTTCCCATCCTTTTTCTCCTCCTTCCTTCCTGTTTCAATAGCAGAGCTCTCTGTCTCCTACCCAAGGCCAATATCTTGACCTCAGCCTTGGAACAATGACTGGTCATTGTTTTCTTCTTAGAATACATCACTCCTTCTCTTTCTTCTCTTTGTAGCTCTGTTCTCAATTTGATTATTTCCATCTGTGTGTTAACCATGTTTCCTTCACAGACTCACCTTCTTTTGCCTCATGTTGATAATAACGATGATGATAATGAGCAAGAACCAGGAAAATGATACAACTAACATTTGGTAAGTGCTTATTATGTGCCAGATACTGTCCTTAGAACTTTACATGTGTTATTTCATTTAATCTTCACAAAGCCCTAGGGAATAAGTATTATTAGCTCCATTTTTACAGATGAGGGAACAGGGGTTCTAAGAGGTTAAGTGAATTGCTTGAGGCCATACAGTTACTATATGAAGGAGCTGGAATTTAGACAAAGGCAATCTGGCTTCAGAACCTCAACTCTTTTTTTATTTTTAATTTTTAAATTATTTTTATTTTAAATTATTTTTTGTTGTTGTTGTCAGGGTAATGCTGGCCTTGTAGAATAAATTTGGAAGCTTTCCTTACTCTTTATTTTTTAGAATAGTTGGGGAAAAATGGGTATTCACTCTTCTTTAAACGTTCATTAGAATCTACCCATGAAGCCCTCTGGTCCTGGACTTTTGTTTGTTGGGAGGTTCTCGATTACTGGTTCTATTTCATTGCTGGTAATTCATCTGCTCAAATTTTCTATTTCTTCCTGCTTCATATTTGGAAGGTTATCTGTCTCTAGGAATTTATCCATTTCTTCTAGGTTATCTAGTTTGTTGGCATATAATTTTTCATAATATTCTCTCATAATCCATCATATTTCTGTGGTATTGGTTGTTTTTCCTCTTTCATTTCTGATTTTATTTATATAAGTCCTCTCTTATTTTTCTGGCTAAAGGTTTATCAGTTTTGTTTATGTTTTCAAAGGAACAGCTCCTGGTTTCACTGAGGTGCTCTATTGTTTTTGTGTGCCTACTTATTTATTTCTCTTTAATCTTTATTATTTCCTTCCTTCTATTGGCTTTGGGTTCTGTTTGTTCTTCATTTTCCAGCTCCTTTAGCTGTAAGGTTAGGTTTCTTATTTGAGATTTTCCTTGTTTCTCAAGTTAGGCTTGGATTGCTGTTATCTTCCTTCTTAGAACAGCTTCTGCTACATCTCCCACATTTTTGGGCCATTGTGGCTTCATTTTCATGTCTCCCTATCTGCTTTGATGTTCTCTTCAGTTTCTTAGTTGATCCACTCATTGTTTAGTAGCATGCTATTTAGCCTCCATGTATCTGTGTTCTTTCCAGACTTTCCCTGGGATTGATTTCTAGTTTCATACTACTGCAGTCAGAAAAGATATGTGACAGGATTTAAAATGTTTTAATTTATTGAGACTTGTTTTGTGGCCTAACATGTGATCAATTCTGGAGAATGTTCCATGGGTACTTGAATGTGTTTTTCTCTGTTTTTGGATGAAATGCTTTGAATATATCTATTAGGTCCAACTGGCCTGGTCTATCACTCAAAGCCACTGTTTCCTTGTTGATTTTCCTTTTTTTTTTTTTTTAAGATTTTATTTATTTATTCATGAGAAACAGAGAGAGAGAGAGACAGACAGAGACAGAGAGAGAGGCAGAGCCACAGGCAGAGGGAGAAGCAGGCTCCATGCTGGGAACCCGATGCAGGACTCCATCCCGGGTCTCTAGGATCATGCCCTGGGCTGAAAGCAGTGCTAAACCACTGAGCCACCCGGGCTGCCCATCCTTGTTGATTTTCCATCTGATCAATCCATTGATATAAGTGGGGTGTTGAAGTTCTCTACTATTGTTGTAATACTGGCAACCATCTTCCTTTACATCTGTTAATAGTTGCTTTATATATTTAGGTGTTTCCACATTGGGCCCATAAATATTTACAATTTATTTAAATAAATTGTATAATCTTGTTAGATTGTTCCCTTTATCATTATGTAGTGTCCTTCTTTGTCTCTTGTTATAGTCTTTGTTTAAAGGCTGTTTTGCCTGATGGAAGTATCACTACCCCAGCTTTCTTTTCACTTACATTTTCATGAGGCTTTTTAAAAAATATTTTATTTATTTATTCATTAGAGACATACGGAGGGAAGCAGAGACATAGGCAGAGGGAGAAGTAGGGTCCCCATGGCGATCCCAATGCAGGACTTGATCCCAGGACCCCGGGATCATACCCTGAGACGAAGGCAGATGCTCAGTCACTGAGCCCTCCAGGTACCCCTGCATAAAACTTTTGATCATAGAACTCTATTGTTTTCTATTCTTGGATTTCCTCATGATTGGACTTTACAGTGTACTCTCTTCTCTGCCCACGACTTGACTTATACCTACATGCTGACACTCACAAATTTTTATTTATTTATATCCCTGACTTCTCCAAGTTCTAGAACTGACATCTAATTCTTTATTTGATGCATATACTTGGAAGACATAAAGGCTTTCCAGAGTAGGTCTAATATAAACCTGGTGATATCCCCATGGATGTGTATCAGCTAGTCGTGCCATCATTCATTCATGTGCTAACACAAATCTCAACACATCTGTTGCCCTCATTCCTCTTATATCCATACCCCTTAGAAGGTGCAAATCTTATTGTTATCCTTCTGCTTAATATCATTCAATGGTTCCTTATTGGTTAATTCAGAAAGAATAATAAAGGGAAAGATGTACTTGAAAAAACAACTAACATTTGGTGGGCCTCATTTCAGAACACTCTCTGACTTCTTGTGCTTTAAAGATTTATTCATTTTAGAGAAAGAGAGAGTTAGGAGGGAGGAAGAGGGAGAGAGAGAATCTCAAGCAGACTCCCCACTGAGCATGGAGCCCAATATAGGGCTCAATCTCACAACACTGAGATCACGACATGAGCTGAAATTAAGAGTCGGATGCTTAACTGACTGAATCACCCAGGGCTCCTGGCTCCCTATGCTTTAGAAACCAATCTTGTTTCAGTATCAAATGTGCCATGCCCTCTCTACCCCTGGATGTGAACTTGGAACACTTCCTATTTCTTCTAAATAACTCCTATTCAATCTTTAGTTCTCAGCTCAAACACTTCCTCAGATAAGCCTTTCCCATTTCCCCAAACTAAATCTGGTCTTAGTTAAATGCCCACATGAAATACTTCTTTAGGGCAGAGCACACATTTTATTGCAACATTTCCTTTATTTTAATTAATAGTCCAATTGATGTCTATTTCCTAACTAGATGTGACCTTGCCAAGGTTTGATCACATAAAAGTAAGCCATAATACTTAGGCTGAGGGCTAAAAGTACTCTGAAAAAGAGCCAGGAAAGTTCAACAATGTGCCTAATAAAAATATTTTTCTTTTTTTATCTATAGACTTCATTTATAAGAAAACATGTCAGTAGGATGATATTGAGAACAGTGGCCATGAAAAGAAAGATTGGTATTCTTAGAATGACATGCCAAGGAACTATAGAATGTGACACTATGTAGGTAGGAGGTCAAAAAGGAAAATAAGGAGATTCTCTGTCAATAATTTGGGGATTTACCTGTAAAACTGGAATCTCTGGGTTAGTCCATATAAAGTGCTCATAAATTGGAGAGCAAGTGTGAATTAAGTCTCAGCTACCATATGTTGTGCCATGAGAATGACCCACCTTGGATGAGGAGCATAAGAATGGCCTGGGCCTGATTCCAGTCATGTCTACTGGACTAAGGCAGATGGCGATAAGAGAGAAACATGTAGACCAGCTTACAGTGGAGAAGCAGGCTGAACTCCAACTATGAAATCCATAGATAATAGGCAAAAAATCCTAATGAGAAGTGTTGAATGTCTTCATGCATCACCAGAACAATGTTACTCCAACTTAATCACTTGTGGGACCATATGGAGAAGGTTGAGACTATTTCAAGGTTTTGTGGGCTGTAAGACTCCATAGGAGTATTTGGGATTTTAGGGCTAGGAAGAGGCTCTTGGAATTGATCAGAAGTAACTAGATAGGAAATACCTCAGCAGAACCAACACCCTAAGATGTTCTAACCAGAGAGGATGCTATGGACTGAACTGTGACTCCTCAAATTCCTATGTTGAAACCCTATCTCTCAATATGGCAGTTGTATTTGTAGATAGAGCTCTCAGGAGGCAATTAAGATTAAATAAGATCATGAAAACAAGGTCCTAATCCAATAGGACTGATGACCTTATAAGAAAAGGAAGATCTCTCTCTCTCTCTCTCTCTCTCTCTCTCCCTCTCTCTGCATATGCACGGAGAAAAGAACACATGAGAAGGGGCTATCTATAAGCCAGGAAGAGAGTTTTCATCAGAACCCAACCATGTAGCACCCTCTCCTGATGTTGGACTTTCCTCCTCTAGAACTGTAAGAAAATAAATTCTCTTTGTTTAAGTCACCCAGGCTACAGTATTTTGTTATGTCAACCCAAACAAACTAAGGCAGAGAATAAGAGCAAAGTCCTGTGTCAGACAAGAAAATAGAATTTTTCCAGGTAGAGACAGGCCGTATCAAATGATGATTGCTTTTTGGAGTTTAAATGAAAGAGATGACCAAGTGCCTCTTCTCCTCTCTAGGCCTCAGCCACCAGTAACCTCTGTGTTATTCTTATTTTGGTCACCCTGGGCCCACTTATCTTTCTCTTTTGCTTTCCTTTACTCTGTTTATGTTGCTCAGGGATCATTACTGTCAGTTTCAGGCTGCTCAGCACCCATGCATGTGAGGACCATTAGAGGCATGGAGTATCAGTAAAAACAGGAAGCTTCATAGAATGAAATGTCTAGGGACCTGTCTCTGTATTATTCATGAGGCCCTAACTTGCCAGAGAGATTATCCCTAATAAGGGCAGTGCATTCTATCATCTTATAGAACTCCCAACAGGGGAATCTACTCATATCTTTTACCTACTCCATGAAGGAAGCAACTCGGTTGCTCAAATGCCAGACTATCAATAACTATGTTGACTCCCTGCACTATAGGGCATTATCTAGTTTGTGATAGACCTTGAACTGAAAATAGAGTCATTCTTTTGAACCAAATCCAAGAACTTGGATCCTGCATACTAAGATAGATTTCCTTATTCCTCGGGTTATCTCTTTGCTGTTGGATCTTCTTCACGTTGTTTACACCCTCTAGATTTCTAATTTTGTGCAAATCACTAGATGTTTATTTCTGGGAGCTGGACCTGTCTTTTTGTCCAGTGCCTACACCAATTTTTGTTTAAATATTTTGTTTATTTATTCATGAGAGACACACAGAGAGAGGCAGAGACACAGGCAGAGGGAGAAGCAGGCCCCATGCAGGGAGCCTGACATGGGACTCGATTCCTGGTCTCCAGGATCATAGCCCAGGCTGAAGGTGGCGCTAAACTGCCAAGCCACCAGAGCGTCCCTGCCTACACCAATTTTAAAGCACATAGCTAGGGGCATCTGGGTAGTTCAGCGGTAGAGCATCTGTGTTTGGCTCAGGTTGTGATCCCAGGCTCCTGGGATCGAGTCCTGCATCAGGCTCCATATATATATATATATATATATATATATATATATATATATATATATATATTTTTTTTTTTTAAACACATAGCTAGATCTGATCACCTCTTCTCCCTATTTGCCTTATCTTATCAGGTCTTACCAGTTCATCCTCTGCTATATGGCTGAAATCTCACAGATGGTCAATTTAAAGGCCAGATCAGATCTCTCAGAGAAGTTCCCTCAGCTATGGAAGTAATAGTTCCAGAACTTGGGACAAGACTGGGCACAGTGGTGGCAACAGGTAACTCTGATGGTTATAGTAAGCACAAGAAGAATTATAGTTATAAAATATAAAATAGGTGTTCAGTAAACATTTGCAGAAAGAATGTATAGATAAATTTGGGGATAAAACTGATTAATTTCTATTTGAAGTTCTCTTCCATTTTGGATTTTATTTGTATGCCAAACCAAAAATATTCTGTATAGTTTTTCAGTATCAGGGCCTTACTTACTGGGACATAGGATGAAATGTGTCAAAGCCCTTTGGAGCTTAACTTTAGGAAGGTGACCTATTACTCTTCTGCCTGGATAACTTCTATCAAGGTAGACCAAATACTCATGAAATCATGATGCTGGTAGGTATCTTGAGAGCTGGAAGGACATTGCTGCCTAATGCCTTCTTCCTCATTGAAATGCAGAAGTCCACGTCATAAAAATGTTCTTCTTAGCGTCTCTGGGATGGCCACTTTAGTGACTCTTAGGAAAGAAACTTAGTTATATCACTTCTTTCTCTCCTTTCCTCTTCCTTGAGGTATTACTGTTTCTTAAATTGCATTCATGTAACTTGCTCCAAAGAAGATTTATCCAAAGGATTTACAGCTGGAGTCAAAGAATTGTGGCTGGAGTCACACTATTGGCCTTTTCTGTAGAGGAAGATTTTAATAACTGCTGGTGCTGGAGGCCACCTCCCAAGTTACTCACTTTTGAGTACCTCCTGCCTACATCAGCAATGTTAATCTGACATCCATAATTAAATCCTTAATCCTAATGGTGTCTTTTTGCTCTGGAAGCTTCGATCCAGTTAAAAGTTATTTTAAAGGCAAATATATAATTTCTAAATGGGAGATACAAAAGAATTGACCCTTAGCTAGAGCAAAACTATATTCTGAAATCCTTGTATCACACTTTAGAATATTTCCTAGAAACATATTACTCTTTTTAAGAACAAAACTTTTTCGTGGAGGAGGCTTATTTTAATGCAAAAATAAAAACAAAAACAAAACAAAACAAACAAACAAACAAAAAAACAAAACGAGTTAAAGTATTCTGGAAGCATTGAAAATGCTCAAGTAAATCAGCCCTGACCCAGGCAGTGTAGTGTAAGGTTTGAGGGTGCAGGTTCCACATAAAACTAAGTAGGCACAAATCCCAGTACAGCTACTTAATACCTATGTGACACTAAAGTGCTATTTCATTTCTTTGTGTATCATTTTCTTCATCTGTACAAAGGGAATCATAATACAGCTTTCCAGTGGCCTTGTGAAAATGGATTGACATAACTGACATAAAATGTTTATTTCAGTGTTCACTGGAATAACCTTAAAATGGTTATTTCTTGTGGCCCCTATTACTTTATGACTCCTAACCTTATTAACTATCTTACATCTATCTATTCAGTCCAAATTGGTAATTGTGCATTGTGAATTATGGAGAGGCTTTTTAAAGCTCACGAGTTAATGGGCACTATTATCTGCAAATAAACGTGAATCATCATACCAGATAATAATGGGTCTTTTTAGTGTGTGTGTGTGTGTGTGTGTGTGTGTGTGTGTTGTAATTAAGGAAAATAATATTTTGGAAGAAGCTCTAGTTTGATAATTAGTTGAGTTAGATTCTAATCTCTGTAGTAGCCCTGATTCTTAGTTTAGTTTCAGTGTTTCTATATACAAAATGGAGAGAAAATTCCCCATTTCTACTGATCTCATAAGTTAGCGTGAGCACAGCTACAGCAGATGGATTTTAGAGTTTTTAACATATCTTGTTAATAGCCCAAACTACTGTTTTATTTAGATTCAGTCTTTTTTAAGAGTCTTATTTTAGACTTACCATCATTAAAGTATTATTTTTAAGGTATTATTTTTATCTCTCAAGGATGTTATACCTCCTTTCCTCTGGAATATCATGCTTGGAAAAATTTCCCAAATTTTGCGTCATGTTGTTATCATTATCAATAAGTCCTTTTACTAACTACCTTATTGATCAATGTTTATTTTGCCACAATGGTCTACTATTTAATTCACTAGCAAGAGGGCCCCAATCCTAACAAAAACATAGAAAAGACTGGAACCAGGATTGCTCTGTTTTTCTATAGCTTGTAAAGATCCCATGAAGGATGAATAAAAATTAGGGGAAGGGTAATTCTGACCTTTGCTTCATGTTTTATAAGAGTACAATTTATCTCTGTCATCCATTTCTTATTTGTTTTTCCTAAGATTCCACTATTTCACACAAAAACTCATATGTAATGTTTTGTTCAATGATCTTATTTTAGAATGTTCTTATTTTTTATCCTGTAGGATAAAAATAAAAAATAGATGGCAGTTACTTTTTCTGCTTCCAAAAATGGTTTGTTTTTTCCACAATGGTTTCCTTTTTCAGTTTTCTGCCTTTTCACCCCTGGGTCTAGTCTTCTTAATTTTTGAATGGCATTTAAAGACATGTCACTGTGGGGTTCTAGTGTAAAGGAAGAAGCTGTAATGAAAAGACAGTAGGATATGTTAATAGCCTCTAGAAGGTCAGACAAATGCATTTTCTTAAAGTTTAGATGTTCTGTGCAATGTTCCATCCAACTTCCACTGAGGAAACTTGCTGTGCATAATGACTGAGGTTCTGGAAAAAGGAGAGAGTTGGTATATTATGATAAACCAACGCACCTTGCAGCTATTCATTTGCTGTGCTTAGAACTTAATTTATTTCCAAGTCATTCAATGAGTATAATACAGAAAGAGTCTCCGGTTTTTATCTACTCTGGACAGCACAGCATATTGCTCCAGTAAGCATAATGGGTGGAAATTAGGCTCAGAATTCTGGCTGGAGAGTTCTGTCCATGTGAGGGAAGTAGATACAGATAAATCACTCTTTCTGTATAATGCCTTTACAGGAAACCAACGAATAATGCCACAGAGAGGAGATGGTGGCTACAGCTCAGTAGCTTCCATGAATAGCTCCAAGAAGCAGGAACAGTATGATCTAAGACCTGATGTTACTGTTATTAATTGCAGAATTAATGGGGTCTGTGCATTTTATAGGAAGGTAGCTGTATGGCCTGAAACTTAGTGTCACTTTCTCTAAATTCTGCCCTTGATTCACTCAGGCATGTTCTTTGGCTCAACTTTTCCACCTGCATCACAAAATGATGGCAAATTTTACCTTTCTAAAATGTTAGACACTACTAAGAAATCCTCTACTTTTATAAAAATCAAGCCAATGTTCTAGGACGACGGATCACAAAACAGCCAGTAAAACAGAGCTTTTATCTCTGGAGAAAAGCTAATGTAAAGAAGTTAGGGGGGGTGGCACTATGGAAATGAGAAGTCAGATAAGTAAAACTAATGAAGAAGCATGATCCGTGCCAAGCTTCTGATACGTAGTTTAAATGTCTCCTTTTCATATAAATATAAGACATGTAAACTAATGTAAACATGTTTGTTTGGAATGTGTGTAAATTGTATTTAGTTTAAATACACTAAGAACAAATAAAACTATATGCTGTTATATGCATTTCAAATGATGCCTACAATCACTATCTCATTTGAACCTTATGCTAAGGACTGTGGACAAATATAATTCTATGTTTTGCGGTTACAGAAACTGAAACTCAAAGAGATGAAATGATTTGCATAATTTTATAGGATGAGCTTGTAAGACCACCTCACAATGCCTGGCAAATAGAAATCACTAGGTAAATGTTTGCGAAGTGAATGGGCATATGAATGAAGGAGTCTGGTCCCTAGCTCACTGTTTCTCTTTAGTACAGTGCCTCATAAACTCCTGCTGCCTTCTGGTTGGTGGGGGAATGAATTGAGAACATCCTAATTAAGGAAAGATATAAACATTCAGAAAATTTTCTTTGTATTTTTCATTGTCAGGTGGATATTAAAATAGCTCTGTTATTATATATCTTTGTATTCTTCTTTCTTCACCCATGATCAGAATGACTTTTTTTGCTTGTTTGTAAGGGTGGCAGCTTTTATAAAGCTCTAGAAATGAGAATGTGAACATCTAGAATTATCTTCTTACAGTTTTACATTGAAAAAAGAAGACATGGATTTTAGCTTTCAGAACCAGGTGATCTGTTTAGTTGCATTCCTTCTAATTCATGTACTTTGTCCATTAGACCACTTTTTAAAATCCAGGTTCCTAAAAAGTCATATTTTAAATTAAAATAAGTCTCATAGTGAATCCTTTATACAGACTGTCTCTGAGGAAAATTTCTTAGGGAAG
This sequence comes from Canis lupus familiaris, assembly GCF_011100685.1. Classification (NCBI taxonomy): domain Eukaryota; kingdom Metazoa; phylum Chordata; class Mammalia; order Carnivora; family Canidae; genus Canis; species Canis lupus. The sequence goes on from NC_049226.1 coordinate 6,639,235, forward strand.
CCAGATGACTAGAGGAAAAATGAAAACTAGGACACCAGAAGAATTTGAAGCATCTGGCATGAGCAAACATTAAACACAGTCCAGACAGATGGGTAATATAAGCACGGAGATGGAAACACTAAAAAATAATCAAAAGGAAATGCTGGAAATGAAAAACACCATAATAGAAAAGAACAGTGTCTTTGATGGTCTCATCAGTAGACTGGACAGAGCTGAGGAAACACCAGTAAACTTGAACATAAGTCAGTAGAACTTCCCAAATTGAAATGCAAAGAGAAATAGCAATGAAAAAATATTAATGAACTATGGGATGGGGTGCTTGGCTGGCTCAATCGGAAGAACGTGTGACTTTGGGGTTGTGAGTTTGAGCCTCACATGGGGTGTTGCGATTACTAAAAACAAACAAATAAATACATAACTTTAAAAATTATGAGCAAAAAAAAATTATGAGCATATCCTCAATATTGAATAGGGCATACTTAAAAAAATAAAGAACTAAGGGATAATTTCAAAAGATGGAAAATGTACTTAATTAGTAAAATATAAGCAGGAAGATTGAGCAGAAAAGAATATTTAAAGTCACAATGTTGGGGCTCCTGGGTGGCTCAGTGTTTGAGTGTTTGCCTTTGGCTCAGGTTGTGATTCTGGGGTCCTGGGATCAAGTCCTTCATCAGGCACACTGCAGGGATCCTGCTTCTCCCTCAGCCTGTGTCTCTGCCTCTCTCTCTCTGTGTCTCTCATGAATAAATAAAGAAAGAAAATCTTTAAAAAATAAATAAAGTCACAATGTCTGAAGACTTTCCAAACTTCATTACAAATGTTAACCCACAGATCCAGGATGCTCAAAGAACACTAAGGGAAATAAATACCAAAAAACACACCTAGGAATATCATATTCCTAGAAATGGAAAATCAAAAGCAAAAATCAAAGACAGAAAGAAATCTTGATGAAAGTCACAGGGAGAAACAAAGCCACCTTCCTTATAGAGGAACAATGATAAGAAATATAACAGGCTTCTGGGAAGAAACCACGCTGGCATAAAGAATAACATGAAATCTTTATAGAAAAAAATTCCAACCTAGAATTCTATGTCCAATGAAATGATCCTTTAAAAACAAAGAAGAAATAAAGATTTTCAAAGATAAAAACTGAGGTAATTTATTGCTGGTTACTTGCCCTGAAAGAAATGCTAAAAACAAACAAGCAAAGAAACAAAAAACCCAGCTCTTCAGGGAAAATTAAAATGAAACTCACAATGAAAACTCAGATCTACATACAAATAGAAAGGTCATCAGAGAAAGAATAAGTAAAAGTAAAATAATGAAACTGTAAAGAAAGCTGTATGCACCTAACAATGTGGCATCAAAATATATGAGGCAAAAGACTGATAGAATTAATAAATCCACTATGTTAATTGGAGATTCCAGCACCCCTGTTTCATCAATTGATATATTCAACGGGCAGAAAATCAGTAAGAACCAAGGTCAGCTAAACAGTACCAATCAACTTAATCTATTTGACAATTATAGAATTCTTCCTACAGCAAATAGCTAACTTCTTCTTAAGCTTACACAGAACATTTACTGACTCAGACTATATTCTGAATAAAATCATAAAACATACCTTAAAAATTTAGAAGAATAGAAATCATAAAAATATGGTCTTAGGCCACAATGGAATTAAACCTGAAATCAATAACAAAAATATAGCTAGAAAAAAAATCTGCAAATGCTTAGAAGTTAAATAACATACTTCTAAATTTCACATAGGATAAAGATGTCTCAGGAGAAATTTTAAAGTGTTTTGGGGTGCCTGGATGGCTCAGTTGGTTAAGTGTCCAACTCTCAATTTGGGCTCAGGTCATAATCTCAGGGTCAAGCCCCGGGGCGTCAGACTCTGTGCCAAATATGGAGTCTGCTTGAGATTCTCTCTCTCTCTCTCCCCACATCTTCTGCCCTTCCCTCCCTTTCTCTATCTCTATCTCCCTCTCACTGTCTCTCAAAAAAAGTAGTTTGAACAAAGGAAAATGAAAGCAAAACTTATTTAAATCTGTGGGATATTGCAAAAGGAGTATTTAGAGAAAAATATATAGTATTGATATATGCATAGAAAAGAAGAAATCCAAAATAAATAACCCAAATTTCCATTTTATAAAACTAGAAAAGGAAGAGCAATCTCAGCCTAAGCAAGCAGAAGAAAAGATGGATAAAAACTAATGATATTGAAAACAGGTAATCAATAGATAAAATCAATGAAACTAAAATTTAGTTCTTTCACATTATCAATAAAATCAATGAAGCTTTATCTAGGCACAACTTTCTAATATCTGAAATAAATGTAGATCATTACCATTGATCTCATGGGTGTTATAATGATAACAAAATAACATTATAAACAACTTATTTGCAAACAAATTTGATGATATAGGTGAAATGAACTAATTCCTTGTAAGATACAATCAAAATTCACAAAAGGAGACATAATCTTAATAGGTCTTTAACTGAAAAACAAATTGAGCCAATAACTTGGAACTTTTCAAAATAGAAAGCAAATAACTCATTCCAAAAACGAAAGCACTGATGAATTCTACCAAACATTTAAGCAAGAAATGATACCTATTCTCAACAATCTTTGCCAGAAAATAATTCAGAGGGAATATTTCCCAATTTATTTTATGAAGCCAGCATTACCCTAATATGAAAGTGTATAAAGAAATAAGAAGAAAGGAAAACCACACACCAATATCACTTATGATATATGCAACAAATCCTCAAAAAAAAAACACTAGCAAATTAAATTCAATAATGTATAAAAGAATTACAGACCATGTCAAGTTGAATTTGTTCCAAGTATACAAGGGTGGTTCAGCATTTGAAAATTAATCAGTGTATCCATGATATCAACTAACTTAAGAAAAATCATATAATCACATACTTTGGACACTTTTTTCCTAAGACCAAGATCAAGGCAAAGATGTCCACTCTTAGTCATATTCATCACCATACTGGATTCCTAGCTAGTGCAATAAGACAAATATATATATCATATATATGTATATGATATACATATATCATATATCATACATACAAATCATATATATAGGTATAAGATTGGAAAGGAAGAAATAAAACTGACATTATTATCTGTGTAGAAAAAAAACAAAGTAGCAACAACAACAAAAAATAAGTCCCAGAACAAATAAATATGCACTCATGGTAAGGTTGCAGAATACAAGTTTAATCTATGAAAGTTAATTTATTTCCTATATACCTGCAATTAACAATTGGAATTCGAATACAAAATATTATTGTTACAATAAAACTAAAGCCATGGAATACTTAGGCATAAATCTAACAAAATACATACCATATCTATAAACAAAAAATTACAGAACTCTGAGAAAGAGAAACCAAAAAGCTAAATAAGTAGAGATATATTCCATGTATATAGATTAGGAGACTTCCTATCATTGGGATGTCAATTCTTTCCAACTTGACCCCTACATACAACAAAATTCCAATTAAAACCCAACAATCTATTATGATTCTAAAATTTATGTGGAAAGTCACAAGATCTAGGATAACTAACAGAGTGCTGGAGAAGAGGAAAAAAGAGACAAGATTCACATTATCCATTTTCAAGCCTTACTATGAAGGGACAGTGGTGAAGATATTATAGTATTCAGAAAAAACAGACATGTAGATTAATGGGATAGAGGAGAGAAAAAATACTCAAAAAAGACTAAAAAAATACAGTCAGCTGATCTTTGACAAAGGCACAAAGGCAATTCCATGGAAATTTCCAATTTCCAATTCCATGGAAAAAGGATGATCGTTTAGCTGAAACAACGGGGTGAAAAAGAAAAAGAAAGAAAAGAAAGAAAGAGAAAGAAAGAAAGAAAGAAAGAAAGAAAGAAAGAAAGAAAGAGAAAGAAAGAAAGAAGAAGAAAGAAAGAAAGAAAGAAAGAAAGAAAGAGAAAGAAAGAAGAAAGAAAGAAAGAAAGAAAGAAAGAAAGAAAGAAAGAAAGAAAGAAAGAAAGAAAGAAAGAAAGACTTAGGAACATAGGCACAGACTTTACACCTTTTACAACAATAAACTCAAAAGAGATCTTAGACCTTAATGTATAAAGAAAGCTGTAAAAAAATAACAATAACAACAAGAGAGAATTTATTGGATTCTGAATTTGAGCTTTTAGATGTAACACCAAGACAATGATCCACAAAAGAAGAAAAAGGATGAGTTGGACTTTATCAAAATCAAACTACTTCTACCTTGAGGGAAACACTATTAAGAGGATGGAAATAATAGTCACGGACTGGGAGAAAATATTTGCAAAATGCATATTTGATAAAAGACTCACAGTAAAACTATGCAAAGAACGTTTAAAAGTCAACCTTGAAAAAACAAAGAACCCAGTTGGGGGAAAGTTCAGACAGATGCCTCAACAAAGAAAATATATTGATAGGAAATAAACACATAAAAGTTTCTCAGCATCATTTGTCTTTAAAGAATTGCAAATTAAAGCAATGAGGTATTAATACATATTTATTAAAATGGCTGAAATTAAAAAGAACTGACAATTTCAATCGCTGTCAAGGATGTAGAGCAACAAGAACTCTCCCTCATTGCTGGTGAGAATGCAAATCACACAGCCACTCTAGAGCGTGGTATAGCAGTTCTTACAGAGATAAATATAGTCTTACCACAAGATCCAGCAAAGGCACTCCTAGCTATTTATACAACTGATTTTAAGACCTGTGTAGATGGACCTTGAAAGTGTTATGCTAAGTGAAATAAGTCAGACGGAGAAAGACAAATATTGTTTGAGATCACTTATAAATGGCATCTAAAAAAGCCAAATTCATAGAAACTGAGACTAAAATGGAAGTTTCCAAGAACCAGGGGGTGGAGGGTGTGGAGTAGTGGAAAAGATAAAAAGAGATGAACCAAGCTGTGAAAAGACATGGGTGAGCCTTAAATATATATTTCCAAGTGAAAAAAGCCATTCTCAAAAAGGCTATATACAATTATAGGACGTTCTGGAGAAGGCAAAATTAAAGAGACAGTAAATATTGATGGGTGCGAGGGGGATTGGGGTGTGCAATGGGGAAGAGATGAAGCACAGAGCATGTTTTTAGGGAGATGAGACTATTCTTTGTGACACTATAATGGTGAGTGTATGATACTATGCACTTGTCTAAATCTGGGAAGTTTTATAGCATAGAACTTTACATCACTAAGGAGTGAACCTTGATGTATATGATTTAATTATTCTTCTCTTCTCTTCTCTTCTCTTCTCTTCTCTTCTCTTCTCTTCTCTTCTCTTCTCTTCTCTTCTCTTCTCTTTTCTTTCTTTCTTTCTTTCTTTCTTTCTTTCTTTCTTTCTTTCTTTTCTTTCTTCTTTTTTCCTTTCTTCTTTCTTTCTTTCTTTTTTAGAAATTCACTTAAGTGGTGTCTGGGTGGCTCCATTGATAAGCATGATTCTTTTTTTTTTTTTAATTTTTTATTATTTATTTATGATAGTCATACAGAGAGAGAGAGAGAGAGGCAGAGACACAGGCAGAGGGAGAAGCAGGCTCCATGCACCGGGAGCCTGACGTGGGACTCGATCCCGGGTCTCCAGGATCCCGCCCTGGGCCAAAGGCAGGCGCCAAACCGCTGCGCCACCCAGGGATCCCGATAAGCATGATTCTTGACCAGCTCAGGGCCTGATCTCAGGATCATGAGTGAAAGCCTCACATGGGCTCCATGCTGGGCATGGAGCCTATTAAAAAAATTATTATTAAAAAAAATAATAAATAAATAAATAAATTTTAAAATAAAAAAAAAGAAAAATTTAAAAAATTTTAAAAGAGAA